>NC_070605.1:21299803-21639803 GCF_027172205.1 Podarcis raffonei | reverse complement strand
CTCTGCTCCACTAGCTGCTGCTGGAGAGCAGAAGACTAAATCTGTCCGCTTGCACTAGTTTTCCATTTCGAATGGTTCTCTCCCGTTGTGTTTATTTTGGAGCTCTGCATGTGTCCTGATGAATGTGTCTGGTCACGATGACTGGCGAGAAGCCGCCTGATGACTGAGTCTTCCTTTTCATCGGGTGGTGATTGGAAGGTTTAAGATTTCCATGGGTGGTGCAAAGGGACTGGTGAATCCATTTAAGAGAAAGAGGATTAGAAAAGAACACGTTCCTGAATAGCATATGCACAAACATAAAACAACACAAAGTTTTGAAGTGTACTACTTTTCCAACTGCATTTTATGAAATTTCTACGTTTTTATACAATCCAATACACAATTCCACTTTTTCCTTTATTTTGTGTTGACCCCCACCCCACCCTATTTTCCATGGAGTTGTTGTTTCTCCTCTTCTGCTGCACCCTGTAAAATACTCTTTGTTAAATCAAAACCACAGTTCTATCATCTAGTTACAGTGGTACCTCGGGTTACATACGCTTCAGGTTACATACGCTTCAGGTTACAGACTCCACTAACCCAGAAATAGTACCTCAGGTTAAGAACTTTGCTTCAGGGTGAGAACAGAAATTGAGGCCCCATTAGCTAAAGTGGTGCTTCAGGTTAAGAACAGTTTCAGGTTAAGAACGGACCTCTGGAACAAATTAAGTACTTAACCTGAGGTACCACTGGAACCTTACCACATAAGGTTCTTCCAGCAACTTCTGTTGCTCATAGTTCAAATCCTGATGGCAAATTCATCCTAACTATAGTATTTCTTTAATTAGCAGTTTTGAAGCGTACGGCTGGTTGGGCATTGATGACTATCTGACAAAAAGTCTGTCAGTTACCTACAAGGTGAAGTTTAAGGTGCTGGTATCAGCGTACAAAGCCCTAGAAAGCTTGGAACCAGGCTACCTCAAAGATCGCCTCATCCACATCATCTTCTTTTTATATGCAAATGTTTAAACTGTTTTTTAATATGTGGAAGTGTTTTATATCTCTGTTTATGTTACTTAATTCACAAACCACTTGTGGTTTGTATACACCACTTGACTGTTAAATCCTCAGAGCAGTTTCCAAAAGACAACACAGTAAAATAAGCAAAAATTCACAACCAAAATGTACATAAGTTAAAATATTAAAACAAATTAAAAGTCAACTTTCGAAGCATCTGGGGAGACTTGTCGAAGCAAGAATATATGTCAAAAATATATGTCATTATATTGTAAATCACTTCCAGGTGGCTTCATGAAATGAAATGAAATAAAATTATTGTTGTTGTGGTTAGCCAAGTGTAGGTACTTTGTAATGCATGCTTTGTATGCACAATGGGGCTGAGAATACTATGTACTCCCAACAGCAAATATTTTAGCATGGGAAATGTCCATATGAAGCCTTAGAATCACATTCAGAAATGAAAAACCTGCTTTTTCCATCTTGCTGATTCAGCTTAGGCACTTGAGTTAAGTCCTTGGTTATGCTGTGCAACTCTCCAGGAAAACAAGCAACTGATATTTAACAGAACGTAACAGAAGTTGTGGGTAGCTATAGAAAAAGTGCCCTGCAAAATAACTATAATTTGGTTTTGTTTATTTGGAACAAACTTTTGACTAAGTGCTAAAGTCCACCGTAACAACAGAGGTCATGAGGTGAAGGCCTAGCTTCTGTGAATGTTGCTTACATGAAAATGGCAGGAACAGAGAGACTGAAAACATTTCCGGTTGTCTCTCAAATACGGTACCCTTCAGTCAGCTCTTCAAAAGCCACGTGAATCCAAACGAAATCTATGTGACCGTCAGCTCATTATTACACAAATATGTGTTCTCAGTTGCCTGCATTTGCTTGGCAACATAGATTGCAGAAGTGGAAAAAGAAAAAACCAGCAACACCCCACCCCTAAACATTGGTGGAAAATGTCTCAGTGAGGGCTGCGCATGCTCACTGGACACAAAATGCCGTTTCTCTATTGGCAGGCGGACATAAATGGAGGCAACACTCCACTCTGCACCAGTGTGGATAATTCAAAGAATACAGAGCAACAACAACAATAACAATTTATTATTTATACCATGCCCATCTGGCTGGGTTTCCCCAGCCACTCTGGGCAACTCCCAACAGAATATTAAAACACGATAAAACATCAAACATTAAAAACATTAAAAACTTCCCTAAACAGGCCTGCCTTCAGATGTCTTCTAAAAGTCAGGTAGTTGCTTATTTCTTTGACATCTGATGGGAGGGCATTCCACAGGGCGGGCACGACTACCGAGAAGGCCCCCTGCCTGGTTCCCTGCAACCTCACTTCTCACACTGAGGGAACCACCAGAAGGCCCTCAGAGCTGGACCTCAGGGTCCAGGCTGAACAATGGGGGTGGAGACGCTCCTTCAGGTATACTGGGCCGAGGCCGTTTAGGGTTTTCAGGGTCAGCACCAACACTTTGAATTGTGCTCGGAAATGTACAGGGAGCCAATGTAGGTCTTTGAGGACTGGTGTTATATAGTCTTGGTGGCCACTCCCAGTCACCAGTCTAGCTGATGCATTCTTAATCAATTGTAGTTTCTGGGTCACCTTCAAAGATAGCATCACGTAGAGTGCATTGCAGTAGTCGAGGCATCCCCAACCTACGGTCCTCCAGATGTTTTGGCCTACAACTTCCATGATCCCTAGCTAACAGGACCAGTGGTCAGGGATGATGGGAACTGTAGTTCTAAACATCTGGAGGGCCAAAGGTTGGGGGTGCCTGCAGTAGTCCAAGTGGGAGATAACCAGAGCATGCATCACTCTAGTAAGACAGTCTGCAGGCAGGTAGGGTCTCAGCCTGTGCACCAAATGGAGCTGGTAGACAGCTGCCTTGGACACAGAATTATAAGGATCGAACTACAGCAGGGGCTGGCAACAGCTGCTATTGGACTCCAAGTCCCATCAGCCCCAGAGAGGATGGCCATTGGGCAGAGAGGATGGAAGTCCAACAGTGTCAGGCTAGCACCACGTTGGTTACCCCTGAACTACACATGCTTGTTTGCACATGCATATACACAAACAGTGCTTGCCAAGTAGCATGAGTGTCAGGAAGAATCGGTGGGAGGGCTGATCTGTTTTCTCCATGTCTCCCAACTGTATCCAGAGGTCTACCTAGGCACCTCTTGCATGCTTGGCAAGGAGATGTATTGGTGCCCCACCCCTTCCTTGGCAAGGAGCTGTATTGGTGCCTCCAAATCCGGAAGAGACCATGGGCCAGAAACTCAAAATAGTGCCGGCAGTAACTGTTGTAACAGCCCATGCCAGTGACCAGATTCCTTCTCCGATGAGCCTGTTTGCCTCAGCCACCCAGGGCAGCAGAGGAGCAGCCCATGGAGCACGCAGATAGGCTGCTAGACCGTCTGAGTGGAGAGGCATGACTTTTGTGCATCCCTGAGCAGGGGGCAACCTAGCTCACCTCTAGGTATGCCCCTGATTGTCTCCTGCCTATTTCCCCTTCCCTACCCGCCCTCCGGCTCAGTTATGTTTTCCTTGCATCCAATTTCAGAGTTTGCTTGCAGGGAAATGGCAGGCCTTACAGGGGGTGGTCAGCAGAGAGGGGAAGATTTAAGCACATCCCACCCAGCCAAGTAAAGGTGAGCTCCTTTACTTCAGCCTTCTGCACCCTGGTGCATTCCAAATGTTTTGGACTACAACTCCCAACAGCCCCCACCATTGTGACCAACAGCCAGGGATGGTGGGATCTACATCCCAAAACATGTGGAGGACACCAAGCTGATGAAAGGTGCCTTACAGGGGAAATACAGGATTGAGAAACTCTTGTTTGCATCATAATATACTGTATATATAGTGCCACCCTAAATTAACTGGGGGATTTCTTTTTGAGTAAATGACTGGTGATCGCCTCTGCCAAATCTAAACACAGCGACAGGGTGTTGTGCTTTTAGTGAACTTCTGACACATGAAGGAAGGCTGGAAATTCCATGACTAGATGCCAGGACTTCCACTGTCAGGATTCTACCCTTTCCTTTAAAGCCCTCTAGTGCCTGCCATCTTGTGCCTTCCAGTTCCTTGTGCTATTTCTTTCGAGGTTTGGGAAAGATACTTCATTCAGTTCATATTTAAATGTGAATCTGCTGAATCCTTAATTTCTGAAGCAATACGTGAATTGAAACAGCCACCCTTTGAAATTTGCACTTCTCCGAATATGTTGCGCTTTTCCGAGTGTGTATGTGTGTAAAAATAACATACAAAAATGCATTCTATTGGGGAAATCACTTTGCAAAAATGTGTATATTAGGAAACCCACATTAAAATGCTGACAAATTTTCACGAGACTTCAAAATAATAAATAAATCGCATACAGTGGTACCTCGGGTTAGGTACTTAATTCGTTCCGGAGGTCCGTTCTTAACCTGAAACTGTTCTTAACCTGAAGCACCACTTTAGCTAATGGGGCCTCCCGCTACTGCTGCACCGCCACTGCACGATTTCTGTTCTCATCCTGAAGCAAAGTTCTTAACCCAAGGTAATATTTCTGGGTTAGCGGAGTCTGTAACCTGAAGCGTCTGTAACCTGAAGCGTCTGTAACCTGAAGCGTATGTAACCCGAGGTACCACTGCACTAATATGGAAATGTGAAGTACTGAACTGATCCCTAATCACTTTGGGGATGAGACCAATGCTTAATTATGCTCTCTAAAACCCCAATTAAACATACGCATACGGTCAGGATGAGAAAGACAGAAAGCAGGAGGCACCATGGTAAAACATCTGCCTTTTGTCCTGGTAGTCTTGGGTTCAATCCCTGGCATCTGCAGATGGGGCTGGGAGAGACCAGATGTAAGTGGCCTAATTCAGTGTAAGAGAGCTTCCTATATTCCCAATCCCACTCAAAAACAGCCACAGCCAGGAAGCATCCTAATTCGTCAGAATTACATTTCAATTTTTCATTTAGCCAAAATCCAGGACAGCACTACATTCCATGTGGCTGTGGTAAACGCCAATGCTTTCTCGAGTTGGCCACCTCAATTCTTTATCTGTATTTAGGCACTCAGTTGAATAAAAGGGAGCTGGGATATACTGTACACCATCCTGATTTTAAAAGGTCATCCCAACTGCTGGGTGGGATCACCCAGAGTTCTGGAGTGTGTTGCCAGCGATATGCTGATGATTCACGGCTCTGCTTCTCCTCTATATCTGCAGGTGTGGCAGTGGACGTGCTAGACCAAAGTCCTGCCTCAGTCATGGGCTGGATTACAGTCATTCAATTGAAGCTTATTCTAGATAAGGCTGAGGTGCTGTTAGTGGGTGCTTCCCTTGGCTGGCTGGTGCATGGCCTGCCTTGAATGGGGTTCCTCACCCTCTGAAGGAGCAGGTGCCAGTGTAACTGGATATCCAAGCTGCTTCAGTCGCAAAGTGCCTTCCATCAGCTTCAGCTGGTGGTGCAGCTACTTCCCTGTTTGGCCAAGGATAGCCTAACTTCCATTGTCCATGCCCTGATAGGATAGATTACTGCAATGGCTTATATATGGGATTGCCTTCAAAGATAGTTCGGAAACTGCAGGTGGCGCAGAATTTGACAGTCATGCTCCTGAACAAGGCAAAACAGTCCAAGCATAGAAAACCAATTCTGGCACAACTGCGCCCAATTCAAAGTGCTGGTTTTGACTTCTTCTTCTTTAGTTCTTTTCATCAGTTTGTTTGTTTATAAATTTTATTTTCTGTTTTTTCATTTTACAATTGACATAGTCGTGACAGTTTTTGTCTTTTACAAACTAAAGAGAGAGAAAAGAAGAGAAAAAGAACCCCTCCCTTCTGTGGTTCCATGTAATATATCTTATTCCTACCGCACCTCCAAGTTTACCCTATTTATCATTTACTCTTTTAATTTTATGAAAAATTAATTCACTGCGAATGTTCGCGTCAGTCCTGCTAATGTTTTTAGTTGTGTACAACAGATTTTCAATTGTTCAATAAAGCATTTCCATTCTAAATCAAAACGTCTCTTTTCTTGATTTCTCAACCTTCTCATAAGTTTTGCCATTTCTGCATATTCCAATAGTTTCTGTTGCCAGTCTTCTTTTGTTGGGTTTGTTTCTTCTTTCCATTTCTGGGCAAACACCATTCGAGCAGCCGTGGTCACGTACGTAAATAAAACCTTTTTTTCCCTTTTGGAATCTCTGTCAAAAGAAAGCTTCTGGCTTCTTTACCAAAGTTATTTTAAACATTTTTTTCAACTCATAAACCATTTCCCAGAATGCTTTCTTCCTCTTACATAGGAAAAAATGTATCTTCTTTCTCCTTACATTTCCAACAAGTATCTGATTGCGATTTATAATTTTTTGCTAGGTTACCATCTATACATCATCTTCATATAATTTCCCTTTATTCCATAACACGCTGTAAATTTTAAGTCTACATTCCACAATCACTCCTATGCTGACATTTCTATATAGTGTCCTATATCCATTGCCCAATGTATCATTGTTGACTTTTGTTTGCCATAGCATTTTATACATTTTTGACATTACCTTCTTATTGTTGTCTAGTAGATCTCTTTCTCTCTGTGTGTTTTTGACTTATAAAGCCTCCCCCTTTTTTTCTTTTTTTTACTGGTGGCACTGGTGCTATGGAATTCACTCCCAACTGGAATATGAGATAAGCCGTCTGTACTGGCATTCTGCCAGCTTTTAAGCTTAAATACACATGTATTCCCTTAATCACTCAAGTTGAGTCTCCTGTTTTAATTGCTTTGTTGTTTTAATGGGATTGTTTTATTGCATCTTTTACTTCTAGAGCTTTATATTTTAAGATTTTAATGGGACAGTTTTATTGTGCTTTCTAATTATGGATGGTTATAATTTAATGCTTGTCTGATTGATCTTTTACACATTTAAGCACTCTCTCTCTGTGTGTGTGTGTCAGGATGCTGTCCCGGCTGGTTGCCCAGAAAAGTATAAAGACAAGAAAAAGTTTCTTACCACCCTTTTTTATCCAATAATTACAGAGAGAGGCTATAGAACCCAGCCTCTTGGACAATGGCGTTGTCCCGAGTGACTCTCCAGCCGCCTGTCTCTCCCACTTCCTCATTCGCCAATCTTAGCGTCTCTCCTATGGTTGCTGCTTTGTGCCCTCTGCCTTTGAGTTCTTTGCTCTCCTACTTTTAAGGCTTGCCAGGTTCTGGGAGATGAAGGGTCTGGAATGCTTTCTAAAGACACTATGTCAGTCAGCTGCTGTTCTAGTCCTGCCTCCTCTTCTCCAATTATTTCCCAACTTTCCCCCTCATCTGCCTCTGAGTTGTGACCTCCCTCAAACCCCTGATATAAATCTATACTGTCTTCCTCTTCCTCCTCCCTGGAAGGGTCAGGATGGGGAGGCAGTCTCCACCATTCCTTCTCTGCTGAGTCCCTGATAATATATATCATTTATTATATGGGGTTCTGGTTTGAATGGAGTGCACCTCTTAACCCAGCTTAACTAGGAATAAGCCCCACTGAATTCAACAGTAGTTCCTTCTAGGCACAGCTGGAATTTCATTGTAAATCTCCCCATCCTGCTCTAATCAACCTTCTCTTCTTTCTCTTGACTGACCTTCTTATCATCTTCACTGTGCCAATACATTTCTCGTCACTAAACCTATCATAGTTATTCAACTGTCCTGGAAAAACCAGCATATCCTGTTTTTTCTCGTGAAAGCAGTGGCCATTTTGGGTGCCTCAATCTCTCATGATTTCACACTGTGACACCCCCCTCCCCCGGAAAAAGTGATTTGTCAGGGCTGCAATCTTGCGCAACATCCCAAAATGTGCATTTTAAGGCACCGTGCCACAAAACTCCCACTTTTTGAGGGTGAGGGGAATCAGGGTGTGAAATTACATGATATTGTGGCACCCCAAATGGCTGCTGTTATCTCATGAAGAAAAAAATGGGAAAATGTTGTCCCAAAAGATGGTGTCCTGATTTTTCCCTTCGACATGTTGGAGGATATATTCTACGTTTCACACCTGCCCCAACCCCATGATTTCAATTTTGCTGCCCTTTCTCTCTGGGGCTTACTGCTTCCCAGCATCCATACCTCTCTCCTGGCACTTGCCTAAACTGGCCAATATTTCTTCAATTTAATCTAATACCTACGCAGATGTTACCTGTTGATGCATGTAAATATGATGATGATGGAGATGTTTCAAAGCTTTGGATATTTGGTTTAAATCAGCTATTGTTATCTGCTAATCCACCTTGGGCACTGTGACCAAAATTTGAGCATGAGTTGAATTGAATTAACAAATTAATGGAACCAAACAAAACACACCACGATACCTGAGGCACATGGGTATTTCCAAGCATGGAATTATTTTAATGAATGAATGTTTCCGGGCCTTTTCTGGCATTTCCCAAACCCAGCATCATAGATCAGATGTCTTCTTTGGAAAGGATTTTGGCAGAAAAGACCCTGTCTGGCAACCCTTCTGGAACTTGACATGTTACTCAGATGCTGATGACAAAGATCGGTTCTCATTAATAACGGCTCACTGGATCTCTAAAATTCTGTCGATTACTAAATTGTCTGGATTTTTTATCCTGCAGCAATCATGTCTCCTTCACCTGGGTCCTACAGAAAATATTTTCCCTTTTCTCAGCTGGTAGAGGATGAGACTTCATCTTAGGGTCGTGGGTTCAACCCCAAATTGGACGAAAAGATTCCTGCATCCATTGAAGGGAGAGTTGAACTACATGACTCTTGTGGTCTCTTCCAACTCTATGAAATAGAGTTGCCATCCAGCTCAGAGCTGGTGAAGCTGAATGCTGAAAGACCTAGGGCTGGCAAGAGAAAGTACTTTTTTGAACAGTGCATAAACAAGGGGTAGTGCTGATGGCCAACAGTTTGAAGGGCTTTAAAAGAAGATTAGAAAATTCGTGGATGTGAAAGCTATCAATAGCTACAAGCCACAATGGCCTATTCTATCTCCAGCACTAGAAGCAATACGATTCTAAATACCAGTCACTGGAAACTGCAGGAGGGGAGGCTGGTGTGGCGTTCAGATCCTGTTGCGTGTCGAGGTCCCCAAGCCACCCCAATAAAGCACAATTCACACAGAATTTTTGTTTAAGGCTTTTGGCATAATTTTGGCCACAACTTTATTAAAATACAAAAAATGTGAGTGGTTGCTTAGGCATTGGTTGTGACTATCTGACCCCACATGGGGACAGACTGACATTCTCACGCCCACGAAGTCAGAAAGGGAAAACATTTTGGGGAGAAAGATGGAGCTGGGTACCATGCCCTCACCTCTCCCCAAATGCTCCCAGGGGCTCTTGCGTGGCCCTAGCCCCTTGACAGGGGTTCGGACAAAAGCATGGTGAGCCCCTGGATTCCTTTAATGGAATACCCTCGCAGCAGCAGCATTGGAGGGGCAGGCACAGCCAATACATGCCCCTCCAACAACCAATTCATAAAGCCAATGCCTAACCGCAGCCTTACAAGTTGTGACAATTTTCTACACAGTAGGCAAAAACCAAATGGCACCAGCCAATCAGCCAAATGGACAAAATTCCTACCGGGCTCCTGCCCCAAAAGCAGACGACCCCATGAAAGGCATAGCAAGGTCAATGTGAACAACCCTAAATATAGGGAGGGTGGGCAGGTGATCCGATGCACGTAGCGAAAAGAAGAAGCTCAACGCTGCGCACAGGGAATAAAAGCCTTCTTGGCTGTCAATTGGAAAATGGCAACATCAAATTCTCCCCAACGACAAGAGGAACCCAATCGCAAAGGTGGTCAACTACTTTTTCCCGCCCAGCAGCAGTGAGGTGTCTTGTTAGACCCCACCGCAACATGTGCTCTCCATGAAGGAGAACATGCTTTGTGAGAAAGGTCCCCATTTCCCACAAACCTGGCAGGGCTGGACACCAACAGCCGTGAAAAGGGCAGAAGCATTAGAACCTAGAGTGCCACACTGGTTATCTCCTCTAGAAGTTTTGAGTGTAAAGAAAATTAATATGAGTAGTAAATGGATAACATATAGTCAACTATTACTTAAAGAAGGAGGAAAATGGAAAATGAAACCATATGAGCAGGTTAAAGATTATGTATATGATTGGTTGCATTATTTTCAAATAAATGAAATGTTTAGGAAAGACAGTAAGGAACATGGCTATGCGGATAAGGATTCTAAATTTCAGATGGAAATTATAGACAATGATGGGAAAATACTATCCAAAATGTATAAATTGTTGTTAGAATGGAATCTAAAGGATGAAGAAGTTAAGTCGGTAATGATTCACTGGGCCAGAGATGTGGGTTACAACATACAATTTGAGGACTGGGAAAAACTATGGAAGGAAGGCTTAAAATTTACTGCATGTATGACGTTAAAAGAAAATGTTATGAAAATGTTTTACAGGTGGTATATGACACCAGTAAAATTAGCAAAAATGTATAAGACATGTAATAAGTGTTGGAAGTGCAAAGATAAAGAAGGTTCTTTTTATCATATGTGGTGGGAATGTAAGAAAGTGAAAGACTTCTGGGGAAAAGTATATAATGAATTGAAAAAGATTCTAAAATACACATTTATAAAGAAACCAGAAGTCTTTCTGTTAGGGATATTAGGAAACGAGATAAAAAGAAAAGATTGTAAATTTTTTCAATAAGCAGTAACAGCAGCAAGAGTGTTACTAGCCCAGAAATGGAAGCAGCAAGAAATACCGACTGTGGAAGAATGGAGAATGAAGCTGTTGGACTACGCGGAGCTGGATAAATTGACAGAAAAGATTAGATACTTAAGAGACCAAAAGTGTTGAATCAAGCCAAAAGTCAGAGGAATTGGCCACCCTCCAGGTGCCCGGCTTGAATCCTTGTTGACCTCCCTGTCAGCGACTCCTGGCAAGATCAGGCGAGGTCTCAATTGGCGATCCTTCTCAACGTGAGAAGAACACACCACTCCTCCCCTACCATTCCCAGGGAGGGGAAAGAGACAGACAGAAATGTATTTACATGCCTTTATTTCTGTCCTTCCAGCAGTACAGAGAAACGTGACTGCTCTCTCTCATCACCAACAGCAGAGAGTGAAAACTCCTCCCATGTACTTCCAGTACAGGGTCATGTGACACTCTGAGCTAACATCCGGTGCTCAGTGCACTGAATAGACTGTCCCTTTGTTCCCACGGTACAGTCCCATAACGTCAACATCCTGTTTGGCTTTCCAGCCATCTGGAGCACTCAGCTGCATTGCTCCTTTTTCGTAATATCGAGGACTGGGGGAAATTTGTTGAATATCTGGAACATATAAGTGAAGGACAGATAACGCTAATGGGATTTAAAGAAGCACTGTGAAAGACTAAGAAATATTGTCTAAAGGGAATAGAAAGAAAGATATAAATAATGTCAATATAAAATTAAGAAATGCGTAACTTAAATTATAATTTACGGATGATTTACGGATAAGCTGGAGGAAGTCCTAAAAAGGAATATGTTATGAAATTTTGATGTGAAATTAATATGTTTTTTGTTTGTTCTTTCGTTTGATGTAAATTAATAAAAATTTATTTAAAAAAAAAAGAAAAGGGCAGAGGCACCAACTCTCTGCTGGGTAGGGCAGAGTTTAGGCTAAAAGCAAGGGCTTGGTGCCTGCTTCTTTGGAGCCCAGACCCTGAAGGAGGACAGAGTTGGTCTGAAAAAAGTGTCCCCACACAGTTAAAAGTTATAGAATTATAGAACCATATAATTGTAGAGTTGGAAGGGACCCCAAGGGTCATCCAGTCCAACCCCCTGCAATGCAGGAATCTCAGCTAAAGCATCCATGACAGATGGCCATCCAACCTCTGCTTAAAAAGCTCCAAGGAAGGAGAGCCCAGAACCTCCTGAGGGAGACCCTTCCAGTGTCGAACGGCTCTTACTGTCAGAACATTCTTCCTGATGTTTAGTTGGCATCTCCTTTCTTGTAACTTGAAGCCGTTGGTTCGAGTCCTACCCTCCAGAGTAGGAGAAAACAAGCTTGTTTTCTCTTCCACATGACAGCCCTTGAAATATTTGAAAATGGCTATCGGGGTGCCAACTTGAATAAAATATTGGCGGGGGGATGTACTAATGAATCACATGATGCAGTACATGCACACCATTTGAATGGCAATGCCCCGGCCCCCTCAATTTTTTTATTGGTGAGGCAAAGACCCCTTCACCCCTAGGAATTGGCTCCTATGATGGCTATCGTATCTCCTCTCATCCTCTTTCGCAGACTAAACAGACCCAGCTCCTTCAACTGTTCCTCAAGTCTTTAGGGGGGAGAAATAGACTTGAATTTCTTTAGTTACTTTAAGGAATTTCAGGGAGAAGCACCCATCTTCCAAGGCGCTGTTGAACGTGGTGAGATACTGTGCTTCAGTACTTATTTCCGTTGTCTTAGTAAGGTACCTCTCTCTGTACCTTTCTTTACATGACTACCGGCAGATTAAGATTGCCAGCTTCTGAAGGGGTGTGTGTGAGGAAGAGTCAAGGCTGCATTTTCCAGTCCTCCACACCTTGCAAACTGCCTCATCTGCTCCCTCGCCGACTCCCTCCTTGGCACCACAGGTGTGCCAGGAAGAGGCGTGAGGGGATTTCTGGCCCTATCCGAGCCTCCTGAGCAGTCAGAAAGGGGTTCCTCTGAGTCAGTTCCTGCATGAAGAGGCCTGTGTTTACATGCTGCCATCTGTGAAATGCTGCAGGCGGCCACAACTATGCTGACTGTAAACTGCGAGGCTCTATGTGTGTATTTGTGTGTGCCTCTTCATGAGTATGTTGTCATCTTTAGGTGATCTTTTCATTTACGAAATGGATGTGTAGAGTGTGGGCACGCACTTCTGGTGTCCTCTTGGACTGCTGCTTGAAAGGCTTGCCAATTGTACATTATTTATTGGGGGGGTAAATTACATTTGATAGGCTTCAGCTTGTACCCTTCTAGACAAAAACAAAGGGCGAGATCCAGAGCTTTGTCTCAGCTGGAACTCAGTTCTGGCACCTCTCAGGTGGGAGCCATGGCCATTATAAGAGAACAAGGGAGGTCTTCATGGTGAGTTCCGGCAACTCTGTTTCTAGAAAAATTGCACCGGCGAGGTCCAATGTCAAGCAAGTGCCTAAAGCAAGAGAGTTGGCGTTGTTGTGCAAACTACTTTCATTGTGCCAGCAGTGGCACAAGAAGAAGTAGTGGAAGAGTACAAAACAGTACAGATGTTTACACTGGTCCAAGCTGTCCAATGGATTTGGCTGTTTCGCTACACTAGGAAAAACTCCGGCAAGTATAATGGCTGTTGCATTAGTGGACTGTCCCAATTGGTTCTCCATTATTTCACAAGGTAAACGCACACAGAGAGCCACAGACACACCTCAAGGCTCAGCTCTAGAATGCAGGAAGTATTTTTCTTCTTAAGTCTTCATCTGAGCATGTGCAGAGCGCATGCCCTTCCTTATTTTCTCATCTTCATGAATTTGGCATTAAGGGGCTTCTAGCTGGATCTGAGTCCTTATACTTTTCTTTTTACCGATTCATCTTTGCTACACAATCTTTCTACAGTGATGTTTGGAAGGACATGTGTAGGGAGACTAGCTGGGAATCACAGACAGCTGCTATGCTCAGGTCCTGCTTGCCGGTTTCCCATAGGCATCTGGTTGGCGACTGTGAGAACTAGAGAGATGTTTGACCTGATTTAGTTCAGCTCTTTCTTGGGTTCTTATCTCCTAGTCGGAAGTTTCTATACTGCCTGTGTCTGGAATTAGTCAGATCCTCTCCTGACACTCTTTACAAAGTGCACCCGTGGGTGTTGCCAAAGCCTTTCAATCTTGGGGTGGGCGCATTCAGGTTACTGGATTGCTGGACATGAGGCTCTCTGTGAAAGTTCTCCAGAAACAGCCTGAGGGCAAAGTACACCATAACATATTCCACAGAATGAGTTCCTGGAAAGCAGCCAAAGTGATAAATGGGTTGGAGCAGCACTCTTATCAGGAAATATTTGTGGCTTTTTAGTTTAGAGAAAAAGTAAGTTACAGGGGACATGGTATGGGTGAATAAAATTATGCCAAAGATTAAAGTGTGTGTGTGCCAAATGGAGGACATAGATGATGCCTTCCTGGAACAGATGGCCAAGCATGCAAAAGGAAGGGAGATAGTAGTAATGGGGGACTTCAATTACCCGGATATTTGTTGGATGTCAAACTCAGCCAAGAGCATAAGGTCAAACAGATTCCTCACTGGCCTTGCAGACAACTTCATTGTCCAGAAAGTGGGAGAAGCAACAAGAGGAACAGCCATTTTAGATCTGGTCCTAACCAATGATGATGACCTGGTTAGTGGGGTAGAAGTGGAAGGATCATTAGGCGCGAGCGATCATGCTCTTCTGAAGTTTACTATACAGCGGAAAGGAGCAGCCAAGCATACTAGGACTCAATTTCTCGACTTTAAGAAAGCCGACTTCATAAAACTTAGGGAAGTGCTGGGTGAGATCCCATGGACAGTAATACTAAAAGGAAAGGGAGTTCATGATGGCTGGGAGTTTGTTAAGAGGAAGATAGTAAAAGCACAACTTCAGGCAATACCAATGAGACGGAAACATGGAAGGTGCCTAAAGAAGCCAGGGTGGCTATCTAAAGAACTTTTAACTGAGTTAAGATTAAAAAAGGATGTGTACAAAAAATGGAAAAGGGGGGAAACCACCAAAGAGGAATTCAAACAAATAGCCAGCACGTGTAGACACAAAGTCAGAAAAGCTAAAGCACAGAATGAACTCAGGCTTGCTAGAGAGGTTAAAAGCAACAAAAAAGGCTTTTATGGGTATGTTCGTAGCAAAAGGAAGAACAAAGAAACAGTGGGGTCACTCAGAGGAGAAGATGGTGAAATGCAAACAGGGGACACAGAAAGGGCTGAACTCCTCAATGCCTTCTTTGCCTCAGTCTTCTCCGATAAAGAAAACAATGCCCGACCTGAAGAATTTGGAGCAAATGATTCAGCAGAGGAAACACAGCCCAGAATAACTAAGGAGATAGTACAAGAATACTTGGCTAGTTTAGATGTATTCAAGTCTCCAGGGCCAGATGAACTGCATCCAAGAGTATTAAAAGAACTGGCAGATGTGATTTCAGAACCACTGGCAGTCATCTTTGAGAATTCCTGGAGAACAGGCGAAGTCCCGGCAGACTGGAGGAGGGCAAATGTTGTCCCTATTTTCAAAAAGGGGAAAAGAGAGGACCCAAATAATTACCGCCCAGTCAGTCTGACATCAATACCAGGGAAGATTCTGGAGCAGATCATTAAGCAAACAGTCTGTGAGCACCTAGAAAGGAATGCTGTGATCACCAATAGTCAGCATGGATTTCTGAAAAATAAGTCATGTCAGACTAACCTGATCTCGTTTTTTGACAGAATTACAAGCCTGGTAGATGAAGGGAACGCAGTGGATGTAGCCTACCTTGATTTCAGCAAGGCATTTGACAAGGTGCCCCATGATATTCTTGTAAAGAAGCAGGTAAAATGCGGTCTTGACTATGCTACCACTCAGTGGATTTGTAACTGGCTGACTGACCGAACCCAAAGGGTGCTCATCAATGGTTCCTCTTCATCCTGGAGAAGAGTGACTAGTGGGGTGCCACAGGGTTCTGTCTTGGGCCCGGTCTTATTCAACATCTTTATCAACGACTTGGATGATGGACTCAAGGGCATCCTGATCAAATTTGCAGATGACACCAAACTGGGAGGGGTGGCTAACACCCCAGAGGACAGGATCACACTTCAAAACGACCTTGACAGATTAGAGAACTGGGCCAAAACAAACAAGATGAATTTTAACAGGGAGAAATGTAAAGTATTGCACTTGGGCAAAAAAAATGAGAGGCACAAATACAAGATGGGTGACACCTGGCTTGAGAGCACTACATGTGAAAAGGATCTAGGAGTCTTGGTTGACCACAAACTTGACATGAGCCAACAGTGTGACGCGGCAGCTAAAAAAGCCAATGCAATTCTGGGCTGCATCAATAGGAGTATAGCATCTAGATCAAGGGAAGTAATAGTGCCACTGTATTCTGCTCTGGTCAGACCTCACCTGGAGTACTGTGTCCAGTTCTGGGCACCACAGTTCAAGAAGGACATTGACAAACTGGAACGTGTCCAGAGGAGGGCAACCAAAATGGTCAAAGGCCTGGAAACGATGCCTTATGAGGAACGGCTGAGGGAGCTGGGCATGTTTAGCCTGGAGAAGAGGAGGTTAAGGGGTGATATGATAGCCATGTTCAAATATATAAAAGGATGTCACATGGAGGAGGGAGAAAGGTTGTTTTCTGCTGCTCCAGAGAAGCGGACACGGAGCAATGGATCCAAACTACAAGAAAGAAGATTCCACCTAAACATTAGGAAGAACTTCCTGACAGTAAGAGCTGTTCGACAGTGGAATTTGCTGCCAAGGAGTGTGGTGGAGTCTCCTTCTTTGGAGGTCTTTAAGCAGAGGCTTGACAACCATATGTCAGGAGTGCTCTGATGGTGTTTCCTGCTTGGCAGGGGGTTGGACTCGATGGCCCTTGTGGTCTCTTCCAACTCTATGATTCTATGATTCTATGATTCTGTGTGTGTGTGTGTGTGTGTGTGTGTGTGTGTGTGTGTGTGTGTGAAGTGATAGAGTCCAAAATCAAAGAAAATATTTGCCCCAAAACTATGTCATGACTGTCTATAATACCTTTCAAGACAACGGAGTATTCTTTTCATGAATCTGTAGTGGGTTGCCTCCAGACCATGAGAGACAGTGTTGTCCCACAGTTAGGTTGTTGGACTAGTCCCTGTTAGACCAGGAGTCAAATCACCACATGAAGCTTACTTGGGACTCAGCTAGATTGGTAAAGAAAAAGTGTTTATATGTATTGTATATGCATTCTAACGCTAGTCACACTTCCTCAGTCTAACCTAGGTTGTTGTGAGGATAATATGCAGAGGGACAGAATCATGTATGCCACCTTGAGCTCTGTGGAGGAAAGCTGGGATATAATTGTAACAACATCAACAAGTCAGTTGGAATTCAGTCCCATTGAAACCCATGTGAAAAGTGAGTATGCTGAGGTCCATTAATTTCAATGGGAAACGAATATTTACAACTTTCACATAATGCAACTGATTTAGCCTGACTCTCCCCACCAACCTACTCTGTTACTTACTGGTAAAAGGGGGGAATGAAGGAGGAATTGGCTTATTTGCAAAGCACACCTAAAGTTTCTTGCCTTCTTCAGCTGAACCAGGTGTCTTATTGTGGTAAACGGCAAATGCTGCTCTGTACTAGAAAATGGTAAACAAAGCCACATCTTTGGCCTTGAGATCCATGGGTCAGTGTCAAAATTACTCTAGCCATCTCTGCTTGTTTCCTAAGAAGATTGTCTAAAATTTCCAAAACCTGCTGCAGCGGAAAGGCCTGTGTTATTTATTTCAGCATATCTTATACTTACAAATTAATGTTTTGTTCAGTTCTTCATACAATTGCTCTAATGATTTCTAATTTATATAGGTCATAAGAATTCAGTCTGTCGGTCAAATGTGAGCCTGTCAAATACTAATGGATGGGTGGTATTCAATCCTAGTTATACTCAGAGTGGATCCATTGATGGATCTATTGATCTGACTAATTCCTTAATTTCAGTGGGTCTATTCTGAGTAGGACTTAGTTGAATGCAACCGAATGTCTAGGGAGGATTGATAATACAAATAAGCATAGTATTTGAGTCGTGGAAGGACTTGTCCTTATACTTTGTTTATCTTTATAAAAAGAACTACTCGCCCTCCCTTTGGTGAAAAAGTCCCACTTGACGAATCTCAGCCACCTTCATAGTAATTGCCAAATCAGGGTTTTCACACTTGGCAGCTCCTGCTGTGTGTCACACTGCTAAAAGGAGCATTTTCTGTGTTTGGCTAGTCAACGGATGTTATAATGTTGTGAGTCATGCTTCTGTTGATTTTATAGAACAAACACGGAGTATATATAGAGGTCAATTGGGAGCACACAGGCAGATCCATTGACAGAGGGACCGAAGTGTTCTAAGGCTCCGAGGCTGGGACGCAGAAGCGAACGAGACAATGAAGTGCTTCCTACTGGCGATTGCGCTCTGTGGAGCACTTTCTTGTGCTTTGCCCTTAACCCAGGAAGCTGATCAAGTTGCAGAAGCGGACCTGAATTTTGCCAAGGTAATGGTTGATGGTAGCACAGAGGAGAAACAGAATTCTGCTGGTAGATTTACTAGCAAAAAAAAGTAGACAGTTGCTAAATGCCTTGTGGAATGTGGAATGTGATGCATATAGCCTGGGGAAATGTACCGGTAAATTCAGTCCTCTCCTCCTCAGAGCTGCTGGATGGGTTAATTCTTCATGCAGTCCTACATAAATACACCTTGGAGCAACTTACATTCAGCTGAGGAGGCATGCCTAGGATTGCATTGTTAATGTCTGTGAGCTTCAGTTCCTTCGTCAGTAACATGGGTGCAATGGTGAATGACCTTCTTCGTTGCGAACGAAGGCAGAAAGTATGAATGGCTAATTCTAAAATGCAAATGAATATATGTGAAAATAATTCTATAAGCAATCAAATATATCTTTTCTTCCAATCAGAAATACATAGAAAACTACTATCCTGATTCCGCATCAACACCTGTCATAAGAAGCAAAGGAAGTGACGATATTCCTGCTGACAAAATACGGCTGATGCAGGAACGCTTTGGGCTGAAAGTGACAGGCAGATTGGATTCAAACACTTTGGCTTTAATGAGGAAGCCCAGGTGTGGGGTTCCTGATGTAGCAGAATACAGCACCTTTCCTGGGGATCCAGCTTGGAAGAAAACAAAACTGACATATAGGTAAGGTTTCAGTACACTTAATTGATTGGAAGATGCCATTGGAAGATGCTAGAAATGTTGGCATTCCTCAATAAGAACAGTAATGGTCTTTTCTCAAAGTTGTCTAGTCCACCATGATTGATCTTCCTGCATAATGAAGAGTTGGGGCACAATTAATTACAGTGCTCCCTTGGTTCTCAAATGACTTGGAACTCAAACACCTTGGTTCTCAAATGCCGAAAACCTGGAAGTAAGTATTCCAGTTTTCGAACGTTTTTCAGAAGTAGAACATGGCTGTAGCTATTGTTTCCAGGGCACCTGCACCAATCAGAAGCTGTGCCTTGGTTTTCGGACATTTTGGAAGTCAAATGGACTTCCAGAATGGATAAAGTTTGGCGGTTTTGTTTTTGCTACTTAATTAGCTTTTTTATTTTTGAAGCTTTTTTGGTTAATTTGTTTTTGTGACTGTGTGGCTACTGATTGATTGATTGTGTGGCTGTGGAAATAGATAAAAGCCCCCCATCCAAACAATGACTATCATCAGTGTAAAAGGTAAAGGTAAAGGTACCCCTGCCCATACGGGCCAGTCTTGACAGACTCTGGGGTTGTGCGCCCATCTCACTTAAGAGGCCGGGGGCCAGCGCTGTCCGCAGACACTTCCGGGTCATGTGGCCAGCGTGACAAAGCTGCATCTGGCGAGCCAGTGCAGCACACGGAAACGCCGTTTACCTTCCCGCCAGTAAGCGGTCCCTATTTATCTACTTGCACCTGGGGGTGCTTTCGAACTGCTAGGTTGGCAGGCGCTGGGACCGAGCAATGGGAGCGCACCCCGCCGCGGGGATTCGAACCGCCGACCTTTCGATCAGCAAGCCCTAGGCGCTGAGGCTTTTACCCACAGCGCCACCCGCGTCCCATATCATCAGTGTAGGTAAGAAAAAATAATAATTTTAATTTTAATCATCTACAATACTGTCTTATTTATTTTATATTACAGTAATTTGATTATTGCTTTCATTTTATGGATCAATGGTCTCGTTAGATAGTAAAATTCATGTTAAATTGCTGTTTTAGGGGTTGCTTTTCAAAGTCTGGAGCAGATTAATCCGTTTTACATTACTTTCTATGGGGAAAGCGCACCTTGGTTTCGGAACGCTTTGGTTTAGGAACAGACTCCCGGAACGGATTAAGTTTGAGAACCAAGGCACCACTGTAGTTCATAGTTTGCAAGAAGCATAAAAGCCTGCTCGTCATTTCATCGCTTTGATGCACCTAGAAATACAAGGAGCATGGATTTTGTGTCAGATGTGCTGAGATGTAGAAAGCTGTCTCTCTTTCACCAGAGACTTCGAAAGCTGTGTGGTGCCATTTCTTTCATATATACATTTTCTTTACAACTCTGTGTTTCACAGCGTTCTGAATTACACGCCAGACATGGACCGCGCTGATGTGGATGTTGCAATCGAGAGAGCTTGGAAAGTTTGGAGTGATGTGACTCCCCTGACCTTCACCAGAGTTTATGGGAAACCTGCAGATATCGAGATCTCCTTTGCTGCTAGATGTAAGTAAACCACACACAAATAGATATAGGTAGTTTTACTCAGGTTCCCGGCCGGGCAACTTATACACATGTTCTTTGATTTATTTATTTTTAAAGCTCATGGTGACTATATCCCGTTTGATGGACCAGGTGGGCAATTGGCTCATGCATTTTCACCTGCTTATGGTGGAAATGCCCATTTCGATGAGGATGAATCCTGGGTGCGGGATTTAACAGGTAATTTGTTTACTTTTGTCTCACTATATTCAGCTGCACACTTGCTTGTAATGGCTTTCATTGTGACTCCTAGTTACATATACTGCAAAGTAGTGAGACACGGATACCATTCTAATCCTAGGGTATAAAAATGCTTACCGTATTTTTCTGTGTATAAGATGCCCCCGTGTATAAGACGACCCCTATTTTTTTAAAACCAAAATTAAGAAATTAAGTTGTTTAGTTTGGGGGGGGGAGGTCACTTCTGCCAATCGCTCACCCACCTGCCCACCACTGCCAATCACTTGCCACAGCCACTGCCGATCACACACCTCACCACAGCCGCCAATTGTCTGCCCTCTTGCCGCCACCAACAGCCCACCCACCCACTTGCCGCAGCCGCCAATCGCCTGCCCACCTTGCCACAGCCAATCACCAGCAGGCCTTGCCGCAGCCACCAATCACCCGCCCAATCGCCGCTACCAGTCTCCTGCTTGCTGCTGCCATTAATCGCACGTCCCCCCTCTGCATTCACTATCTGTGTGAATATAAGACGACACCTAATTTTTGCCTGTTTTTTTAAGCAAAAAGCATCGTCTTATACATGGAAAAATATGGTTTGTGTTTAAGGGACTTTCTGACATACAAAAGTAACCTGTCTTCAGATGGCCAAGTTATGGGAGTCACTACTACAAGATGCCGCAATGGCCCCCGTGTGGGTGGCCTTAAAAGGGATTAGACAAATTCATGGGGGATGAGCCTCGCAATGGCTTCTAGTGCATCCCAACTTCATGACTCTACTAGCAGTTGCTAAGAATTGCGAGTGGAAAAGGCACTGTTGCTCTCAGATCACATTTGAGGATTCTGGAGACTGGTCTATTAGGACAAATGGAGTGCTGCCTCCTTTGGGGCCAACTTTCCTTCCTTTTGACCTGCAACCATTCTGACGTGTGGGTCTTGGGTGCTTATCTAGCAGGACTCTTCTGGTGTTCATGGCGTTTATTCCTTCAAAAATCATGTCTGGAGCTAGGAGCTTTTTCTTCAGAAGCCTAATCTGTAAGGATGGAGAAATGTATTCTGGTCCATGTCACTTACACATTTGTTCACTCATGGGGCTGTTCCATCCAATATTTCTATTCTTCTAAAAAAAAATTAAAGCTACAAAAAAAATTCAAAATATATATACAGTTAAATGCACCTTTTTGAATGCGCCAGTAGCGGTTTAGTCCTGCTGGCCACATGACCCGGAAAACGGTCTGTGGACAAACACCGGCTCCTTCGGCCTGAAAGCGAGATGAGCGCCACAACCCCATAGTCGTCTTTGACTGGACTTAACAGTCCAGGGGTCCTTTACCTTTACCTTACCCTTAAATATATGTTGCAGAACATATTACCTCTCAATAATACACAATTTAAAATGCGGAAAGGCATCACATTAGAAACACAAAATCTGCTGGCTAGATACATTCTGCCATACATTAAGCTGGAAAAGGTTGAACTGGGTCATTCCCTAGTGGAATTTGCCAAAATTGAATCCTTAAAGTCCCCCGAGTATATATTTCACTATCTTATACCCAGGTGAGCTTCACAAGTACTCACAATCTTCCTGTTTCCTTTTAGGAGTCAACCTTTTCCTTGTTGCTGCTCATGAGTTTGGCCACTCTCTGGGTCTCAGGCATTCTGGCATTTGGGGGGCTCTGATGTTTCCAACTTATCAAGCTACAGACCCGCAAAACTTCAGGCTTCACCAAGATGACATTGAAGGCATCCAGTCCCTTTATGGTAAGTACAGACTCCCAGATGATTGTGTGGATTTACTCCATGCAACAAGAGCACTGGCCTGGACCCTTAGCCTAAGGACATTCCCAGAAGGGAAATTGCCCATCACTTTCTCCTGCCTGCTGTTCTAGCAGAAGAAACTCTGGAGAGTGGCCTTCTGAACAATATGGTATGGAGAGACTGTGGAAGACAGAGGCAGGAATCTTGACTTCCATGAAATTCCTTAAAGTAACTTAGAGTCTGAGGACAATTCCTCCTCTTCCTCCCAGCACCCCCCACATGCTCTTTCTCGTTTATTTATTTTTAGGAAGGCCCTTTAAACCTCAAGAGAGGCTTTTCAGGGGCACCGGTGGCTGGGCAAGAGAAGGGATTGGGAACTCTCTTTCTGTGAATTTCCTTAGTTTGGGATTCTAGTTCAGCTCACCACCTGATGTGAATTGGTGGAGCCAACCTGTTATTTCATCCATTATCGGGTTTGGCCATCATCCAGTGAAGCCTCTTGCTCTGAGCTGCATCTTGCAAATCTTGCTTGTTCTTCAGCTCTTCTCTTTAACCCCTTTTCAAGGACCCCCTGAAGGTGGTGAGGATGGTGATGGTGATGACACTTCGTCAGGAAACCCAGAGCCAGCAACAGAGGCACCATCCACAGACTTGTGTGACCCTCGCTTGGCTTTTGATGCTGTTTGCTCTCTCCGAGGGGAAACCATGTTCTTTAAAAACAAGTAAGTTATCTCCAAGGGATAAGTTATCTCCAAGGGACGCGGGTGGTGCTGTGGGTTAAACCACAGAGCCTAGGACTTGCCAATCAGAAGGTCGGCGGTTCGAATCCCTGCGACGGGGTCAGCTCCTGTTGCTCTGTCCCTCCTCCTGCCAACCTAGCAGTTCAAAAGCACATCAAAGTGCAAGTAGATAAATAGGTACCGATCCGGTGGGAAGGTAAACGGCATTTCTGTGCGCTGCTCTGGTTTCGCCAGAAGCAGCTTAGTCATGCTGGCCACATGACCCGGAAGCTGTACGCTGGCTCCCTCGGCCAGTAAAGCGAGATGAGCGCCACAACCCCAGAGTCAGCCACAACTGGAACTAATGGTCAGGGTTAAGTTACTGTTATGTACTGAGTTGAATAGGATCCAAACTGCAGCAGTCTGATTGGTCCTAGAACAATAGGATCCAAAAGGCAGCGGTCTGGTTGGTCCTAGAACAATAGGATTCAGAATGCAGCAGTCTGATTGGTCCTAGAACAATGCAGCAGTATGATTGGTTGGCAGGAACCACCCAATCATGCTCCAGATAGAAGTGAATCCACAACCTGATTGGCTTACAGTAGAATTCCGGAATTAGCCAATCATGTGCAGCCCATTGTGTAAATAATGTATATAAAGCAGATACTTTGAGGGGACTTTCAGTCATTCCTCCTCACCACTATGAGCTGAATAAAGAGCATGAAATCACTTTGCGACTCTGAGTATATTTCAGTTACCTACAAAGCACTGACATCTTTCATTTCTAATTCAAAGTCACGCCCAATCCCCCCAGCTGCATTTCAACCCAAAGCACTGGAAGATGATATCTGGATGTTCCCTTTCGTTTTGTTGGGCTTTACTGCTACTTCAGATGGGTTTAATTGTTGGCCTGTCATCTTGGTTTGCCATTCCTTGTCTTCTTTCAATCTCCGGGCTACTAGCATCCGGGCGGCTGTTGTTCCGTACATAAAAAGTCTATGCCGAAATGACAAAACTGACCGGAAAACTCAGAAACCAAGAGGATAAAAACTTTATGAAAGAACGGGGGGGAATTATAAGTTATCTAGGAGACCACTGTAAGCAGATGGAAACACTGGCAGGATTTTAATTTCACTTGTAGTGTAACAATTACTATGGATAATATGGATTGATATAACACTTAGAGTTTGGAAGAATATGCAGTTTTAAATGTTTAACATGGGACCCCATGGGGGAGGGGTCCCGAAATTCGGAGTAATCTCTGTTTATGGATATATATTTGGATTTCTAAAAAATATATAATTTTATATTTGTAAAATCAAATAAAAATGATTTCAAAATAACAATAAAAAATTAAAAAAAAATTGTTGACCTGTCAGTAGCCCAGTGAATTTTACATATTTGTAGAGCTTGCTACAAATATGTGTAATAAACAGAGAAAACCACCTTATACTGAGTCAGACCACTGGGTGACCTAGTTCAGTATTGTCTACACTGCTGAGTAAAAGCTTTCCTGGGTTTAAGACTGGGCAACTCTCCCAGACCTATCTGGTGATGGCAGGGATTGGATCTGGGACCTCCTGCATGCTAAGCTGGTGATCTACCATTGAGGTTCTTGGCGTTGCACGGGGTCAGACTAGATGACCCTCAGGATCCCTTCCAACGCTGCAGTTCTATGATTCTGTGTTTCTAAACATCCACATTGTCTCCCCAAGCTTTTTCTGGAGAAAGAATCCCCAGAGAAGAGATGTTGAAAAGGTTCCTATTTCTGCTTTCTGGCCAGCTTTGAGCAAGGGCATAGACGCTGCGTATGAAGTTAAGGCTGATGACACAGTGTTTCTCTTCAAAGGTAAATGTTGTGAGTATGAGGGAATGGCAAGTAAAGAAGCTAAGAAGGAGTTGAGTGGAGGGTGTCATGTTATTAAGCAGAAATAGCTGTGCAAGAGGCTACAGAATGTTACTTACCGAATCCTAAGCTACAAAGTGTGGCTGTTAGAATGCCGTATTAAGACCTTGGGAGGCTAGGGCTGAAGTCCTAACTCAGTCCTAACCTATTTTACAGGATTACTGTCAGGGTTTTAAAACTCTTTGAAGGAAAAGGTGGGATATAAGCACAATAATACTGTATAGAAATAAAATAAATTCTGGGCTGCTGTTAGTGAAACTACTTCATGTTTCTTAGGAAATCAGTCCCAGACCTCCTTAATATATTATTATTATTATTATTATTATTATTATTATTATTATTATTATTATTTGTACCACACCTATCTGGGTTGCCCCAGCCATTTATTTATTTACTAAAACCACATCAATGCTATTTTTGACATACCGATCATGAGGTTTTAAAGAAACATGACCTCAATATGACCTCAATATGTAACTTGCAAAATAAATAGATGAGCAGCCAGCATTAGGCCAAAGGAGACATATTATTATAGTCAAGTAGTATCAATATCCTGGAAAGGCCTAAGGAAATCGATAAGTTTCTACCAAGGTCCACAAATACCACCTGTATTGGTGCCTGCCTTGATTCAGGGAGAGGATGATTCCAAACAGGATCTTTCTTGTGTAAGCCAATAAAGGCTAGTAGATTATAACAAAGGGAATTATTATTATTATTATTATTATTATTATTATTATTATTATTATTATTAAAATTTGTATACTGCCCTATACCCATAGATCGCAGGGTGCTTCACAACATTCAGGAAGCCTGGGCTCTCTCATTCAGATTTGTTCTATCTTCATGCAAAGCTCTCTCAATCATTTTCCTTTCTGTCTGTCTTTTGCTTAACAGGACACAAGTATTGGGCCACCAAGGGAAATATTATACAGAGAGGCTTCCCCAAGAATATTCACAGCCTGGGCCTCCCCAAAAGTGTTAAGAGTATTGATGCAGCTGCTCATGACAGCAGCTCAAAGAAGACATATTTCTTCTCTGGAAACAGTTACTGGAGGTAAGGGGAACTTACCTAGCTCAAGTGGAGTTCATTGAGAAGCTCTTTAATTCAGAAATGAGGAACTGGTGGCCCTCAAGATGCCATTGGACTCCAAAACCCATCAGCCCCAGCAAAAGTTGCCAATGGGCAGGGATGTTGAGAGCTGTAGTCTCAGTAACATCTGGAGGACCAACCCTCCTTTAAATCCAGAGAGCCAGTGTGGTGTAGTGGTTAAGAGCGGTAGTCTCGTAATCTGGGGAACCGGGTTCGCGTCTCCGCTCCTCCACATGCAGCTGCTGGGTGACCTTGGGCCAGTCACACTTCTCTGAAGTCTCTCAGCCCCACTCACCGCACAGAGTGTTTGTTGTGGGGGAGGAAGGGAAAGGAGATGGTTAGCCACTTTGAGACTCCTTAAGGGGAGTGAAAGGCGGGATATCAAATCCAAACTCTTCTTCTTCTTCTTCTTCTTCGCAACTGAAATGCAAATAATGTACAGTGGTACATACGCTTCAGGTTACATATGCTTCAGGTTACACACTCCGCTAACCCAGAAATAGTGCTTCAGGTTAAGAACTTTGCTTCAGGATGAGAACAGAAATCGTGCTTCGGAGGCGTGGCAGCAGTAGGAGGCCCCATTAGCTAAAGTGGTGCTTCAGGTTAAGAACAATTTCAGGTTAAGAACGGACCTCCGGAACGAATTAGGTACTTAACCTGAGGTGCCACTGTATCACATGGTTCTTGCTGCTTTGCCACACATCCCAGAACCATGCAAGACACCTTTGTTTAAAAACCCCCAGTGAAGGAAAGTCCTTTCACTTTACATATGTAGGTTCACATATAAGGAGTTTTCAATGTAGCTGTTTCTGCTGGTGCAAAGAGCAATGAATTCTCAACCCATTCATTTCTTTAGATATGATGAAGCCCAGAAGTCCATGGAAAAAGGCTACCCAAGAAAGATATCAGCTGACTTCCATCAGGTTGGCTCCAAGGTGGATGCTGCTTTTCTGAACCATGGTGAGCAAATGACCATCTTCATGGTACTAGCCTATTAAACAGTATTTTCTTCCGTGTGATGGTGAGATCATAGGAGGACTTGACCACATCTGCGAATGTGGCAAGTTGCTCAATGACCTGAGCATCTCAGAACTGCTCCCTTGGCCATGGTCCATGTCAGGATCTAAAAAGCAGGTCTTAGCTCAGAGCCAGGTTGGTAGCTGAGTACCAAAGTTCCTAGCGTCAGTCCCTAGTGTCTCCCGTTCGGCCTGGGAAAACCTCCTGTCTGAGACTGTTTTCTTGCCCACAAAGATAATTTTCAAATTAACAGGAAACAAATAGAAGGGGGAAAAACGTTCTTTTTTTTTTAGAACAGTTCACAGACCCCCTGAAGCCCATCCATGGACCCCCTTGAGGTCCACAAAGCACAGGTTAAGAACCGCTGTCATAGAGGACTCTGTGAAGACTACAGTGCTTGCTTGGCATGAGTGATAGTGCAACTGAGTGTGAAATTTCCCCAGAGGCAGAAAGTTTCCCCAGAGGCAGTACGTTTCCGAGCACAATTCAAAGGGTTGGTGCTGACCTTTAAAGCCCTAAATGGCCTCGGCCCAGTATACCTGAAGTAGCGTCTCCACCCCCATCGTTCAGCCCAGACACTGAGGTCCAGTGCCGAGGGCCTTCTGGTAGTTCCCTCACTACGAGAAGCGAAGCTAAGGGGAACCAGGCAGAGGGCCTTCTTGGTAGTGGCGCCCGCCCTGTGGAACGCCCTCCCATCAGATGTCAAGGAAATAAACAACTATCTGAGTTTTAGAAGACATCTGAAGGCAACCCTGTTTAGGGAAGTTTTTAATGACTGATGTTTTAATGTATTTTTAATCTTTTGTTGGAAGCCACCCAGAGTGGCTGGGGAAACCCAGCCAGAGGGGCGGGGTATAAATAATAAATTATTATAAAATTATTATTATTATTTTGAAAAACGACTGATCAGGCACTGACTCCACTCAGTGGATCTGAATCCTCTTGGTCCTACAATTGGAAGCTACTTTGCTGTTTATGTTGGTATCCACTGACAAAGAAATAATCAATAGCAGAAAGCCACTGAGAATATTGCTGCTGGGTATGGTTCCAAAGGGAGGTATTTCCAAGCTTAGGGGAAACTCAAGGTTTGTAGAAGTACGAAGGAATTGTTGGAGAAGGATGCAGAACAGCCGAAGGCTGATGTAGGAAAGAAGGAGAAAAGGAAATTGGCAGGGGGAGGTTGGATCGGAATGGAGCATTGTGGTGGAGGGGAGCAGTTCGGAAGCAAGTCTTACTGGAAAAGTGAGTACAGTGGTACCTTGGGTTACATATGCTTCAGGTTACAGACTCCGCTAACCCAGAAATAGTACCTCGTGTTAAGAACTTTGCTTCAGGATGAGAACAGAAATCGGGCTCCGGCAGCGCGGCAGTAGTGGGAGGCCCCATTAGCTAAAGTGGTGCTTCAGGTTAAGAACAGTTTCAGGTTAAGAACGGACCTCCGGAACGAATTAAGTTCTTAACCCGCGGTACCACTGTAGGCTCATTCTACACTGAGGTGTTTTGTAGGGTTTTGAAAGTTTCCGTCATCCAATAGATCCACAGTTTTCACTCTCCCTCATTTTTCTTTTCAGGACATTTCTATTTATTCATTGGCTCAGAGCAATATGAGTTTGACAGCAGAACCAAAAGATTTATCGGCATCAAAAAGAGCAACAGCTGGTTCGGGTGCCAATGACACGGGACAAAGAGTGATACAACCCAGAAGAAGGGAATCTCCTGGGCATTGTGTTTGTTGGCCTGTCCTGTGGTTGCATGAGCCACGGAACAAGCTGCATTTTGAATAATGAGCTTCTAAAATGGAAATTCCCCACTGTTTTTAAACTTACGATTGATCTTAATTTTTTTTTTTAAAAAAAAATAATACTCCTGTTTCTATCTTTGTCTTTTATTTCAACGTTCATTTTACTTTTTGTAAACTGTTTATAGGTTTTTTTTAAATCAAGCAGTATATAACTTTTGTTACATAAATTAATAGATATTTAATATAAATTATTGCAGCAAAGAATATGTATGTTGTATGCTACTTTGTAATAAAGTGAATTTTTATTATTATTGTTGTTGTTGGTATATGATTACTATTGTTATCGTTAATCGTGGTTCATCATGAGGTCTTAGGGCAAATTACAAGTATTTAAAAATACAATTTGAAAATAAGTTAAAATGATTTTATTTGTGAGAATAGGGTGGATTCTAAAATACGTATCCCATGTGTAAAGGGTCAGGGTAAGGTGGGTCTTCAGCAAAAGATAAAAATTACATAATGAAGGTGTCAGAAAGAGTTCTGCCCCAATGACCAGCACTGGCTCTCCTCAATCTCTTCATGGGATCCAAAACTAACTCAGTTTTCTAATCTTAAATTTATTCCTCCACATTCCTCATATTAACTTGAATGTGTGACTTCTCCTTCCCTGTAGGGTCGTGGATGAGCTTTTCCTGAATCATCACTTTATCTTTTTGCCAAAAGAGGAAACTTTCTTTTCAAGAAAAAAAAAGGAAATGTCTTTAAGTTAAAGAAGTAACCCATGAGACCATACCATTTATGGGTGTATGAAATATATTACACAGAACAGCCCATAGGCTGTACCAGTTACACATATTTTTTGCATTGGAGAAAAAGGTGTTTTTCATAATAAAATTTCATTAATTTCATTTCAAGCAGATAACAACAACAACAACAACAACTTATTATTTATACACTTCCCATCTGACTGGGTTTCCCCAGCCACTCTGGGCAGCCTCCAACAGAATATTAAAATACAATAGTCTATTAAACATTAAAAGCTTCCCTAAACAGAGCTGCCTTCAGATGTCTTCTAAAAGTCTGGTAGTTGTTTTTCTCTTTGACATCTGGTGGGAGCGTATTCCACAGGGTGGGTGCCACTACTGAGAAGGCCCTCTGCCTGGTTCCCTGTAACTTGGCTTCTCGCAGCGAGGGAATTGCCAAAAGACTGGTGTTATGTGGTCTCGGTGGCCACTCCCAGTCACCAGTCTAGCTGCCGCATTCTGGATTAGTTGTAGTTTCCGGGTCACCTTCAAAGATAGCCCCACGTAGAGCGCATTGCAGTAGTCCAAGCAGGAGATAACTAGAGCATGAACCACTCTGGCGAGACAGTCCATGGACAGGTAGGGTCTCAGCCTGCATACCAGGTGGAGTTGGTAGATAGCTGCCCTGGACACAGAATTGACCTGCGCATCCATGGACAGCTGTGAGTCCAGAATGACTCCCAGGCTGTGCACCTGGTCCTTCAGGGGCACAGTTACCCCATTCAGGACCAGGGAGTCCCCCACACCCGCCCGCCCCCTGTCTCCCCAAAACAGTACTTCTGTCTTGTCAGGATTCAACCTCAATCTGTTAGCCACCATCCATCCTCCAACCGCCTCCAGGACCTTCACCGCCTTCACTGGTTCTGATTTGAAAGAGAGGTAGAGCTGGGTATCATCTGCATACTGATAGACACCCAGCCCAAACTGCCTGATGATCTCTCCCAGCAGCTGCATGTAGATGTTGAAAAGCATGGGGGAAAGGACAGAACCCTGAGGCACCCCACAAGTGAGAGCCCAGGGGTCTGAACACTCATCCCCCACCACCACTTTCTAAACACGGCCCAGGAGGAAGGAGTGGAACCACTGTATAACAGTGTCCCCAGCTCCCAGCCCCTCTAGACGCTCCAGAAGGATGTTATGGTCGATGGTGTCAAAAGCCGCTGAGAGATCCAGCAGAACTAGGAAACAGCTCTCACCTTTGTCCCTAGCCCGCCGGAGATCATTGACCAGTTGACCAAGGCAGTTTCAGTCCCATGATGAGGCCTGAATCCTGACTGGAAGGGATCCAAATGGTCCGCTTCTTCCAGGCATGCCTGGAGTTGTTCAGCAACCACTTGCTCAATCACCTTGCCCAAGAATGAAAGATTTGAGACTGGGCGATAGTTGGCCATATTGGCCACATCTAAAGATGGTTTTTTAAGAAGCGGTTTGATAAGCGCCTCTTTCAGCTGGTCTGGGAAGGCTCCCTCTCAGAGAGAAGCATTCACCACCCCGCAAAGCCCGTCACCCAGCCCTTCCCAGCTAGCTTTTATAAGCCAGGATGGGCAAGGATCAAGGAGATCCTTAGGGCAAGTTACATTTATTTTAAAAACAATTTGAAAATCAGTTAAAATTATTTCATTTGTGAGAATAGGGTGGATTCTAAAATATGTATCCCATGTGTAAAGGGTCAGGGTAAGGTGGGTCTTCAGCAAAAGACAAACTACTTAATGAAGGTGTCAGAAAGAGTTCCGCCCAAATGGCCAGCGCTGGCTCTCCTCAATCTCTTCATGGGATCCAAAACTAACTCAGATTTATAATCTTAAATTTAGTCCTCCACATTCCTCATATTAACTTGAATGTGTGACTTCTCCTGTAGGGTCGTGGATGAGCTTTTCTTGAATCATCACTTTATCTTTTTGCCAAAAGAGGAAACTTTCTTTTCAAGAAAAAAAAGGAAATGTCTTTAAGTTAAAGAAGTAACCCATGAGACCATACCATTTATGGGTGTATAAAATATATTACACAGAACAGCCCATAGGCTGTACCAACAACTACCAGTTACACATATTTTTAACATTGGGAAAAAAGGTGTTTTTCACAATAAAAATTCATTAATTTCATTTCAAGCAGATGCTCTACCACTGAGCTATAAGCAGCTAGGAAGAACAAATTAAAACTACGTCAACTTTCTAAGCAGCTGGTTAGGCTTGTTTAGAGAATAATATTTTTCTCAAGTGCTGACAAGAGGTGCCTGCTTGATCTCAATAGGCAGGGAGTTCCAAAGTCTAGGCACTGCGACACTAAGCCATCAAGCTCTTACAATGCAGAAGGGGTATTATTTGGCACCAACTCTGCCGATCGAAGTGATTAAGAGTGGCACATGTGGGGATAAGGCCTTGCTTTCCGGACCAGTGACAACACATGACTACCCCACTTACCAACCTAGCAGCCCCACAATACAGACATTCAGATGGGAGGTCGCCATAACATGAACAGCTGAGGCTAGGTATCAGCATTTGTGCATACCGTATTTTTTGCTCTGTAAGATACACCTTCCCCTCTTAAAAAGTAAGGGGAAATGTGTGTGCGTCTTATGGGGCGAATGCAGGTGGGAGGCTCTGCTCAGCGATCCCTTTAAAGAGCCGAGTGGAGCATGTGAAGGGACTGCCCTTCTCCCTCCTTGTGGAAAAGCCCCCAAGAGCCACACACACGCTCTGCACGCTCTTTAAAGGGAGTGAGGCTCTTGGGGGAGCATTAGCCGCGCACAGCCTCTCCCAGGCAGGGGATGAAGGCTCCCCTTGCCCGGGAGAGGCTGCGCGCGGCTATCCCATAAGCCGCGCGATCTGTCCCTTCCACCTCCCGCAAAAGCCAGGGATAGCCGCACTCCCTTTAAAGAGCCGCACAGAGTGTGTGTGTGGCTCTTGGGGGCTTCTCCCTCCTTGGGGAAAAGCCTGGAAGCGCCACACACACTCCACCCTGCTCGTGAAAGGGAGCACTGAGCAGAACCTGGGATGCATACAGGCTATGCTCAGCACTCCCTTTAAATAATTCCCCCCTCTTGCATTCCCCCTCTAAAAACTAGGTGCGCCCTATGGTCAGGTGCGTCTTATGGAGCGAAAAAAACGGTATATGTTTCTATTCTTTATGTTTTTGTGGTTTTTTAAATCATTATTCCAATATTTATTACATGAGCAGAAAATGTGTAAATATAATGTGGACTATTTATTACCATATAATAGTATTGACAAAATAACCAGTAAAATAGAAAATAGAAGAAAAGAAAACCAGTGCCTCTGCCTAGTCCTCTTCTACATCACTTGCTGGAGTCAATCCTTCCTCCCAAGGAGGCCCCTGCTCCTCAGAAGACCCCTGTCAATAGTGCTGTGTAGCAGCCAACAGAGTGCTCCACCTGCAACTTTGGACTTCCTGTCTGGTCCACCACCATCTTTGATTCCTGAGCCTTGGGCATCATGGGGGAGAATCAGGGATCAAAGCAAGGCTTAAGATGGGGTCACTGGAGGAGAGGCTTCTCTAAAATGAAGTTCCTCAGCCTTTGGACCAGTGTGGGTTTCTCCACGTCTTCAGTGGGAGTTGGGTGTTGTGTGAAGCCCCAAGTCTCTCTCTCTCTGAAGAGGTCTCTCCAAGGTCTGGGTCACTACAATGCATTAAATGTAAGTCTGCCTTTTCAAGACAGTTTGGAAACTTCAGTTAACACAAAATATGCCTCGAAAGTCAGAGATGATACCCATCTTCAAATATCTAAAGGGCTGTCACATGGAGGATGGAACAAGCTTGTTTTCTCCTGCTCCAGAGTGTGGGATTTGAACCAATGGATTCAAGTTGCAAGAAAGTAGATTTTTGACTAAACATCAGGAAGAACTTTCTGACAGTAAGAGCTGTTGGACAGTGGAACAGACTCCCACAAGAGGTGGTGGACTCTCCTTTCTTGGGGGTTTTAAAGCAGAGGTTGGAAGGTCACCTGTCATGTATGATTTAGTTGAGATTCCTGCATTGCAAGGGGTGGACTAGATGACTCTTAGGGTCCCTTGCAACTCTACAATTTTATATTTATTTGAAGCCCCTCTTCTCAGGGCACCCTAAGTCAGTGCCATTTTTTTCAAAGTTGGACTGTGTTGTCTGTCAGTATTGCTGAAGCAACTTCCAAGTGTATACGCCTCCCTGCAAAAAATGGGCCTGGTGTTGGCATTCAGTCTCAGTCTCATAATCTAGGGCTACGAGGTTGTTAACAAAGAACCATTATGTTTTCATTGTTCAGTCACATTCGGCTATCTTGTAGGAAGTGATTCATTAACAAATTAAAGTAAACTTCTGCATCCTTTCATTACATCATTTTCTTCTAGTTTACTATGAGTCTGAATTTGTCCTTGTTTCTGTTGAGTTTTTCTTCAATTAAAATTGCTACAGAATTTTTATTTATTTATTTTTTTGTCATCCCACCCCCAGCTTCTGTTTTTAGGAGGGATCATTCCAAATCATCCATTCTTGGCAACTGCAAAGTTTCCTGCTGGACATGGTGTTTTACCCACCGACAGACTCATTTTCTGTATTCAAATAACAGATGAATGAACTAGGAACCAAATTAGGTTGTTTCCCTGCAGTAAAGCATTTATGCTTATCTTTTTGTGTGTACAGAGGGAAAGCCATAAACTGTAAGTGTTTGAAACTTGAGAACATTGTTTACTCCTGTGCTGTTGACAAAATCCCAGAAGAGCCGCATTATAATAATAATAATAATATAATAATAATTTATTATTTATACCCCGCCCATCTGGCTGAGTTTCCCCAGCCACTCTGGGCGGCTTCCAATCAAGTGTTAAAAACAGTACAGCGTTAAATATTAAAAACTTCCCTGAACAGGGCTGCCTTCAGATGTCTTTTAAAGATAGGATAGCTGCTTATTATAGGTCTACTTCTGTGTAAATTTTGCAAAGGAAAGAACCCCAGGCAAAGGTGGACTTTGGGCTTTAAAATTTCAGCTGCACCCTGTGAGACCCCAAAATTTCTTTCCTTATACTGTAGTGGGAGAAGGCAAATACTGTTCTGTACCCAAAAATGATAAACCAGGTCACTTCTAGGAGTTAGATGTGCTGATCAATGTCAGAATTATTCTAACAATTTCTGCTGATTTCCTAGTAAAATTGTCTAGAATTTCCAGAACTTGCTGCATTGAAAAGATCTGTGTTATTTATTTCATCATATCTTATGGTTAATGTTTCATTCAGATAATGCCACAATTGCTATAATTATTTCCATTTATTTAGATAATAAGATTTCAGTCTATTAGCTGACATGTTCCCAATATAATAGGATTCCTTCAACTAAAAAGAAAAAGGTTGGTGGCTAGTCCTACACAGAGTAAACACTTTGAGGTTAAAGAATATAGCTAATTTGGGCTCATTAATTTTAGGGAGTCATTCTAATTAATTAATTACTTGGAGGCAAAACCCTGTGTGATGAACCCCACTCACCTTCTTAGTAATTGCCAAATTAGGGCTTTTGAACTTAACAGACTCTGCAGTGTGTGTCACTCTGCTAAAAAGGACACCAGGCTCCACCTCTATTTGCTCCACCTCTATTGAATAAATTGAGAATGATGCCATTCTAATTATTTAATAATTTGGAGGAAATGTCCCAGTCACTTTCTTTGTAATGGCCAAATCTGGACTTTTGAACTTAACAAACTTTGTGCGTGTCACTCTGCTAAAAGGGACATTTTCTGTGTTTGGCATGTCAATGGATGTTATAATGTTGTGAGTCATGCTTCTGTTGATTCTATAGAAAACCATGAAGTACCGGTATATATAGAGGTCCATTGGGAGCACACAGACACATCCATTGACAGAGGGGCTGAAGTGTTCTAAGGCTCCAAGGCTGGGACGCAGAAGTGAAAGAGACAATGAAGAGTTTCCTACTGACGATTGCGCTCTATGGAGCACTTTCTTGTGCTTTGCCCCTAATCCATGAAGCTGATCAAGTTGGAGAAGCGGACCTGAATTTTGCAAAGGTAATGTTCGATGGTAGCACAGAGGGGAAGCAGAATTCCACTAGCAGAAAAAGTAGTCAGTCACTAATTGCCTTGTGCAAAGTGGCAGTCAATGTAATGTTGTGCATGCTTATAGACTGGGAAAATGCAGATTCCGACCTCTGCTCCTCCATAGGTGTGCTTAATGGGTTTGGGTAAAATAGACCGCAATCCTACATGCAACCCTACATTCATACATCTTGGAGTAAGTCCCACTGAACTGAGAAGACGTGCATAGGATTCACTGTTAATGTCCGTTAGCTTCAGTTCTTATGTCTGTAAAATGGGTTCAATTAGACAAATGAGCTTCCTCACTGGGGGGGAAAGGTAGAAAGATCAAAATCCTACAACGTGAAAGATTATATGTGAAAATAATTCTGCAACACTCAAATGCATCTGTTCTTCCCATCAGGCGTACATAGAAAACTACTATCCTGATTCCACATCAACGCCAGTCGCAAGAAGCAAAAGGAGTGATGAGATTCCTGCTGACAAGTTACAACAAATGCAGAAACACTTTGGGCTGAGAGTGACGGGCAGATTGGATTCACACACTTTGGCTGCAATGAAGAATCCCAGGTGTGGGGTTCCTGATATAGCAGAATACAGCACCTTTCCTGAGTCACCAAAATGGGGACGAAAAAACCTGACATACAGGTAAAGTTTCAAAACACTTGCCTGAATCGAAGATGTAACTTGATAATGCTTATTATTGGCTCCTGGCTGAGGAAGAAAACTTCTGCCTAGGGAGTTAATGGAATGGATGAACTTAAAGAGGGTATGTCTGGCCGGCTGTCTGGAAGCCTGATCAGGAACACACCAGACTGCAGATTTTGGGTCGTACAGATCCCACTTTCAAGCTACTGTTTTCAGCTTGTATTCATAGGAATGCTGGGATTCCTTTGTCAGATCAGTAATGGTCTTTCCTAAAAGTTGGCTAGTCTACCATTATTGATTTTCCTGTGCAACACAGAGCTTAATTCTAGTCATCGTTGCATAATTTTAATGCACTTGGAAATACAAGGGGCAGGGATGTGGAGATGCTTTGAGACGTAAAATGATGTTTCCTCTTGCACACACACTTTGAAAGCTCTGTGAACATTCTTTCAAATGTGCATTTCATCTCCTTCCGTGTGTTTCACAGTGTTCTGAATTACACACCAGACATGGACCGCACTGACGTAGATGTTGCCATCAAGAGAGCTTGGAAAGTGTGGAGTGATGTGACTCCCCTCACCTTCACCAGGGTTTATGGGAAACTTGCAGATATCGAGATCTCTTTCGCTGCTAAATGTAAGTAAATCACATGCAAGGAATTATAGTAGGTTTACCCAAGTTCCTGGCTGGGTGATTTATATATATGTTCTTTGATTTTTTTAAAAGCTCATGGTGACAATATACCCTTTGATGGACCAGGTGGGCAGTTGGCTCATGCATTTTCACCTGCCTTCGGTGGAAGCGTCCATTTTGATGAGAATGAACCCTGGGCACGGGATTTAAAAGGTATTTTCATTGTTTTGTCTCAATATATTCTATTCACTTGCTTGTAATGACTGTCAAGGAAGCTTAATTACTTTTGCTGACAAACATTGAGACCCCAGCATCATTCATGTCCCAGGGGACTTACTCTGGAGTTTTAAAATAGTATTATTGTTATTAAGAATGACATGAAAAAATACAAACAACAAATAACAAGTGTTGGCCACCAGGTACAAAGCAAAGTATAGTCATGATGTGTATAAGGCAGAAAATAAAAGCAACATGTTTAGTAAAACAACCAAGTCAAAAATATGCATGAGGTACAGGGGGTCTAGGTTCCTCCCGATGACAGTTAATAAAAGAAATAAATATAAACTAATCCACATAAAATATCTTTTTAAAAAATTTCGCCATGCATCGCTCTACAGTGTTGCTAAAGTTTATCTGGCACACAAAGCAAGTCTTTCTCACACAGCTCAGCTGTAGAATTTGCTGCCGCAAGATGCCACAATGGCCATCAGTGCGGCTGGCAAATTCATGGGCTTTAGATGATTGGTGGCTACTAGTCTTCATGACTATGTTGCATCCCAACTTCATGGCTGTAATAGCAGTTGCTGGGAATCACAAGTGCCAAAGGCACTGTTGCTCTTGGGTCATTCTTGGGGCTTCTGATAGACATCTGGAGGCTGATTTATTAGGGCAAATGGAGGGCTGCCTCCTCCAGGGCCAACATGCCTTCCCTTTGACTTACAACCAGGCCAGTGGGCAGCCCTGCTTTTCAGCTTCCTGCTCCTTAATCTCAGTGCCCTTGCAGAACTCAGCAGGGAGATGGATGGGGAGAACCCTAGAGTTAGTTGGCTCTGCCTGCCATTGGCCCTAGATCCTTCTACTCTTGGCCTTTCTGCCTTCCAACCCACCACTGGGAGCATAAGATGTGGGTCTTCGGTCCTTATCCAATAGGACACTTCTTGTGTTCATGACATTCATTTATTACACTCCACTTGCATATCATATTGCTCTCTGTCACATTACTGGTCTATTTGATTGTGGTCCTTGTATTTGCATTCTTTCTATGAGCTGCTTGGAGCACTGTTTGGTGGGATACAAATCTAACAAACAAATAATCAGGACTTGCATTGAAAGCAGTCGTTGCTATAATGAAATCATTGATAATGATCATGTGTGCCAGGACCACTTATGACCAGGAGAGTGATCTTTTAGCCCCTTCTGACTGCAAAGAATAGGAATGTGGCTGATGAAATTTAATTATGAAAAGCACCATTTTTGTCAACGTTAAAAAATAATAATAACACCCCACAATGTTCATTGGTACATCCTATGGACTGTTCTGTACATCCATAAATGGTAATAGTAAACTCACTCAGGTTATTCATAAGATTAGACTACATTTCCTTGTTTCTGGCGAAAGGGGAAGTGTGCTCTTTTTTTAGAAGAAGAAGAAGAAGCGTTTGGATTTGATATCCCGCTTTATCACTACCCTAGGGCGTCTCAAAGCAGCTGACATTCTCCTTTCCCTTCCTCCCCCCACAACAAACACTCTGTGAGGTGAGTGGGGCTGAGAGACTTCAAAGAAGTGTGACTGGCCCAAGGTCACCCAGCAGCTGCATGTGGAGGAGCGGGGAAGCGAACCCAGTTCACCAGACTACGAGTCTATCACTCTTAACCACTACACCACACTGGCATGTAGTTGAAATGGTTTGACACAGAAGGTTCCATGTGGAATCCCCAGCATCTCCAGAAAGGGATTGCAAATACCCATCTGAAATCCCAAAGAGTTGCTGTCCTCCTCCTCCTCCTCCTCCTCTTCCTTCTTCTTCTTCTGCGATCACTCATAGCTGAGTAAGATTGTCTTCCATGAACATGGTTTTAACAATGAGTCCGTAAGTGACTGTGGAGGCCAATTCTGGATCCACACGTCCTTCCACAGTGAGGACATTGGTTTCTGGGTGGGAGTTGATCAGGGTGTGGATTTGCCAAACATGCCTTCCTCCTAGCACGTTTCTCCCTTGTGTCCTGAGTTTGGGTGTCTTCAAAGCCCATGACACCTTTGATAAAGGCTGTTCTCCAACTGGAGCACTCACAGGCCAGTGCTTCCCAGTTGTCAGTGTTCATACTACATTTTTTTAGATTTGCTAAACCCATTCCTGTTTCCTTTATAGGCACCAACCTTTTTCTTGTAGCTGCTCATGAGTTTGGCCATGTACTGGGCCTCAGGCATTCCAGCAATCCAGAGGCTTTGATGTTTCCAACCTACAGAAATAGAGACCTTAAACATTTTGGTCTTCACACGGATGACATTGAGGGCATCCAGCAGCTTTATGGTAAGTATAGACTCCCAGATGATTATATGGAATGAGGCCATGTAAGAGCACTGGCTCGGATCCTAAGGTCAGTTAGCTTAAGAATGTTCACAGAGAAGACTCAAATAGATTCTCTGGAGGATTTGGGTCAACCTTCAGAACAAGGTAGGATGGAGTAACAGGAAACTTTATTTCCATGAACTCCCTAAAGTAGTCTTAGATTCTGAGGGGAATGCAGAAATGCCTCCCATGCCCCATCTATTTTGGATGCCCCCTCAACCCCCCAGAGAGATTTTTCAGGGGGTACCATGGCTGTGGAATGGGTGGGTGAGAAGAACAACTGAAAAACTTTCTGTGAACTTTCTTATTTGGGGAGCAAATGATCGTCCAGACCACCTGATGTGAATTCGCAGAGCCAATCTATTATTCCATCTATTGTTGTATTTCACTGTCTTCCAATAAATTATTACTCATTTTTATTATTACTATTTATTACCTGGCCTTCACCCTAAAATCCCAGAATGGGTTTCAACAATTAATACACAACACCAATAGTAAAACACAATATTACATGATACTTTTTTAAAAAAAAGTTTAAAGCAAATTAAAATGAAGTCTCCTGCAATGCCTCTGAACTGCATATTCCAAATCCTGCTTGTTCTTCTCTTTACCTCTTTTTCAAGGACCCCCTGAAGGTGGTGATGACAATGAAGCCGGTGGTTCATCAATTAACCTCACATCCACAACAGAGGCACCATCCACAAAATGGTGTGACCCTCACCTGGCTTTTGATGCTGCTACCTCTCTCCGAGGGGAAATCCTGTTCTTTAAAGACAGGTAAATAATATCTAAACACTGAACTTTTTACGTTCTAACTCAAAGTCATGCCCCACCTCCAAGAACATTTCTACTCAAAGAGTACTCTGCAAACACAATGAATCAGCAATGACTTTTCCCTTACGATGCAAATAACCATCCATACTATGCTCAACATACTGCTCATTAAATTCATTCAACATGCCCTCCTTGGTGCGTAAGGTAAGAACAATTGCAAATAGTACTAGTCAGTATTGACTAGGCACCCTGTAGTTTTTTGTGGTGGTTCTGGAGATGGCTTTGTCTAGGGTGGCTCCCAGGTTATTGAATGCTCTCCTTTCCATGGTGCATTTGACTCCATTTTTGGCTCTCTTTCCACAGTGGGTCAAGATGCATCCTTTTTTACCCAGGTCTTTGAGGCTGGAAGATGATCTCTAGATGCTCCCTCTTCTTTTGCTGGTCTTTCTTTTTTTCTATTTAAAATAGTTTTAATGGCTGTCTTAGTCATAATAAGCATTGTATGGCTTCTTGTGGGTAACCTTCCCTGGGACTGTTAAAAATATGCATAATAAATAAATAGGCCCACAGGTAGGACTTAAACCTTATACACAAAACATTCCCAAGAAAGAATTTTGATACAGTGAAAATAAGGAAACAGAGGGAATTGTCTTATACTGATTCCAGCCATTGGTCCACATAGCTCAGTATTGTCTACATTGACCAGCAACTGCTCTCCTGGGTTTTATACTGGGGGGGTGTCTTTTCCAGCCCCACTTGCATGCAAAGCTGATGATCTACCATGGAGCCACAGCCCTTCTTCTGTAAACATTCATATTGTCTCCCCCAGTTTTTTCTGGAGAAAGAATCCCCAGAGAAGAGATGTTGAAAAGGTTCCTATTTCTGCTTTCTGGCCAGCTTTGAGCAAAGGCATAGATGCTGCGTATGAAGTTAAGGCTGATGACACAGTATTTCTCTTCAAAGGTAAATATTCCAAACATGAATAAACAGCAAGTAAAGGAGCTAAGAATGATGGGAGGAGCATCTTGCTATTAAGCAGAACAACCTGTGCAAGAGGCTGGAGTTACAGAATGTTAATGACCAAATCCTAGCTGTTCAATAAGTTACACAGTATAGCTACAAAGACTTTATTATTATTATTATTGGTGGTGGTGGTGTAAAATTGAGAAATGAAGCTACAAGGGGGGGGGTGAAACTGGACAGATTCTCTCATCTCTATCCAAGCAGATTTTTTATTTTCTTTATCTATTTTTCTTCCATCATAGAACTCAAGGTTCTTTAAATAAGGTTGTCAGGTAGTTCCCCATCAAGGCACTGACCAGTCCTCAACTAGCTTAGCAGCAGCAAAGGAATCACATCATGTGCTCTCAATGTGCAGGATATTGCTTCCAAATCCCTATTGCCCTGAACAGAAGGAATAAGATGGATTAGGAACGGCCCTGCCTAATAATAATAATAATAATAATAATAATAATAATAATTTATTATTTATACCCGCCCATCTGGCTGAGTTTCCCCAGCCACTCTCTGCAATTGTCTCTGCAGGGCCTGGGCTTTCTCATTCAGGTTTGTTCCATCTTCATGAAAGGCTCTTTCAATCTCTTTCCCCCCCCCTTTTTTTTTCATTTTTACTATCTTTTGCTTAACAGGAAGCAAGTATTGGGCCACCAAAGGAAATACAATACAGATTGGTTTCCCCAAGAAAATTCGCAGCCTGGGCCTTCCGAAAAGTGTTAAGAGCATTGACGCAGCTGCTCATGACAGCAACTCAAAGAAGACATATTTATTCTCTGGAAACCGCTACTGGAAGTAAGGGGAGCTTACCTATCTCATGTGGGACAATTCTGAACGTTCATTGAAAAGCTCTTTAAATCAATGCATTCTCAACCCATTCATTTCTCTAGATATGATGAAGCCAAGAAATCCATGGAAAAAGGCTACCCAAGAAAGATAGCAGCCGACTTCCAGAAAATTAGCTCCAAGGTGAACGCTGCGTTTCTGCATCATGGTAGGTGGATAACCATCTTCATTAAACAAACCCCCTAATCCAGTAGGACCCCCTAATCCAATAGTTGTAATGGTGAGATAGAAGGACTTGATCACAGATGTGAATGTGGCAGGTTGCTCAACCACCTGAGCATCTCAGGACTGCTACCATAGCCATGGTCCAAGGAAAATGTGAGGGAGGGTGTGCAGAACAGACCAATGAGGACTGAGCATGCTCAGTGGCTTACTTCAGCAGTTGAGGAATAGGATATCTGGTGTGGGTGGGTGTGGAATGAACCATTGTGGGGGAGCAGGGGTGCTTGACTTAATGGAATGGTGACTAAGAGCATTCCACACTGAGGTACTGTATTTTTTGCTCTATAAGACTCACTTTTTCCCTCCTAAAAAGTAAGGGGAAATGTGTGTGCATCTTATGGAGTGAATGCAGGCTGCTCAGCTATCCCAGAAGCCAGAACAGCAAGAGGGATTGCTGCTTTCACTGTGCAGCGATCCCTCTTGCTGTTCGGGCTTCTGACATTCAGAATATTTTTTTTCTTGTTTTCCTCCTCCAAAAGCTAGGTGCGTCTTGTGGTCTTATAGAGTGAAAAATATGGTATTTTGTAGGTGTTTGAGTTTCCTTCATGCATTCGATTCACAATTTTTACTCTTACTCCCTATTCTTTTTAGGACATTTCTATCTATTCAGTGGATCAAATCAATATGAGTTTGACAGCAAAACCAAAAAAATCCTTAGCATCAAGAAGAGTGACAGCTGGTTTGGGTGCCAGTGACACAAGACAAAGGAAAAAATGAGGAAGCCCAGAGGAAGGGAATCTCTCTTGGTTTGGTCTGGGCATCAGGCAACGCTCACTGGGCACCATCTTTGTTGGCATGACTTGGTCTCTCCTGTGGTTTCATGAGCCATGGAACAAGCATTTTGAATAAGGAAGTTCTAGTATATATTTGTTTTTAACCTATGGTAGATTGCAACTATTCAATGATTCTAATATTCTATTTTTATATTTTAAATTATTTTAAATATAATTTTTAACTTTGCCTTTATTTAAAGTCTTAACGTTGGCTTTACTTTTTTGTAAACTACTTGAGGATTTTATTTAAAACTGAGCAGGACACAATTTTTAAAACAAGAAATTAAATAGATATATTTAATATAAATTATTGCAGAAAACCATATATCTTTGTACAATACTGTCCAATAAAGTGATTGATTACTATTATGGTCAAAGTTGCTGTGGCTATTATTGTTGTTGCTATCATTATCCACACTTCACCATGAGGCCCCAGGACAGGTTGCAACCGTTTAAAAATACAATATTGAAATCATTTAAAACAAACGACAATCAAGGAAATAGGGTGGGTCCTGAAATATATTGTGTGTAAAATATATATCTCATGCGCAAAAGACCTGGGTAAAGTGTGCTTCGAGCATATGAGAAAACTACATAACGAAGGTGTCAGATGCACCTCCATGTGGGAACACAATCTGTGGGAGGAAACTCCACAATTTAGGGGCCACCACAGAGAATGCCCTCTCCCTGGCTGCCATCCTGTGAACTTCTGAGGGCTGTGGAACTGCCAAGAGGGCACCTGATGCTGATCTTAACACCTGAGAGGATCCAAAGGGAAGGAGGCAGTTTTTCAGATGGGGCTCCAACTCCAGGGGGCTGGTTGCTTTTTGGGGGCCCCTCCATAATATTGGGGGGAGGATTCCCCAGTGTTCCTTACCATCAGTGAGTGGAGGAGGCTGATCGTGGAGCTGCCAAGCACAAGAGAGGAGGACCCCCTACCCACAGCATTCGACTTCATCCCTGACTCCTCCCGAAATGTCATGTGACATCGCATGCTGCACACATGACATCACCCGGTCACCTCACTCTTCGGCGCAAGTTGGCGCTTTCAGATATGTGGGGCCGAAGTCATTTAGGCCTTCAGACAAGAACATGAGCACCTTGAGTCGTGCCCAGAAATGACAATCAAACACTGTAACTGTTTTAGAGCAGGTATTATATGAGTTCTAGATGGAACCCAAGGCAGCAATCTGGCCGCTGCATTTTGGGCAAGTCATCTCAAGGGTAGTCCCATCTAAAGTGTTTGTAGCAATAATCCAGTATGGAAGTTACTAGAGTACAATGGCAGCTATACAGTGATATAGTTTACAACCATAATCTGTTCCGAAGGTCCGGCTGTAAACCAAAACAGGTTGTAACCCAAGGGACACACACTTCAGGGTTTGATGTGGTTGTAATCCAAAACGGTTGCAAACCAAGGTACCACTGTAATTGGAACTAGGCACTCCAAGACACCAAGACCACCTGAGTCTGGATCCAGGAGTTTTCCCAAGCTGTGAATCTGATATTCCCAAGGGAGTGCAACTCATAATCCTCCCAGGGAAGTAGTATACCTCTACTGTACATGAGGGGGGGGGGTCGGTCCATTTAGCAAGCATGGATGGCACTGTGGGTTAAACCACAGAGCCTAGGGCTTGCTGATCAGAAGGTCAGTGGTTCGAATCCCCGCGACGGGGTGAGCTCCCTTTGCTCAGTCCCTGCTCCTGCGAACCTAGCAGTTCAAAAGCACATCAAAGTGCAAGTAGATAAATGGCAGGAAGGTAAACAGTGTTTCTGTGCGCTGCTCTGGTTTCGCCAGAAGCGGCTTAGCCATGCTGGCCACATGACCCAGAAGCTGTACGCCGGCTCCCTCAGCCAATAAAGCAAGATGAGCGCCACAACCCCAGAGTAGTCCGCGACTGGACCTAATGGTCAGGGGCCCCTTTACCTTTACACATTATCACACTGAGTAGTACTGAATTCGGCAATTGCTCATTTCATTTTCACAACCTACTATCAACATCTTCCACTGCGTCTGAAGGAACCCAACCATGGGGACATAAATGAAGAGTGTAAGCAAAAACAACTCTGGATTTTTTATTTTATTTTATTTTTTGCCAACGAGGATTCTGAGATCAAGTTCTTCCATGCCTGCTTTCTCTTATTTCATAGTTACCTTCTGGTTGCATTTCGGTCTCTGTTTACTGATCTTAGGTTAAAGTCTAACAGATCATGCTTCAATGCATAGAATAATCAGTTGGTCCTGTAAGATAGGAGTATCATCCCGCATGAATGAGTTTCACCACGGGAAAGAAAGAACTACATCTGGTTTGGTTATAAGCAAAGGGAAAGAAAAAGAGTAGTCAAGAACAACAGGTTCTGTATTTTACTTTGCATCAAACATGGGTCCTTTTGTCCGTCCACAAAAAGCTAAAACTTTCAGTGGAAAATATTCTTTTGAACTATATACCTATTGTATGGAAGTTAACAACAGGACAATGAAAATGGATTCTACACATTCTAATGGTAGACAAGAGACTGATATTGATGAATTGGAAGAATAAAGATATGATCCCCTTTAATAAATGGATTGACCATATGATAACACACACAACTTATGAATGGACAGCTTACAGATGTAGACTTTGACTGGATAAATATGACAATATTTCGAATGAGTTTATACAAAATGTAGCAGGCTATCAATATTTACAAGTGTACTAGGATAATAATATGAAATTTATATGAGAATGTATGGGTTAGGGTATTTTTCGTATTTTGTACATCGTTTCTTTCCGCACATTTTGTGCCTTTTAATTCTTCTTTTCTTTCTCTTTTTTTTTCTTTGCATGACTTCATTTCTTTAGAATTGAAACCTTTTGAATAAAATATAAATGGCAAAACAAGAACATTGGTCATTTTGTTGCCTCAAGGCATAACTGAGTTCCCTGAGTTCTCCTGAACTACAGGAGAGCTGCATTGTACATTAGAGTGCATTGACGTGCTAGCTTAATGGATAGGTTAAAAACAAGATATGTAAATATATATAATGATTTATTTATTTTTGCTGTGTTTACTGTATAAATATTTAGAAGTGCACTTAGTCCTTCACAGGACTGGAAATCTGAAGAGACATCTTTCTAAAGCTGTTTGGTGCTGGGCAGCTATGGGATTGGTTATTGGTGGAAGGGCGGGGGCTTTGTCCTTCAAATTTGGTTCCCTGGTGAGCTGTTCGACTCTGTGTAGTGCCTTCCACACTAAACATGCTTTTATTGGTCTTAGTTTCATTGGTCCTGTTCACGCATTTGGGGTACGATGATACCCACAACCTGCATTAGGGTTACGAGTTAGACCCTTTTATGTCATTCCACTACAGGATCAACACTTTTAATCAATTAATGCTCTTTTATCTTTTCAATATATAAGCAAATATGATGCAGAATTTAAAATATAAGTCACGTTGAGATATTTTTTAGTAAGTGCCAAATAAATACTACTACAGTGGTACCTCAGGTTAAGTATTTAATTCGTTCCGGAGGTCCGTTCTTAACCTGAAACTGTTCTTAACCTGAAGCACCACTTTAACTAATGGGGCCTCCTGCTGCTGCCGCGCCGCCAGAGCCCGATTTCTGTTCTTATCCTGAAGCACAGTTCTTAACCTGAAGCATTATTTCTGGGTTAGCGGAGTCTGTAACCTGAAGCGTATGTAACCCGAGGTACCACTGTACTACTACTGCTGCTACTACTACTAATAATAATAATTTTTGACATTAGCAGGGATATAAAATCACTGGAATACCCAGATGTATGAACTATGGCTCCTTTGTTATCACATTGACCTATAATTGTTATTGTGACATCACCAATTAGAGACGGCCTTGTGGATGGAAAATGCACCCCTTTGTGATTGGGCTACATGGAGCATGAGGCCTCGCACCGTTCCTTGAGGATGGCAAGTCATTTTCATAGAGGGGGTCACATGCCCCTTCTTCAGAGAGGCCACAATATCCACCCACATGACTGCCTCTGATTGGAGAAGGGACTCACAGAGCTGATCCCAGGTCAGCAGAGGAATTCTGACTCTGGCACATGGGTTCAGGGATGGACTTTCTGGTGTCACAAGGTCCATGAATAATCCTTTAAGGGTGATGTTCCAGCAGTTGGATGTAAATGATCCCATTTCTCCTATTCAGATTCTATCTCTTCTTCATGCTCTTCTGTGTATAAGCAAATATCATTTATATGCTATACGCAATCTCTTGTCTTTTCTTCCCCTCACCCTTTTTTGTTGTTGTTGGCAAAATTAAATTACAAATAAATTCCAGTGGTGCAAGTCATTAACACCTTGATGCACCACAAACCTGGATGATATTCCTGTTTTAAATGAGAAAAATGGCTGTTCCTTATCTGGAAGCATAAACCTTCCATCTTTATCCCAAGATCAGTTACTTAGTCATAGAAGATAAAGATATACAACCTAAGGGCAATTGTATTGCAAAATACAAGGAAGCAGGTATGAAGCCAATGGTCTCCAGCCCTGCAGCTTATCTTTCCGTTAATTAAATCTGAGGTCCCTGACACACTTTTTAAAAACAAACCGCTGAGCCATGTGCTAACATTTCAGTCTGTTCTGGCGATGTATTTGATGCTCAGCTCGCCATTTTGCTTTGCCAGAAATCAGCACATAGCTCCTGGTTCCTACTATGAGAAGTGAGTCTGTTGTTTTTTCCTGAACATTGACTTTCATGTGCATCCACTCAGCTGGTAAGTTGGCCTGGTCTGCTGGGTGACTGTTTTCAAGCCAGCTGTGGGATATGGGGGCCACAAGAGTCAGCCTGATGTGTAGTGTATGTGTAAATCTACCACATCCTGGATCCATGTAGCTCAGTATTGGGCTGACCCTCTACTGGTGTGGAGTCCAGGGGCACTGAGAACAGGGAAGGCGTGTCTGTGGCTCCCTCATGCAGTGCTTCTCTTTATAGCACTGAGTGGTGGTTCAAAGTCTCCCTTTGATCAGGAACACTGATTGTGCAGGAGAGCCAGTGTGGTGTAGTGGTTAAGAGCGGTAGACATAATCTGGTGAACCAGATTCTCTTCCCCGCTCCTCCACATGCAGCTGCTGGGTGACCTTGGGCTAGTCACACTTCTCTGAAGTCTCTCAGCCTCACTCATCTCACAGAGTGTTTGTTGTGAGGGAGGAAGGGAAAGGAGAATGTCAGCCGCTTTGAGACTCCTTAGGGTAGTGATAAAGCGGGATATCAAATCCAAACTCCTCCTCCTCCTCCTCCTCCTCCTCCTCCTCCTCTTCTTCTTCTTCTTCTTCTTCTTCTTGACTACGGGGAGCCCCTGCTCCTAAAAAGTTTGACCTCTCACCCTTTGAACACCTGTGCAGGGCACACTCTGGGTTTTTTAAGACCTTTCTTCTCTTACACATCAAATGAATGCTAGAGTCCTCTCCCAGCATTCACACACACTTGCACACACAAAAACCTTACATTGGCCAATGCTAGTTTTCACCAGCTATATTGTGCAAATGCTTTCTGAAGAAGCAAATATGAAGGGCAGGTGAGGGAAAAGCACAAATCTGCTTAGTCATAGCCCAATTCACAAGGAGCAGTTGGGCCTGAGGCTGACCGTCTCTTTAGGGAACAGATATTCTTTTCAATGGGGGCCGAGGCAGAGATGAAAGCGTGTTTGGTTTAGTTTGGTTTGGTTTGGTTGTTTCTTATGTCCTACCTCATCGTTTATAACCCTGGGATTTGTAACCGTACTGCAAAAAAAAAACAAAAAAAATTCCTTCCAGTAGCACCTTAAAGACCAACTAAGTTAGTTCTTGGTATGAGCTTTCGTGTGCATGCACACTTCTTCAGATACACTGAAACAGAAGTTGCCAGATCCTTCTATATAGTGAGAAGGTGGGGAGGGGTATTACTCAGAAGAGTGGTGGGAATGGGTGATTGGCAGATAGCTGTGATGAGCCTGTTCACGACTCTTAACGACTGCAATAGGTCTTACAGGAAAAAGCAAAGGGTGAGAAGGTGAAAAATGGCTTTGTCATGTATAATGAGATAAGAATCCAATGTCTTTGTTCAGACCAGGTCTCTCCATGGTTTTAAGTTTGGTAATGAGTTGCAATTCAGCAGCTTCTCTTTCCAGTCTATTTCTGAAATTCCTTTGTGTTAAAACAGCTACTTTGAGATCTTGTATAGAATGTCCTGGGAGATTGAAGTGTTCTCCTACTGGTTTCTCTGTCTTGTGATTCTTGATGTCCGATTTATGTCCGTTTATTCTTTGGCGTAAGGTTTGGCCTGTTTGTCCAATATAGAGAGCTGAAGGACACTGTTGGCATTTGATGGCATACACAATGTTAGACGATGAGCAATTAAATAGTCCCGAGATGGTATGTGTGATGTTGTTGGGGCCAGTAATGGTGTTGTCCGGGTGTATGTGGCAGCAAAGTTGGCATCTGGGTTTATTGCAGGCTCTGGTGCCAGTGTCCGTGTTACATCTGGTTGTAGTATTATTGTGGGTTAGGAGTTGTTTAAGATTGGGTGGCTGTCTGTAGGCAATGAAAGGTCTTCCTCCCAGAGCTTGAGAAAGAGAACTGTCATTGTCCAGGAGAGGTTGTAGATCTCTGATGATGCGTTGTACTGTTTTAACTTGGGAGCTGTATGTGATGACTAGAGGTGTTCTGTTATTTTCTTTTTTGGGTCTGTCTTGCAGCAAGTTCTCTCTGGGTATCAGTCTGGCTCTGTTGATCTGTTGTCTAACTTCATCTGCTGGGTATTTTAGTTCTAAAAAGGTTTGCTGTAGATCTCTTAGGTGAGAGTCTCTGTCTGTAGAATTGGAACAGATACGGCTGTAACGTAGTGCCTGGCTATATACAATGGACTGTTTGGTATGTTTGGGATGGTAGCTAGAGGCATGTAGATATGTTTGTCGGTCAGTTGGTTTACGGTATAAGGTGGTGTCTATGCGCCCATCCTGTATTTTTATAGTAGTGTCCAAAAAATGTATTTCTTGCATAGATTGATTCATAGTTAGGTTGATTGTGGGGTGAAAATCATTGAATTTCTGGTGGAAGGTGTCCAGGGTCTGTTGACCATGTGTCCAGATGATAAAAATATCGTCAATGTATCGCAGGTACAAGAGAGGTTTGAGTGGGTAGGAGTTTAGGAAACGTTGTTCTAAATCTGCCATGAAGATGTTGGCATACTGTGGGGCCATGCGGGTGCCCATTGCTGTGCCGCTGATCTGAAGGAACAGGTCATCACCGAATTTGAAGTTGTTGTGGGTAAGGACAAATTGGCAGAGTTTGGTGGCAAAGTCCGCTGTGGTTTTATCTGAAATGGTGTTCCTTATAGCTTGTAAAACATTGTTGTGTTATATCCCAGCTAATGTCATCCCACACAACGATGTTTTACAAGCTATAAGGAACACCATTTCAGATAAAACCACAGTGGACTTTGCCACCAAACTCTGCCAATTTGTCCTTACCCACAACAACTTCAAATTGGGGATATGTACCCAGATCTAAATCTGAACCTCAAATCAATACACAACAGTGCATCTGAGTTTTAAAAGAAATGCTTAACAATGCAGTATTAAAAACAAGGGGAGAAAACTGTCCAGTAGCACCCTCAAGACCAACTAAGTAGTTGGTCTCTAAGGTGCTACTGGATATATATATACCGGTATATATAGACTGCGTCAGACCAACATGGCTACCTACCTGAATCGAAAAACAAGGAGACAGCTAGTTCCAGCTACATACAAGCTATATCCTGCCTCGTGTGGATGTTGTTAAATATAAGCATCATAAAATGGGGTGCATAATACTTTCTCTACCACTCCCATCCTGCATATGATTGCAGATGTGTACTTACATAGACTGGCCTCAGGCTCTGGCAGAAACAGTACAAATTATCAGGTGATGCCAACCACTCTAAGGCAGAAATCATCCCTGGCAGTAATGTGTTCACATTCAGAAGTAACATATATATTATTCATTTTCCTCCTGAAAATTCTTCTGCATTTTACTGCAAATTTATCCTGATAAACACTTTTTTGCAGTTTCGACTGCAAAAATTTACACATTTTTGCAAGCAATTTCATCTAATAAAATGCATTCCTGTTTGTTGTTTGTTGACTAACAGCATCATTCCGTATCATTTGATAAAGGCACCCTTGTAACCTTTTAAATGAGCTCTTTCTGAGCAAGAAGCCATCTGAGCAGGATCCCATCCTACCAAAGTAACAGAAATGCCTGCTCCATCTTTCCATCCCCCAAAACCAGGAAATGTCCAGAGGAGGTAAAAGCACAGACACTCCCTGTGACCTTGCAGGGTCAGGGTTTGTGAGTGTATGGACTGTCTCTGCTCTTTGACTTTCCCATAAGAATGTAAGAATTGCCCTGCTGACTAAGCCCCAAGGCCCAAGAAAAGTGGCAGCTATGTGAATCAGAGAAATGACAGGATGCAAACAGCACTTGAGACTTCGAAGGAATAATTTTGTAATCGAAAGCTGCCTCCCGGAAAAGTCTCTTGAAAACCATGGTGAAATAGCCTTTTGTAAACCACAAATTTCCTCTTTCTCTCATGAGAAATGATGGGACATAGCAACGATGATAATACGATTCAATTTGTTTCTGACACTTGGAAGAAACTATTTTGTCACCAAGAGCAAGACACTTTCTAAATAAAATCTCCCACTTTATTTAAACAGTTAAAGGTAAAGGGACCCCGGACCATTAGGTCCAGTTGTGGCCGACTCTGGGGTTGTGGCGCTCATCTCGCTTTACTGGCCGAGGGAGCCAGCGTACAGCTTCTGGGTCATGTGGCCAGCATGACTAAGCCGCTTCTGGTGAACCAAAGCAGTGCACGGAAATGTCGTTTACCTTCCTGCTGGAGTGGTACCTATTTATCTACTTGCACTTTGACGTGCTTTCAAACTGCTAGGTTGGGAGGAGCAGGGACCGAGCAACGGGACCTCACCCCGTCGCGGGGATTCGAACCGCCAACCTTCTGATCGGCAAGTACTAGGCTCTGTGGTTTAACCCACAGCGCCACCCACGTCCCATTTAAACAGTTATATGACACCTTTTTCCAACAAGGTCAAGACGGGCCTAACAGCATACAGTGGAAATGAAACAGTAATATAAGAAATGCAACAACCCTTTTTTAAAAGTAGCCTCAGCAGTTAAAGCATATTCAAAAAGAGAGCAAGCATTTAGGGCTTGAAAGGGTTCCTAACATGGAAGGTTTTTGCCATCTTCTGGAAGGCCCTTAGAGAAATCCAGTGAATATATCCTCTTCCTAGTACTAACTAGCCATATTTCTTAAGACATTGGGACATAGAAGAGGACCTCAGTAGGACAGGTGCATTCAGGAGAAGGTGATATCCTTGTGATATCCTATTAAAATGGGCTTTGAGGGTCATTACCAGCCCCTTGAATTGAGCCTGGAAACAAAAACGAGTTTAATGATGTAGAATCATGAAGCAAGTTCTTCCTAGGTATGTTGTGTGTGTGTGTGTGTGTGTGTGTGTGTTTCTTTGCGTGTGTTGGGCAGTGCAGTCCTGTGCATGTTTACCTGCCGGATCAACCCAAAGGTCCATCTCATGTAACACTGTTTTCCACAGTGGTCAACCAGCTGCTTCCCAGCCCACATACAGGACATAAAGGAAATAGCCTTCTTCTCTTGCCATTCCATAGAAAATTGTGATGAGAAAGAAGGCCTTCTTGGTGGTGTCCCCCCAAAAAAACCTTTGGAATACTTTGGAAGCTTCTCTGGCTGTAGCAATGGGCAGATCTTGGCAATATCCATTTCTCTCTCTCATTTTCCCCGCGTCTTCAGTTCGACACAGCAAATGGTGCTTTTTAAAAAGTTTTAAGTTTGAATTTCAGTGCAATGTAAGAACATAAGAAGAGCCTGATAGCCGTGTCCTCCATGAATTTATCTAATCCCCTTCTAAAAGCCATTCATTTTATTTTTATTTTTTTAAAAAATTCAATTTATTTCTTACACACCCTTTAGCAGGAAAGGTTTTATACAAGTACAGAACAAATGAAACAGTTGCAACCATAAAACAAAAAAGTGAAAACAATTAGAAGCGGTTTGTTTATAAAAATATTTCTATACTTCTGTATTGTAGAAATGTATTCCAGTGGTTTGCAGCAACATAAAAACATAAAGTTCTATATATAAAACAGCTAAAGGCAATGTCATCCTTTAAAGACGCAACACATACACTTCTATATTTTTTTAAAAAAGAAACAGTTTAAAAATATTTCCAGTACAGGTGCAGACTGGGATAAAGATCTCCACTTAAAAGTCTTGGTGACTCCAGCGGGCGCCAGCAAGGAACAGAGATGCTACCTGTAAATATTGATCCTGCAAATATGTGGATTTATTTTTTTACTGTAGTGTTTGCAAGCTGCTTTGTAGAGGGATTTGCAATAAAATAAAATCAACAAAGGCAAAGATGAGGGGAAACAATTTACGTCAAGTTCACTGTAAATACACCAGGTATTATTAATGGTGCAAAGCAGAGTATGGAGGGGAGAAGTGGGGAGCAGAGATCAGAGAATTTCCCAAACAGATTGAAGAAAACAATTAAACAGGGTTGCCATGCCAGTAATAAAGAAACCATATAGAAACTTGGTACAGTGTTGTGTTGTGGTTACAGTGTCAGACTTGGAGCTGGAAGACCAGGGTTGAAATCCCCACACAGGCATGAAGCTCACTGGGTGAAACTGGGCCAGTCGCTGCCTCTCAGCCTAACCTACCTCACAGGGTTGTGGGGATTAAATGGGGAGGAAGAGAACCACGTAGGCCACCTTGAGTTCCTTGGAGAAAAAGATAGGATATAAATGGAATAAGTAATAAATAAACAATTACCATATTTTTCACTCTATAAGACGTACCAGACCACAAGATGTACCTAGTTTTTGGAGAAGGAAAACAAGAAAAACAATATTCTGAATCTCAGAAGCCAGAACAGCAAGAGGGATCACTGTGCAGTGAAAGCAGCAATCCTCTTGCTGTTCTGGCTTCTGGGATAGCTGCGCAGCCTGCATTTGCTCCATAAGATGCACACACATTTCCCCTTACTTTTTAGGAGGGAAAAAGTGAGTCTTATAGAGCAAAAACTACGGTAACTTGGAGGAAGAACAAACTCATGGCACATTTCGCATGGTACATTTATATCCCACTGGTCTTCCATCAAAGAACTCACAGAGTCCCAGTTGGGCTCTTATACAGGCACTGAGCAAACCCAAACCCAAACCAGCTTGGCTTGTGCAAGCATCACGAGCACTTCTGTCATGTTCCAGAGGGTTGGATTCAAGTTACCAGAAAGGAGATTCTGACTAAACATCAGGAGGTAAGAGCTGTTTGACATTGGAGGTTTTTAAGCAGAGGTGGGGTGGCCTTCTGTCATGGATGCTTTAGTTGAGATTCCTGCATTGCAAGGGGTTGGACAGAGGACCCTCAGGGTCCCTAGCTTCTGCCAACCTAGCAGTTTGAAAGCATGCCAGTGCAAGTAGATAAATAGGTACCGCTGTGGCGGGAAGGTAAACGGCGTTCCCGTGCGCTCTGGCACTCATCACGGTCTTCCTTGCGCCATTCTGACCACATGACCCGGAAAGATGTCTGTGGCAAACTCTGGCTCCCTCGGCCTGAAAAGCGAGATGAGCAATGTGTTAGAATTCCTGCTCCATGATTGCAGTCATGGGATTTTTGTCTATCACATGACGTGGTATGTTTTGACTCCACAAAGTGGGAAGTGACAGAGACAGGATGTTTGTGTTACTGTGTTCTGTGAAGTGGGACTATTGTCCTTTGTTCTTTCTCTTTGCTGTCTGATGCTAGAGAGAGAGGGAGCCATGTTGCAGTGTTCTGTGTGTGTTTATATGTAAATGAAGTAGATTAACCAAAATGCTGAGTTGCTGAGGTCTGTCACGCAAGCTGCAAAGACTCTGCGGATCCCTAAGGGTGCCGATGTCTGTTGGCATCGGTCGCTGTGATGTTCAGGCAGAAGAAAGCTTTTGAAGCTCCCAAACGATCGACCAGGAGGGAGAGAACATGCCAGTCGGGCATGTGTCTCTGCCAGGGTCCTACTTGAGTGTAGGATGAGCTCCTGACACACTGCATCCCATTGTCACCTTTGACTGGACTTAACCGTCCAGGGGTCCTTCACCTTTACCTTTTTACCAGGGTCCCTTCCAAGTCTACAGTTCTATGATTCCACGCCACTGACAAAGCATGCAGTATGCCTTTACTGTGGAGGCTGGTTCATTTGAGAGAACAGGACACAGCCACCACCAACCTCAATCTGCCCACAGTTAAGTCCCCAACTACCTGTCTTCTTACTTGCATCCAGTAAGTGGTGACTCGTCTGTCATTGGCTCTGGCTCCACCTGCTGTCCCCTTTTCTGCTTTACAGCCTAGCAGTCCCAATGGGTACCAGCCATAGCTGCATGCTAAAAATAGTAATAAACATTTAAAAAATCCAACCTGTGCCATCAAAGTGCTGAACACATAATTAATTTTTACTTCAGCAATTTGATAGATGTTGCTTGATGTTGCTCATCCAAACTCATTATCTGGAAGAACAGCTTGTGCCAGACGAATCAATCTTTAATTTATTGTTGGGTAGGTGGGTTGAATCAGAGAACATCAAAAGGTGTTACAAGAAGCTCGTGGCATGGAGCAGGTCCCTGCTTGCTAGTAATTATTAAGCATGCCCTGTTGTATAACTAAGCCACAAGTTCTTCGCTCTGTTGCAATTTTTGTAAGAAGGCATTAAAAAACTTTTTGGCACAAATGTCCCATGTGAATGAATAACAGATTTACTTGGAATGTTCACAACACTAAATGTTTGTTTTGGGGACATAGATGGGAACATCACCAAACTATGACATGCCGGTCATTTCCTGCCTCTGTCATGTAGGGGTCCACATTGCTTGGAAATTCAGGAGTGATCAAGTTGCTAATTTTCATGATTGAAAGGACAAATTCTATAATGAGTCACCCGAAGCCCCTCTTAGCTATCATTGTGCTATCAATCATGGCCATCGATGATGCTTCTCATGGATCACTGAGTCTCAGCAACAGCTTCCTACTTCTTTTAAGTGGTAAGGAGAAATTGAAAGGAGCAAGCAAACAAAACAACAAAAACTTCTGAAGATGGCAAATCCATTTATAAGGAAACATTTCCTGAAGATTCATATTCTATCACGTTCATTCTGCATCTATTCATCATATGATGATCCATGATAGGGAAGTGTCCTTTTTTTTCTGGGGGGAAGTGGGGGAGCTAACCGTGAAGTAAGTTTGTTTTTCGCAGGCCCAGTTGCAGTGCCACACACCATGGGTAGTGCCTAAATGTAATATGTGATTAATAAACTCAGGCAGACAATGATCTGGATTAGAAATGGCCACAACTTTATTGATTACAGATATAGGTGGGTTTTTGGCACAGGCATTGAGTATATATTCATTTCAGCCCGTCCGCCTGCCCCCTGGCAGACAAATAGTAATAATAATTTCATTTTTAAAAGGTTTTAAAACCCTGTAGGTTGTCAGATCAGATGTTTACCCACCTCATATTTCGCCATTCAACAGAGAATTGAAGTCTCCAAAGAAGGCCAGAGGACTTAACGTAATATAGCTATTAAGTTATATAAGCAGAGCATGGTGCAGTGTCTAGAGTGTCAGACTTAAGACCCAGAAGGCCAGGGTTCAAATCCCCACTCACATACCCTCCAACATTTCTCCCATGAAAATAGGGACGTCCCATTCTATAATGGTAATTTTACTATTTATGCCCCACACATCTTATTGGGTTACCCAGCCACCCTGGACAGCTCCCAACCTATATAAAAAACATTAAACTTTTTTTTAAAAAAAACTTCCCTATACAGGATTGCCTTCAGATAACTCCACACCCTCCAACATTTCTCCAATGAAAAGAGGGGCATCCTAAGGAAAAGCGGGACATTCTGGGATCAAATAAGAAACTGGGACGGCTTCTCTAAATCAGGGACGTCCCTGGAAAATAGGGACACTGGGGTGGGGGAGAGCGGGTCCTGCACTCATCCAGAAAACCCAGTCACTGTAATAAAAATAATAATAATACAGTGGTACCTCGGGTTAAGAACTTAATTCGTTCCGGAGGTCCGTTCTTAACCTGAGGTACCACTTTAGCTAATGGGGCCTCCTACTGCCGCCGCTACACAATTTCTGTTCTCATCCTGAAGCAAAGTTCTTAACCTGAGGTACTATTTCTGGGTTAGCAGAGTCTGTAACCTGAAGCATCTGTAATCTGAAGCGTATATAACCCGAGGTACCACTGTAATGATAATTTTTTATTTATACCTCGCCTTTCTGGGTGGGTTTCCCCGGCCACTCTGGGTGGCTCCCAACAGAATATTAAAAACACAATAAAACATCAAACATTAGAAACTTCCCTAAAAACTTCTCTCAGCCTAACCTGCCTCACCGGACAAAACGGGGGAGGGGGAGTGTGCGCTTGAGCTCCTTTGCAAAAAAAAGCAGGATATAAATGTCTGTATAAAAACATAAATAAATAAATATAAACAGACATTCCCACTGCAGTCAGAAGATTCCTCAGAGAGTAAGAAACAATATTCCTGCCTCTCAATTCATCTCTCTTCTCTCTCTCACTCTCTCTCTCTCACACACAACTTTCTCTCACATACACAAAAACCCACACACTGCCTATTCCAGCAATCTCTCAGTCTGCTCTCACTCAAGTGCTTTGCCTCTGCACCGTTGATTATTTTTAAAAAAATAAATAGCCAGTTGGAGGAGGGTAGTAAAGTTGGACTGTTGCGTGACCGAGGGAGATTTTATCCTCTTGCCCCCACTGAGGTCCATTTGGAATTAACTGTCTTTGCTCCCTAACTGTCTGCAACTTATCATGGGAGGAAAGCTCTCCCCACCTCCACATCTGACACACAAATCTGCAGAGCATTTGCCAAAATTCTACTCTGGTGGTTGAAAGGGTCATTTAGAGCATGGGTAGGCAAACTAAGGTCTGGGGGCCGGATCCGGCCTTCTAAATCCGGCCCACGGACGGCCCGGAAATCAGCGTGTTTTTACATGAGTAGAAAGGGTCCTTTTATTTAAAATGCATCTCTGGGTTATTTGTGGGGCATAGGAATTCGTTCTCCCCCCCCCTCTCAAAATATAGTCCGGCCCCCCACAAGGTCTGAGGGACAGTGGACCAGCCCCCTGCTGAAAAAGTTTGCTGACCCCTGGTTTAGAGAATGGGTAAAAAAAAACTTTTTTTTTTCATTCTGAGGGCCACCTTCCAAGGCCCTTATGGGCAGGAAGGCCAAGGGGACGGAGCAATGAATACAGATTTCCCCTTTGCACAGTGGACTAATTTCATCACACACTGACAGAACCCTCTCAATCCTCTGTCCAGGGACAAATCCTGGCCAGGCAAAACCACTCAAGGCAAAGCAAGGCCCATGAGGGGTGTGGCCTGAAGAGAGTTCCAAGGGCCATATAGCAAAGCTTGGAGGGCCACATGCAACCCCCCCCCCTGAGATTCCCCACTTCTTGTTTAGGTGAACTAAATCAGTAATCAGAGTAGTAGTCTTATTCACACTTATTTGGGAATAAATACAAACTGAACCCAGTGAGACTTGCCTCTGTGTAAACAGGTACAGGATTGGCCTGGAGAAAATCTCACCATTCTTTTTTCAAAACACTTTAAGGCAGAAGCACTATGCCCCATTCACAGGCACAGTAATCATGCAGCAAACATATAACACTATTTTCTCTCTCTCTCTCTCTCTCATTTCTGAATTAACTCGATATTTTGGTGTTATTTTGACAGTCCTTTTGAGCTGCAAATGCATTTGTTCCAGCAGTCTGGATTCATCTGATCATTTTAAAATAGCCAGTCGTTTCAAGCTAGGAATTGGTCCAAAATGAATAGAATCAAATAAATTTGTGGGCCTGTTTCTGGATTACAAACAAGAGCCACCTTGTCTGTGCCCCATGAAATAAAAGTCTCAGATAAAAAACAAAGACAGATTCGTCACCCTGAAGCATGCTGTCAGCATCCTTGCGGCTAATTGACGGACAAACGTAGGCAACCATTTCCTAAAACAAAATTATTTAAGATTGCAACATCTGCCAAGGTGAAGAGTGAAGCAACTATCTCCAGGCCAAAACATAACTCTCTCTTTTTCCATGTCCTCTCCTCCTGCTGATTGGGTAATATTCTTAACTGAGTCAGAACGCAGCTTATTTTATGAAGCCCCAAAAGTGCTATATAAGCAGGGACAGATAGTAAACAGGAGCAAAGACTGAGCTTTGGAAACGGAAACGTGCGTAAAGGAACAACTGGATTCAGAATGAAAACCATCTGCTTTATGCTGCTGTGCCTGGCCGTGGCAAATGCAGCGCCAGTCAGTTCACAAGGAAGAGAAGAAGAAAACTTGCGGGTCGTTCAGGTAATGGTGGTTACGTGAAGGGTAGAAACAGTGCTTTTTTTCCGGGGGTACGCATGCCCCTAAACATTTTGTGAATCTTTGTACTTTTGTCCATTTACTGTATTTATTTTTCCCGATCTGAACCAAAAAATGGTGGTTTTCGTAAGTCAAAATGAGAGTACCCCTAAACATTTTTTTTAGTGATCGCTGGTTCTGCAGCTCATTGGTTTGGTCTGCGTTATTTGGAGACAAGTGAGTCTCCCCAGAATCCTATGCATTGTGCGCTCTGTTGGACTTAGGGTGGTTTTTAACAAAATTTTATTCAGAGCAAACCCACTGAAATTAATGAACATGGCCCCATTAATTTTAATATGTCTACTCTAAGTAAAACTTCATTGTTTATTGTTTAGCATTATGGATTTACTTTACAATCAACAACAAACTTTATAATGGTCGCAGACCAGCATAAGATCTAGACTGCAGAATTATAAGGGTTTTTCTGCATTCTATGTGATTGAGCCGGGAAGAAAATAGCATGTAAAACCTAGCAATGGAGAAATATGTCAGTTTCAGATTTCTCTCAGTGCATTTCTTTCTTTCATTTTTTTCCAGTCTTAAATTGCCCTTCACATTTTCACAATAGATGACACTTTTTTTAAAAAATCATCAAAATTTAACATTTCAGTGTGAATTTCACATACTACGGTACAGTCAAGCCTTGGTTGTCAAATGTAATTCATTCCGAAAGACCATTCAACTTCCGAAATGTTCGATAAACGAGGATCAAAGGGTGGTTAGCAATGGAGAGAAAAAAAGAAAACTCCCCGGAAGCCGTTCAACTCCCGAAAATCATTTGAAAACCGGAGCAGTTACTTCTGGGTTTTCGGCATTTGGGAGCCGAAACGTTCCAAAAGAGAGGTGTTTGGGAGCCAAGGTTTGACTGTATACAAATCTTTGTTTTGAGCAATATGCACATCAATCAATTAGCAGCCAAAATTAGAAAGTTGCCCGGCATCATGTGTGGAACATCAATTTTATATCTGCAGAAGCTGTTTGTTCCTAGCATTTCTTGAAATGGTTTTTATTGTTTCTGTGTTTCATTCTGTGTATCTTGTACACCACACCAGTGGCTTTATGCTATGAAGCAGACTATACATTTAATAAATGTGCATGTTTCTCTTTCTTTATCAGAAGTACTTGGAAAAATATTACAACTTCACATCAGATGGACAGCCAGTTTTTAGACAGAAAGCCAACAGCCCTTTGGTTAAAAAAATCAAAGAAATGCAAAAATTCATGGGGCTCCAGGTGACGGGCAACCTGGATTCTAATACGCTGGAGGCGATTCAGAAACCCAGGTGTGGAAACCCAGATGTTGGGGATTTTGGCTTCTTTCCGGGACAACCCAAATGGGAGAAGAAAGACCTGACCTACAGGTAATCTTTCAGCATCAGGTCTTAAGGGTGAAATCCACACATTTTATAGTGATTAACCACAGCCTGATAACCCACTTCTGTTTTGATTTGTGCTGCCTTCTTTTTCGAAGGATCGTGAACCATACGCCAGATATGGACTCAAGCGATGTGTACGAAGAGATTGCGAAAGCGTTTAAAGTGTGGAGCCGGGTTACACCCTTGACATTCAAACGTGTTTCAGCCGGCGATGCAGATATTATGATCACTTTTGCTGAAAGAGGTAAAAAAAGGGGGGGACACAGGTTGAACCATTAAATATATTAAGGGCAACCTAGAAACGCTGGACACATATGACATTACTACTACTACTACTACTACTAATAATAATAATAATAATAATAATAATAATAATTTATACCCTGCCAATCTGGGTGACTCCCAACAGAATATTAAAAACACGATAAAACATCCAACATTAAAAACTTCCCTAAACAGGGCTGCCTTCAGATGTCTTCTGAAAGTCAGATAGTTGTTTATTTCCTTGACATCTGATGGGAGGGCATTCCACAGGGCGGGTGCCACTACCGAGAAGGCCCTCTGCCTGGTTCCCTGCAACCTCACTTCTCACAGTGAGGGAACTGCCAGAAGGCGCATGGCGCTAGACCTCAGTGTCCGGGTTGAACGATGGGGGTGGAGACACTCCTTCAGGTATCCTGGGATGAGGCCGTTTAGAAAGGAAGCTGCCGTATACTGAGTCTGACCATTGGTCCATCTAGCTCAGTGCTGTCTACACTAACTGGCAGCTGCTCTCCAGGGTTTCAGGAAAGAGTTTTCCCCAGCCCTATCAGGAGCTGTCACAGATCTATTCTGGGAGCTTCTGCATGCAAACCAGCTGCTCTATTGCTGAGCTACGGCCCTTCCTCCTAAACCAATTGCTAACAGTACTTCTGAACAACTTGTGATGCCCAAACTGAAGAATTTTCCAGTGTAGCTTTTCTAACAATTGGCAGGAAGGCAGGAAAAACTGGAGATGCCTGGTGCTCCATTAGTGTTATGTGATATCTGGTTTCATGGGTTACATGTTTTTTTATGTATAATTTTTATTAAATTTTCTGTTTTACAATTTAGAGTATTCATTTAAACAACCTTAAAATATCAATGACTTCCCTTCTTCTCTTTCCGTGGTTCATTTTAAATAGCATAAATCCCTGCATATTTTATATAAACTAAATCATTCAGTATTCCATTATTACATCCATCAAAACCTATTTACACTATTGAATTTACCTTAATGCTGCCACAACCCCCCCCCCATATATTCAATAAACATTTCACAATCTTCTTTAAACGTATGTTCTTCTTGTTCTCTTATTCTATAAGTTAGGTCTGCAAGCTGTGCATATTCCATCAGTTTAAGTTGCCATTCTTCTTTAGCTGGGACCTCACTCATTTTCCATTTTTGGGCTAACAAAACACGGGCCGCAGTAGTGACATACATAAATAACCCTTTCCGACATGTTTACTAGCATGCTAGAAATAATTACAGCATATTTCACACATTCTTGTTTTGTAAAAACTTGCTTCATGTTTTGTGAAGCTTCAGCAGCCTTTTATGAAGGAAGGGGAGAAAGCAGGGCTAGGTGTTATCAGTGTGTTGATGGTGTTGCAATTGGAAACTCTGGGATGAAGGCACAACTGCTGAGTAGTATCTGTAAGTGCAGCTCAGCAACTATGGCCTGCAAATGGGCAACCAACTGTTTCTTCTTGTGTACTTAGAGCATGGCGATTTCAATCCCTTTGATGGTCCTGGCGGGACTGTTGCCCACGCCTATGCTCCCAGTAGAGGTATAGGAGGAGATGCTCATTTTGACGAGGACGAAAAGTGGACCAATGGCTTGGAAGGTAATTTTAAAGAATGGAAAACAAACAAAACCACACAGATTTGCCATGTTGTATGTGATATCCCTATCTCCAGTTGGAAACACAAAAGTATGCATATACTTCTAGAGGGGGAATTACGTGGTGTCGGCTGACTCAGACATGTTCATTTGCTCCTAAGTAAGCGGGTGGTGCTGTGGGTTAAACCATAGAGCCTAGGACTTGCCGATCAGAAGGTCGGCGGTTCGAATCCCCGCAACGGGGTGAGCTCCCGTTGCTCGGTCCCTGCTCCTGCCAACCTAGCAGTTCGAAAGCATGTCAAAGTGCAAGTAGATAAATAGGTACTGCTCCGGCAGGAAGGTAAACGGTGCGCTGCTCTGGTTCTCCAGAAGTGGCTTAGTCATGCTGGCCACATGACCCAGAAGCTGTACGCCAGCTCCCTTGGCCAATAAAGCGAGATGAGCGCTGCAACCCCAGAGTCGTCCATGACTGGACCTAATGGTCAGGGGTCCCTTTACCTTTAAGTTCATAAAGGAGAGAGAGTCCGCTGTCTTATTTTCAAATCTCTGTGCACCAAACAAGGTCCAGAAGGCAGGCAACCAGTCAGCCTCTGTGCTCTATACAGTGTGCTTATAGATAACTCTGTGGTTTGCATGGGGACGGGGGATTTTTATTACATCTTACTTTTGCCATCTGCTTGCAGAAATGCAAAGTTACTATAGTGGACAATATTCAAATCTGTATTTCCCTGAGAGCTCTCAGTTGTTATAAGATAACTTCTGAGCAACACTGCGAGACAGAGTTTGCTTAGACAGATTTTAACTGTTAGAGGGTTTTGGTTTGGTTTGGTTTTTTAAAAAGCAACCGTGTTTATTATTTTAACATTTTAATCTACAAAGGAGTGTTGATTGCTGCAGTAGGTGCTGTTGCTACCAGATCCTGCTTGCATGCTTCCCATAGGAACCTGATCGGCTACTGGGCTATGATGGGCTGTGATGGGCCTTTGGCCTGATGCAGCAGGACTTTCCTTATGTTAAACCTTGGAGATGCAAATCTGTGACGTGATTCGTTTCTCTTCTGCCTTTCAGGTTCCAACCTGTTTTTTGTTGCTGCTCATGAATTTGGCCACTCGCTTGGGCTCTACCATTCGCAGGACCCCCAAGCCGTGATGTTCCCAGTGTATAGCTACCCCCAGCTCACTCAAGAAGTTCTCTCCCAGGACGATATCAAAGGCATTCAATTCCTCTATGGTAATTTATGTTCAGCTTATTAACTAATTAAGGAATATGTATTACCTTCTTCGAAAGGCCACAGGATGATTGACAACGTAATAACCTTAAAACACACACACAAACTTCAAGCGATTATTTCAGTGCAGCTAGTAAAAGCATCATCATCAAAGTATTCATAAATTACAAATCACAGTTCCCTTCACTCAGCCTGCTGGAAAAGGTGCATCTTTACCTGTTTCCTAACAGAAAACAATGATATGATTAGGTGTACCTCATTGGGGTGCAAGCATCACACACACACACACACACGGCTGTGCCCTGCTTTCTTCATGCGTGAACCCCATATATCCCTTTCCCCACCCTTTACACCTCACCAACTCCACCACCATAACCCTGTGGTTTGTATGGAAGACCCACCTGCTTGTGCCTCCATCCTCTGGTCCCCTCCTTCTCACCTTGCCTGAGCCTGCTGGTCCATCTTCTAGAACTCTCCTCCCCTTCTCTCTTTGGTTGGGCTGCCTGCCCACCCACTGGCCCAGCAGCTCAACATGCTGCCACCTGTCTGTGGCTAAGCGAACTGCAATGTGACAGCATCCTTACAATTTCATATATGAGAGAGAGAGAGAGAGAGAGAGAGAGAGAGAGAGAGAGAGAGAGAGAGAGAATCTAAAATAGTGTAATGTCTAACAACTTTTGGGAAATGAAAGTTGACTTATGTTTATGTTAGTCTTTGTAAAAGCCACTCTTTAATGATATGTTACAAAGAAATACATTCTTTTTGGTCCTGCTAGTTAAAAACTTTGTTTACACATGCTCTGTGTAAATTAATGTCAGCATATAATTAAGGAAGTGTTCTTTGTGCAAATGTTTGAGAATTCTTATATTCAGACAAAGAAGGCTGTGCTCTACTAATTTCAGACGATTCAATATCTTTAAGGATCAACAACTAACCCACCTGAGGAGGACCCAGTGGAAGATGACATACCAAGAGTACCTGCCAGGCCAACCCAACCTGCAATACCAACTGCCTGTGATCCTCATTTGACATTTGATGCTGTCAGTAACTTTCGGGGAGAAATGTTGTTTTTTAAAGACAAGTAAGACAGTAATCTTTAAGCCACCTTAACATCCAAACAAAGTAAGCTGTGCCCAAGTCCCATAGAAATGAATGGGGCTTAGGGCAGCCATAATGAACCTGGCCCATTAATTACAAATAAGATCTAAACATAGATTGTTGAGTTGGAAGAGTCATCTTGTCCAACCCCCCTGCAATGCAGGAACATTACCTAGCCATGTCTCTCAGAAGTAAGTAAGTAAGTCAATGTGGCTCACTCCCAGATTAGTGTTGTTAGGAGTGCAGCCTAACAGTACAATCATATACATGTCTACTCAGAAGTAATTTCAATGGGACTTACTCCCTGGCAACCGTGTTCTTCTATCACACACACAAACCCCTTTCCTTTTCCTTTCCTCTCTTTAAGCCCCTCTCCTCACTTACCGGAGAAAAGTTGCCACCATCATCATGCTGTCTAGATGGTACAAGTACAAAAATAGAGTGTCCCCAGGCACATTATATAAAATAAATGTATATGTTTCTTACAGGTATTTCTGGCGAAAGCACCCCCGTTATGCACAGCTTGACTTTAGTTTAATTTCCACATTCTGGCCATTTTTAACATCTGGAGTTGATGCAGTTTTTGAAAATAGTGATAAAGATGTGGCGTTTCTTTTTAAAGGTAAGGATGCAGAAAATAATGATGATGCTGTTACACTTTTACTATTTAGAGCTTTCAGCCCAGACCACTGTAAGCAGATGAAAACACTGGCAGAATTTTAATTGCACTTGTAATGTAAAAAAAACAACAATGGATAATATGGATAGATTTAAAACATAGACTGTGATATAATACACAGTTGAAAACATTGACATTAGGACCCACTGAGGGGATGGGGGGGGAGTCACGAGATTCAGAGAAATCTCTATATATGTAAATGTATTTGGTTTTGTTATAAAGCTATATTTGAAAAATCAGGGCCAGATTTAGGTTTGATGAGGCCCTAAGCTACTGAAGGCAAGGGGGCCCTTTATATGTCCAGCTGTCCTTTGTGATCATCAAATTGTCACTGTTTTTTGTGTTGAATATATGCTATATGGTAATTTATGGACCTAATAGGCACCCTATATATAGAAACGAGCAAACCAGTGATATTTTAGGGAGCAGGCGGGGTCCATTATTTACATCATAGGAGCCTACACAACACAAAACACTGTTGTTGTATGTAGGTTTTATTTTATTTGTTTTTTATCTTATATTTTGGAAATGTACATCCAGGTTTTTTCCCTTAATTTTTTTGGGGGGGCCCAAGAGAGTGGGGCCCTAAGCTATAGTTTGTTTAGTTTATACATAAATCCAGCACTGTATAGACAAAGTCTGACTCAGAATCTCCCTCTGGTCCTAATTACTTTTCTACACAACTATTAAAGGTATGGGAGCCTTGTCTCCTTTGGCATCCGACCCCCCTATTTCTTCCACATATGTAAGTGGTATGAACAATATCAGAGGGGTGCAGGGGTGGGTGCTAATGCAGTCCCCCCCAATCTGCCCACCCCATTGCTGAACCCCTGCAGTTATTGGAAGGGGAGGCACATCTCTCTCACGCACTGTCCTCCAACCTAAAAATCACTTTGCACCCCCCGTGCTGTCCTCGGCGTTGTTTTTCTTCTATTGCCGTAGCAGAGAAGCATTGGCTAAAATATGTTCCCCCACCTGCTTCATCTCAGGCAACCAATTTTGGGCCGTGAAAGGAGACTCCAGGCTTCCTGGCTACCCCAAGCGCATCCATACCTTGGGCTTCCCGAAAGACGTCAAGAAAATCGATGCAGTGTTTTACAATAGCAATGAAAGAACGACATACTATTTTTCATCTGACAGATACTGGAGGTAAGAAATCGTGTCAGATGCGATTGGTAAATACTCGTCGCTGGTTTGAAAAGAGCTCCAGAAGAACCACATAATCAAGCATGTTAATGACAGATGATAGATAGATAGATGATAGATAGATAGATTAGATAGATAGATGATAGATAGATAGATAGATGATAGATATAGATAGATAGATGATTGATAGATAGATAGATAGATAGATAGATGATAGATAGATAGATGATAGATAGATGATAGATAGATAGATAGATGATAGATAGATAGATGATAGATAGATAGATAGATGATAGATAGATAGATAGTAGATAGATAGAGATAGGTGATAGATGATAGATTCAAATATATGGCTCTGTTTTATTGTTCAAATTCCATTCGTTTTGGGAAGATTGACAGAATTGAATGTTCCCCAAGGACTGTCCCCAGGATTAAGTTCCACACATTTATTTGAGCTGTTTTACACCCTTGGCGTGCTTTCATGAGCTATGACCTGCGGAGGAAGTAGCATTGAATGAGACCCACCCACAAATACAGACTGTGGTTTATAGCACTGATTTACATGATTGTGGCAGCCAGAGATTACATGGCTTCTTCCCACATGGCTGTAGGAAGGAGCAGTTCTAAGATGGGTGTTGTTCAGGGATTCACCAATACCCCCCCCCAAAAAAAAGAATAGCAGATGATGGGCAAAAAGCATTGCTATCTCAAATAGTGCTTTGTTTGTGTACAAATGCCTTCCTTATTATTATTATTATTTTTATCTCAGATATGATGAAGCTAGCCAAACCATAGACAAGAAACCCACGAAAATAAGAGATGGCATCCCAGGTGTTAATGGGAAGGTTGATGCTGCTTTTCAGCATAATGGTAAGTAGCCTCTGACATGAGGACATATGAAGTGATTCCAGCCTGGTGTGAACCTTGTGATGTGTACATACAGGAAATTCCCATGGTCTGGGTCAAAGTACCCATATTTTATTATTCATTTTTTTAAAAGCGGGCAACCCCATCCAGGGGTGTAGGAAGCTGATTCAATGATATACCCATTGCATCTGGGCAACCCAGTCAGATGGGTGGGGTACAAATATTATAATAATAATAATAATAATAATAATAATAATAATAATAATAATAATATATTTATACCCAGCCTATCTGGCTGGGTTTCCAACAGGATATTAAAAACACAGTATAAGATCAAACATTAACAACTTCCCTAAACAGGTCTGCCTTCAGAAGTCTTCTAAAAGTCAGATAGTTATTTATTTCTTTGACATCTGGTGGGAGGGTGTTCCACAGGGTGGGCACCACTATCGAGAAGGCCCTCTGCCTGGTTCCCTGTAACCTCACTTCTCACAGTGAGGGAACCACCAGAAGGCCCTCGGTGCTGGACCTGAGTGTCTGGGCTGAACAATGGGGGTAGAGATGCTCCTTCAGGTATACTGGGCCGAGGCTGTTTAGGGCTTTAAAGGTCAGTACCAGCACTTTGAATTGTGCCGGAAAATACTGAGAACCAATGTATTGTTGTTGTTGTTGTTGTTGTTGTTGTTGTTGTTGTTGTTGTTGTTATTATTATTATTATTATTAAGCTAAAAGTTCTTCACTCTCCCTCCTCTGTCTATATCCAAATCCAGAAGTTCCAAACCACTTCTGGTTGTCTCTGTACCCCTTTATCTGATTCTGATGGGTGCCGCATATGGGATGATTTATTTGTAGCTTTACCAGCCCCCGGAGTCCACACGCTTCCGCTGCGGTGCTCTGCTCCAAAGGGCTCCTCACAGCTTCAGCAGAGTGTAAACACAGCGTAGAAACAGAAACAGTTGCCGTGTGTGCGTAATAAATCAGGCTTAACGCACGGTGTCTTCCTTATCTTACTTTATTCTCGTAGCAAAAAACAGTTCATAACTCTCCTGGTGACAGAGCACACATTCTTGCTCCTCTCTCGCAACGGAGCAACACACACACTGAGAGAGACACAGTAAAACACTCCCCTCAGTATTCTAAACCACGCCTCAGAATGTGAGACGACACTCAGAACTTCTTAACCCTGTAAGTTCTGATTCTCTCCACACCGCATTCCCAAGAGTTACTGTGACATTAAACACAATTAAAATGCTTTTTTGAAACATCCCTGACCCTGATGGCCAGTCAATCTTCCCATAACTCAAAAGTGGAGTATCTGTCTTGCATGCAAAAGATCAGCATAGGATTGGGGAAAACTCCTACTGAGCTGGATGGACCAAAGTTCTGACTCTGTATAAGGCAACTTCCTCTGTTCCCAAAAAACCATAGAATAGGCCCATAGTTGCTAATCAAGGTCTAAAGGGCACCATAATAATGAGTAACTCCCAAGGCTGGATCTTCAAAATACAGTATCTTTCGCTCTATAGGGCGCACCGGACGATAGGGCACACCTAGTTTTTTGGGGGGGAAATAAAGAAAAAAATTATTTTCCCCCCCCCAGCCCCAAAGAGCAAAGAAGCCAAGACAGCCAGCGGGATCCATCCCCGGGCTTTGGGCTGCAGGCTGCTATCCGCAAGCCTTCGGAGCCCGGCGAGAATTCCCGCCAGGCTCTGAAGGCTTGTGGATAGCTGCCTGAAGCCTGGAGAGTGAGAGGGGTTGGTGCGCACTGACCCCTCTCGCTCTCCAGGCTTCAGCGAAAGCCTGCATTCGCTCCATAGGACGCACACACATTTCCCCTTCATTTTTGGAGGGGAAATAGTGCGTCCTATAGAGCAAAAAATACGGTACATGTATTGAATTTTAATGCTTATCTAGATCATGATGTGGTTTGCTGTGCATATAAGTTGCAGCAGATCTATAAATGTTGTGCCTATAAGATAGTGCTTATCGATGACCATTATCTTCCAGGAGGCTGCTCTGAGTTGTCACCCAGTGCTATGCAGACATAGCAGTTAGTTTGACAGCAAACAGGGTCAATAGCAGGAAATTAACCCTTTTGCATTCACCATCTCGCCACCCTCTGCAGGACTATTATGCCCCATGAAGCCAATGTCCCAGCCACTGCATTTTGCACTAGCCAAAGTTTCCCAATACCTCAGCATGTTTTCCTTTTCATATTTCCTTGCTGCATGTAACTTATAGTAACTTGACTCTGTTTCATTTTATAGGATTCTTTTACCTCTTCAGCGGAACAAATCAACATGAGTTTGACCCTAATAGCAAGAGAGTTACTCGGATCACAAGGGCAAACAGCTGGTTTCCATGCAGAGGTTAAACCACTGACGATACAGAAAACAACTGTTCAGTAATAATCATATTAGCACTGGTCCACTGAAACTGGTTATATGTTTATAACGCATACAAAAGGCAGCTACTTTTTATGACTACATGTGCAGGAGATCCAAACAGATGCAACCAGAGCTGTCCTTGAAATTTCAAACTTGGAAGCTGGCATACCAATTAACGTGACCTCCGTTATCCATATTCTGGTCACTTCCAAGTGGTTTAGACTACTGTAAAGTGCTTTGTGTGGGGCTGCGTTTGAAGACTGTTTAGAAACTGCAGTTAGTACAGGACCCAGATGCCATATTACTAACTTGAGAATGTGTGTTGAGGTGATATTATACCTGTATTGGGCCAATTGCACTGGCTCCCAGACTCCCAGTGCTGAAATGTATATCAGTACTGTCTTTTCTGTATTTTTGTGATGACCAGTGTTTTTTAGCAGATAAGCTTGACTGACTGACTTTCACCAATGTTAAGTGCCACTTTTTGATGACTGCAACATAAATGTTCAGTCTGTGAACTTTGTGCCTGACACTTGCATAATATTCTCATCTTTTTTATTCCATATGTTGACCGCTGGCGTTCACATATACACATATCTAACCTTCACCACCTTGACATAAATGACAGCTGGCTGCGGCTGATGGGAGTTATGGTCCAAAAAATCTGGGTTGATGAAGGCTGATCTATACTAATAGGAATTTCAGTTCTCTACATAGCCAGAACAGTACCATCCATACAGCAGAATGGTGAGGTTTTAAACAAGTTAGAGTTAACCAACTTGGAGATCCTTGGATGGGGAGCAGTCTGTACATTAGTTGAGCTACTAAATAAAAGCAATAAACCCAAAGTTCTGCAAAAGGACAAAAAAGTTTTAGGGAGGAAAGTTGAAGGGGAGAGAAACCCCCTAAACGAAGACTGAGCAAGTTCAGTAGCCACAAAATGGGGGAAATGGAAATCTGGGTTGAGATGAAAAACAGTAGCCTGGAACCAAGAGCAATCCATACTGCAACATTTTGTTGCAGGCCCCATTTCTTTGTTTATCAGTGGACATGTGGATTTAGCCCAGCAGTTTGTATGTACTTCTTTCTCACATGATGTTTGATAATTCATGAATAAAGTATTTTTTGTTTCCACACATGCGGACTACGTTTTTGTTGCTGTTCTTCAACATGGCCATTTTTGCATATATTTTGGAGTCTATCAAAACAACTGAATATGTTACCCTAAAGAGCTGGGGCCTCACGGGATGTTTAAACTTCCATCCACTCAAAGCATTAAAAAGCATGAGTTATTTTCAGACACATAGATTATGAAAACCAGAAGGAACCACTAAGGCCATCTGGTATGATGTTCTTTTTAACATAGTCATAACATTTTGCCCACTGTTTCCTGCAGTGAATAGAGATTAGTGTTTTTCCCCCAAATTATTTCCTACCCAATAAACTTGGGCGAAAAGCTAAGACATATAATGTAGAAAGGTGTCCTAACTTCAGCTGACAATTTCAAGTGAGATAAAATGACCACTTCCGCAGTAGAAGTAATCCAGTAAATAATTCTTCTTCCTTAGTAAGCAATGTTTAATACCAACATACTGCCAGAGTCACAAAACATTATACCAATCAGAACTTTCCATTCGTCAGTTGTATTTGTATGTGCTGACAATTAAATGCATATGTTATTACTGGCTTGGTTACCTTCTTAATCTCACTTACTGGGAAAATGAATATTTAACAGTCATAAGGAATCCTGGGAACTGTAGTTTGTTAAGGGTACTGGGAATTGTAACTCTGCACAGTCAGCGCCCTTAACGGACTACAGCTCCCATGATTATTTGGGAGAATCCATGACTATGATAGCAGTCTAGTTTTAAATGTATTGTGTCAGAAACAAATTGAATCGTATTATCTTCCCCATTTCTATGTCCCATCATTTCTCATGAGAGAAAGAGGAAATTTGTGGTTTACAAAAAGGCTATTTCACTATATGTTTCGACTGTTTCTCAGAGCAGCTTTTGATGAGAAGATTATTTCCTCAAAGTCTCAGGAACAGATTGCGTTCAGTCATTTCTCTGATTCACATAGCTGCGAAGTGGGTTAAAGTATGGATAATGAGTTCATTTCTCACACTTGGGCCTTTGGTCTGATTCAGCAGGGCTGTCCTTGCATTCTTAGGGAAAGGTCAAAGTGCCTAGGCAGTGCACACTCTCGTGACCCTTGACCCTGCAGGGTCTGATCACAAGGAGTGCCTAAGTGCAATTACCATGTCTTGTGTAGGTACATTTGTGTAACGCATGGAGATCAAAGGACATACCAACAGTATCATGCGATGATGGAGGAAGAGCCACAAACATGGCCTCATTTCTAACTACATGCATGGAACCTCTCATGTGGAGAACACGTGGTAGAGACTTAGTTTGGTCCTTGAATTATTGACTCAGCCAGTTTGCCCAACTTCCGGTTCTTTAGTCCTCCATTTTTCTTTCTCCAGAGGTAGAAATGAAAGGTAACCATAGAAACAATGGAGAAATCTAGACTTTTGATTTATCTGTGATTGGGCCCCAGCATGCTTAAACAAACAAACAAACAAAGCAGACATAGTAACCACTTTTGTTTGCTAGTGACACAAGATCCATTCCCAGAAAACGAAATGGGTCTGAAAATTTCAGGTTCTCTCTGCTTCTCATTATTCCAATATTAAGTTTTGTTGTCCGTGTTTCCACATTGGTTTGCGAATTTTAAAAAAGCAAGTCCCCATAAAAATTCATTTTATGTGAATTTCTCCTAATATTCATATTTTTGCAAAGTAATTTCCCCTAATATAATGAAATTTTGGATTTCAGTCTCTCTCTTTCTCTCTTTCTCTCTTAGCAGTGTGTCTGAAGGTGACTGTGGAGGCCAATTCTGGATCCGCACATCTTTCCACATTGGGGACATAGGTTTCTGGGTGGGAGTTGATCGTGGTGAGGATTTGCCAAATGTGCCTTCCTCTTAGCTTGTTATTCCCTTTGATCTTGAATTTGTGCTACTTCAAAATCCACAATGCCTTGTAGAGGCTATTCTCATTACTATATGCATTCCTATGCACACTGTACCACAGTATATGCATTTTTAAAAAATATATATTTATTGAAATTTTCAAAAAAAAATAATAAAAAAATAAAAGAAAAACAGAAAAAAAAGAGAGAAGAAAGAAAAGGAAAAAGCAACAGTTGAAAAAGTTTACATTACTTGTTTTCCATACCCAATTTCCTTGACTTCCCCACACCTGCCCTTCTTGTATTCCAATTCCAATTTTTAGCTCAGCAAATTTTTGTCCCCACACTTTACCTTGTTTCCTCTGATTCATTTTACTTAACCAATTTTAACTTATAAACCTCAATCTTTATATTTCAAAACTTATTCTTAAAATACTTTTCCTAAATTCACCCCATCAATTTAATTAACCCATTTTAACTTAAAAACCTCAATCTTTATACATCAACACTTATTCTTAACAATTTTTTTTCTAAGGTCGGCCCCAAATCCCTTCCCCAAAATCCCCATTTTTATGTTAGTGGCAAAACCAACTTAATTAAAACAAAATATATTTGTACACCCTTTGGATTCCCGAAGCCCTACCACCCCCTTTCCCAGTTTCGAACCCCAACCAAAGTCCATCAGTCCATCTGCAATCAGCCTGGCGACCTCACATCCGAGGCACTTAACTCTCTCTCAATTTCTCTCTGCCGGTTTTTTTGATAGTCCTTTATTTTAAATTCCAGATCTCGAAGAAGCTCTGTTCCAATAAGGTCCATATTTCTTCCAGCCAGACCTCCATATTTAACAATGGAGCCATGATCTTGTTTCTTACTTCTCATAAGTCCAAATGTCCCAAAGGCTCCAAATTCCACATTAGCCAAATTTGTATTCCATATGTCTTCAGATCCCCATATGAGGAGATCTCTCCAATTTCCATTCTTCACTTCCAACCAAATTTTCATCATCCTGTTCTTATTTTCCTTTGTGTCCAACTTAACAGGCCTCTGGCTCTCCTTAATCGTCTGCAGCATCACAGCACCTCCTTCTTTTTCCTTCAGATCCTCATGTTCCTCTTTAAACACCTCCTCAAATGACTCAAATTCCTTCTCTTGTTTGGCTGTAAGGATTTTTGGATCAACAACAACACTTCCCTGTTCATCTGCAGGAACTTGAATCGTATCCCTTCCAGGCTCAGCAACTTTATTTACTGTTCCCTTCATTATTGTGACATTCACAGTCAAAACATTTGTCTGCTCCTGCAGTTTTCCCAGGAGAGAGAAGGTCTTTTCCAGTTCAGCCAGTATTTTTCCACTTACAGCCATTTTTGTAATGTCCTGAACCCCCTCTAGAGGGATTCTAGTTACTTAATGTCTTCCAATTCCCACCCAAAAGCCAAGTTAACCTTTTCTTCTTTATTTTAACAATTTGTTGCCAAATTGTAGCAAATATAACCAGCAAAGTCAGCAAAAACAGAATTTCCCTTTTCTTCAACTTTGACAGCTAATTTGACAGCTGTCAAAATCTTTATACCTCTTCCGCAGGCTCTCTCACCGATCGCTCCCGGGTCTTGGGGGAGGGGTAAATTCCGTTCTCAATGTTAGCTCTTATCCTCCAGCACAGTCACTTAAATTGCCCCAACGTAAAGTTAATTGCTTTTCTCCACAAAAAAGAAAGGTATTCTCACAACCTTAGTAATAAAATCCTTGCTTTATGATGTTTACAAGGCGGGCAGGCAGACTTCCTTTTGACACCTTGCCCGATCGTGCCGAATTCCCAAAGATAAAATTTCCCTTTTAAGTCCAATTACCGTGTTACTCACGGGTCGTTACTTTTGATCCAAATGTTCAAAGGAAGAAGTTAGTGCTCTCCGTCCATGGCATGTGGCTTCACTCAGCAGGAGAAGCAGTCGAACTCTCAGCACCACGCCGCTCTCCGTCCCCCGTTCCAGAGCCTTTAAAAAGGCTCCTTTACGGGTCGGGGGGGCGCAAATGGTGCCCGCCGAGTCACCAGGTCCACAGGCTTCAGCGCCTGTGGTTTCTAAGGGTCCCCGCGTCGCCGCCGCGGCAGAACCCAACCCCTGTTGAGCCGATTCCCTCCGGAGCTCGGAGGGAATCCGCCATTAGACGATGGCGCCAACCCGGAAGTCTCCCGCATTTTTGTACTCTAAACAATCCAGTTTCTTTCAGTTAATGATGCCATGTCTGGATGCAAGTGACGGTGTGTGACATGTCAGAAGATGGTCGGGTGTTTTGTTTTTCTCTGACTACAGCAGATTAATTATGTTGATAACAGTTTGTATAATAACTCAGTGGTGTATTCTTTGCCCACGGGCAATACTGTCTCAGTGTAAAGGTGTGACTACTCTTAAGATGAACATCAAAAACAATAGTGCCTTGTTTTAAAAAAGAAAGTACCCAATTAATCATTTTCCTAAAAATAGAATCATTGGTGTGATTCGTTTGGAAACATAATGAATCATTTCTTTGCACAAAGGTACCCAAGGTTTACTACAACAAATTAAATTAAATAACCCTTTTCTATTGAGGAAAAAAAAAGAGCAAAGGAAAAACCCTCCCGGATCATGCCCATCTAGACCATCATCCTGCTCTCATGGTGGCCAATCAGATGCTTGTGGGAAACCTGCAAGCAGGACTTGAACACAAGAGCCATCTCCCCTCCTGCACTTTCCAGAAACTGGCATCAGAAGCCAGAGATGCCAACATCACTGCCTCCAACTGTGAAGGCAGAGCATAGCCATCATGGCTAGTGGCCTTTGATAGCCTGGTCTGCATGGTTAACCAAACAGTTAAACCCCTGTGTTGCAAACAATTATCAGTAATATCCAAGGCAACACGATGACCAAGTACAACAATGTGATGTCAATATAAACTCTTTATATAATCTATACAAAACACTGAATAGTATGAAATATATGAAATGCACTCTCTGCAAAACCAAATAAACAGAAATCTTATAAATCTCTGAAGTCACAAAATATGCACTCTTGAAAACATAGAACCAAATGAAAGTCTTATAAGTCTCTGAAAGTCTTTGTAGACTATGCAAGTCTCTGAAAGAAGCAATGGGTCAGATTCTTATCTGGTGAAAACAAGCCATAAAGCTTTGTTTTATGATGTCCAACGCTGCCGAAGTGGTCCGCAAACAGACGTAGTGGACAGTGATTCCGGGTATACCCACTGTTTTGTGGAATTCTTCTTCAGCACAGCAGAAGGATACAGAAATGCTTCATAAACTGCAAATGAATTATTGATACAATGACCTGCATATGCATGGTAACTTACAATAACTCAGATTATTATAAAACTGTACACATGAATCCATCAAGAGTGCATATTTTGTGACTTTCAGAGATTTATAAGATTTCTGTTTATTTGGTTTCGCAGAGAGTGCATTTCATATATTTCATACTGTTCAATGTTCTGTATAGCTTATATAAAGAGTTTATAGTGACATCACATTGTTGTACTTGGTCATCGTGTTGCCTTTGGATATTACTGGTCTGCATGGTTGACATCCGTCTGTCTCAGGAGACAATGGAGGAGTGCAGCTTTGGGGCTGAATTCAAACTGTGGGAAGGTTGCAGCACCTGCTGTGGCCGGAGAGACCAATGTGGGAAGGACATGTTTTGTTGCAGCTGGGGCAGATGAAGGCATTCAGTTGTGCTGCTGCAGATTCACCATGGTGTTTCTTCTCACTGCGCTCCTCTCTCAGTGGTCATTCCTTCTCTGGTCACTGCTGTGGGCACACAACCTCACTGTCTTTCGCCAGGCACTGTGGTCATCTTGCTTGGTTGGTGTTGTCAGGCTTCATGCCACATTTGCAGACATCTTTGTAATGCAGAGTTGGTCCGGCAATAGGCCTAGCGTCTGATTTGTCATTCAAGTTGGTTGGCATCATTGCCCCCGATGGAAGTGAGTTCCGTAGTTTAACTATGGTCTGACGCTCACACATTATTATTACATTTCTGTGCTAGCTTTCTTCCAAGGAGCTGGATCAGGCCAAAGATATTCCAATGTAAACCTCCAGCTTTGCTTGTGATGGTGCATTGTGAAGCACATTTAGCTGTGTGGCAGGATTAGCACTGGGATGTAGAAATGATGCTCATCTTAGCAAGGGAAGACTGCTTGTCTCTGCTCTTCTTGCGCCCATGAGAACATAAGGTTTGCTCTTGCCTGAATCAGACCAAGGGTCTACCTAGTCCAGCCTTTTGTTTTGAACCATAGTCAGCCAAATGTGTCTCTAGAAATCTCTGGAAATGGAAAAGCAACTCCTATTGTCTGCTCCCAGCAGCAGCTGCTTTTGAGAAAAGCTCATCATCCTATAATGCCTTATCCAATAATGAATGCTTCAGTTTCTCCCAGTTTACTATCTTTTAAAATCCAGCCTCAGCCTGAACTGATCTTTCCAATGGACGCTAGCACTGGACTTTCCCACAAGTCTGGGATATGTCACAATGATGTGTTAATGCCTCCTAGGATAAATAGCACATATTTCAGTTCATCCGTCCCGTGCCGTCTGTTCATGCTTTACAAAAGCACAAAGGGCTTATATATTGCCCTGTTGCGGATGGTGGTTCAAGACATCATAAGCCATGATTTATGAAGCCTTAAACATTAGGGCAGAGTTGCTCCCCTTCCCCCTCCTTCCTCAGGATTTCCCTCCCACCATGTGCTGGATTCCATGCCAAGAACCTGGCATGGGGAACTGCGGTTAACAAACTAGGAAAATAAGTCAAGACGTGACCCTGGCTTACTTTCTTAGCCAATATTAAGGCAGAGTTCTACAGATCAGACATAACTGGGAACTTTGGCTTAAGTCAATCCAGAACATCACACATAGGAAAGGTGCGACACTGGAAGAAGGTAGTGTACTGGAAGAAGCAAAGATCACCAGTGTCGAAGCGATGATTCTTCAACATCAACTTCGTTAGACTGGTCATGTGGTTCAGATGCCTGATTATCGTCTCCCAAAGCAATGACTCTGTTCCAAATTTAAAAATGGAAAGCGTAATGCTGGTGGTCAACAAATGAGGTTTAAAGGCTCTCTCAAGGTCTTTAAATGTAGTATAAACACTGACAACTGGGAAACACTGGCCTGTGAGTGCTCCAATTAGACAGCAGCCTCTACAAAAGGTGTCATGGACTTTGAAGACGCTCAAACTCAGGACGAAATGGAGAAATGTACTAAGAGGAAGGCATGCTTGGCAAACCCTCACAGTGATCAACTCCTGCCCAGAAACCTATGTCCCCACTGTGGAAGGATGTGTGGATCTAGAATTGGCCTCCACAGTCATTTACGGAGTAACTGTTAAAATCGTGTTTATGGAAGACAATCTTACTCGGCTACGAGTGATCACTAAAGAAGAAGATAGGAACACATGTAGGAGCTGGCACACGTGCCCATGGGAAACCTGCAAGCTGGACCTAAGCACAACAGGACTCTCCCAGCCTGCCATTCCCAGCATCTGGAATGAAGAATCATGGCAAAGCTTTTGCAAAACAGGAATACAGTGTAGGGTTAAAGAAGAATATAGCACACTGCGGAAGCAAGGGTTAGGAGAGGAGTGCTTACCCTGTTGCCTGTTGGGAAAGCCATTTCCGACCTAGGGAGGAGGTGGTGTTGCGGGCTTCACGCACACACCACGCGCGCAGGGGCTGGCTCTCAGCCTCTGCGCGATTAGGGGAATCCTCAGCCACGTCATCCCCTGGCCAGCCAATCAGCTGGCTCAGGGGGTGTGGCCTGCACTATTTAATGCAGGAGTGGCCGGTGATCTCCCTCTTTGCCGCTCAGCTGCTCCTTCAAGGTTTTCCTTCTGACCTTGTTATGGATCTCAGTTGGTCACCATTGAGGGGCCTGGTAGGAATTTTTTCCACTTGGCAAATTGGCACCAGCCACTTGGTTTTCAGCTACCTTGTAGCAAATCGTCACAACTTCCTCTGCATTGGCGGTTAGGCACTGGTATGGGTATTGTTATGTAGATGGAAGAGGGGAGGAAGCGCCATCACCTGCCCCGCATATTGAAGGGTAGTCCGATAAAGGAATCCGGGGGGCGTGGCCCTGTCCAAAGCCTATGGAGTTGAGGGCCTAAGGCACGCCCCCGAGTGGTGACCCCAGGGTAATTCCTAGTTGATGTGCATCAGCAGGACTCCCCCTGCTGGTGTTAACCCTTCCCAGTCTTCATGCAAACAGACTGAAGCAGGATAGTCGGTTAGGACCAATGCCTAAGCCAATACCACTCATCACCTGTAACCAATAAAGTTGTGGCCAATTTTAGCCCATTAACCGAATATAACAGTCTTATGTGTCTTTATTCCTACTGGGGGGAGGTGGGAACTCACCACGCAAAATGATTTTTCCAAACTGTGATGTTCTGTTGTGGGTGCAGATGTGCACTCCGAGATTGTTGGCTAGAAAAGAACACATGGCTTTGGAACATCTTATGTAGTTCTAATAACACCAGTGACGTTTAGTGTAACTGCACTTACTTTACAACTTCCAGATCTCTAGGGAGAAAGAGGCCTGCTTAGGGGCATGTGGGGCAAAAATGTTTTCTGGAAAACGAAAAACACTTCCTTGTGTGATTAACAGATTGTAGATCAAGGTGGGGAAACTGAGACCTGGGGCCAAATACGTCCTTCCAGACCTCTCTATCATTCCCCCCCCCCCAACATGCGGCAGAAGAAATCAGAATGTGCTTCTTTGGGGACAGCACTCCTGCTGGAGTTAAGAAACTTGTGAGAGATTGCGCCCCCCCCCCCAAAAAACAGGTATCTTTGTGATTTGTAGCATTAATTAAGTGTTTTAAATTTGTTGTTAGTCACCCTGAGCCCAGTTTTCTGAACCGGGAAGGGCGGGGTATAAATAAAAAATTATTATCATTTATTATTATTATCATTATCATCATATATTTATATGGCACCCATCTGACTGGGTTGCCCCAGCCACTCTTGGCTTAAAGTGGAACAGTTGAGGGGTATGTACTATCTGTCTCTTGGAGCTCAACTGAAGCCACACACACTCCCCAGGCCACACCCCTCACTTGGCACCTTCCATGAGCATTTCTCCCTGGCTGGTATTTGCTAATGAGCTCTGCTCAAGTCTCTCGCTTGCATGGATGGAGGATCGAAAGGGCTATGTGAATTTACAATCTTTGCTCTGCTCACTTTTGTCTCTACTGCAGGCTTTCCCAAACTTGGGTCTCCAGATGTTGTTGGACTACAACTCCCATCATCCCTAGCTAGTAGGGTCAGGGGTCAGGGGTTATGGGAATTGTAGTCCAAAACCCACTGGAGAACCACGTTTGGCAGGTGGCCCCAAGAAGGTTGCACAGAAGGAAAATTGGCCCCTGGGTTTTACAAAGTTCTCTCCCCGCCCCTTGCATATAGTTGGGGGGGGGGTTGCTGAGTCAGAGAGCAACAGCGGGATGTGTTCCAGTGCACGTAGACCTATTTTTATTGATTCATAAAGTGTCACTGAATGAAGAGGGGATTTAAAGAGCTTTTTGGGGAAATGGAGGGTATTCAAGGCCATGATGTGAACATACATAATCATCTACTTCTGCTTGGTCCCGGAAATTTAAACACAAGGTTGTCATGGCTGTTCCCAGGCATCCTTTCCTCTCATTATTGCTCAGAGGAAAAGTGATGAAATAAATCAGGATGCTAGCAGAAATCTGTCACCCTCATTTATGGTTTTAATGACTGATGATGAAGTCTGGAGGAAGCTGAGTTTGTATAGTCCTTGTGTGGTCCAGTAATGGGGATGCTGTACCCAGGGTGACCCGGGTTCAAATCTCCCTTCAGCCACAAAGGGCTCCTGCAGATAACCAATCAATTGAACATTCACCTTGATTTGCTTACAGAAAACTTATGCAGAGGTAAGATTATATCCAGACTTCATTGAGCATTTGCTCTGATTACTTTTGCAGGGACATTATGTGGCAATGAACATGCATCCTGAATTACTTGAGGGTGTTGGTACATTTCCTGTTAATCACTGCTTCTTCCCACACTTTTCAATGCATTGCCCCATCTCTTGCCTAACCACAAAATGTCTGTTGCTTTTTTAAAAAGTGGATTTGTGAAGGCACAGAATGTCTTGATACAAACCAAAATTTCCTAGTACTGTATGTGCCTGAATCCCACAAAACACCAACAGTTTAGATGTACAGTGGTACTTCAGGTTAAGAACTTACCGTATTTTCCGCTCCATAAGACGCACTTTTTCCCCTCTTAAAATCTAAGGGGAAATGTCTGTGCGTCTTATGGAGTGAATGTGTGGTCCCTGGGGCTGGGGGGGGGGAACCCGGGCTTCCCCCACCGCCAGCCCCACAAGCTCTGGGAGCAGCGGGAAGGTTGCACACAGTCTTTCCGCTGCTCCCCGACCTGCTTTTTGGGGCTGGGGGTGGGGAAAACCCAGGCTTCCCCTGCCAGCCCCACAAGCCCTGGGGAGGCTTTGCGCGGCTATCCCTGGCTTTTGTGGGAGGTGGGGGAAGGGACAGAGCGGCCGCCCTTCTCCCTCCTCAGGGAAAAGCCTGCAAGCGCCGCACACGCTCCACACTCCACGCGGCTCATGAAAGGGAGCGCTGAGCAGAGCCTGGGATGCATACAGGCTCTGCTCAGCGGTCCCTTTAAATAATTTTTTTTCTTGAATATCCCCCCCCCCAAAAAAAAGTAGGTGCGCCTTATGGTCAGGTGCGCCTTATGGAGCGAAAAATACAGTAATTCATTCCGTTCTTAACCTGAAACTGTTCTTAATCTGAGGTACCACTTTAGCTAATGGGGCCTCCTGCTGCACCACACGATTTCTGTTCTCATCCTGAAGCAAAGTTCTTAACCTGAGGTACTATTTCTGGGTTAGCAGAGTCTGTAACCTGAAGTGTCTGTAACCCGTGGTACCACTGTATGCAAAGTTTACTGCTGATTTGGGACCTGTCACTATCTTTCAGCCTGACCTACTCCACAGGGTGTTTTTGAGGATAAATAGGGCATATCCTGAACTCGCTAGCAAAAAGGCAGAGTTAAAATATGAATATTTATTTATACAAAATTTATACAATGCTTGATTGGTTTGTTTTTAAAAAAAAAAAAACCCAACAACTTCTAAGCAGTATTCCAAAATGTATAGATACATTATTTGCCATAGATCAGATCTGGAAAAACATCTGGAGGAAATCGTCATGAGAGAGAGATTGCTGGTGGCTTGACTTATCTTTAGCTGTGATTTCTGCATTAGACTAGAAGATAATTAATTATTATTTATTCAATTTATTTATCACCCTTCACCTGAGGATCACAGTTTACAATATGAAAACACAAAACAGTTTACAATATAAAAACACAAAAATACATAAGACCAAAACAATATCCCCCTGCAACTTTAAAAAGCCATAAATTGCTTAATCAGCAAAAAAAAGGCCTGGGAGAAGAGGAATGTTTTTGCCTAGTGCCTAAAAATATGTAATGAAGGTGCCAGGCGAGCCTCCCTGGGGAAGGCATTCCACAAACAGGGAGCCACTGCAGAAAAGGCCCATTCCCACGTTGCCACCTCCAGAGCTATTTTGGAGGAGGCAGGCAAAAAAGGGCCTCAAATGATGATTGCAGGGTCCAGGTCAGTTCCTAAGTCAAGGATGTTAAGTGTTATAGCTCCCATCATTTAGAGGGCACTAAGTACTCAAGAGCATGTTGTTGTTGTTTAGTCATTCAGATGTGTCCGACTCTTTGTGACCCCATGGACCAGAGCACGCCAGGCACTCCTGTCTTCCACTGCCTCCTGCAGTTTGGTCGGACTCATGTTTGTAGCTTCGAGAACACTGTCCAACCATCTTGTCCTCTGTCGTCCCCTTCTCCTTGTGCCCTCCATCTTTCCCAACATCAGGATCTTTTCCAGAGAGTCTTCTCTTCTCATGAGGTGGCCAAAGTACTGGAGCCTCAGCGTCACGATCTGTCCTTCCAGTGTATTCTCACAGTTTTCTGAGATCATTTCCCCCAATTGCTTGTTAGGTAAAATGCATTTTTCCACACTATAATTTCAGCAGAAGACCAATGAAGATCCCCACACCAGCATATGTTGAATGGTCTTCATGACATAGGAAAGCAATTAAATTTACATACTTATTTCTACAAACTATCTTTATGGGTGACAAGCTTTTCCAAGTCAGATAGCAGAAATCAAAGCTTTTTAAAGAAAGCCATGCTAGCCTAGGAAAAAGACGGAAATAATATATTGGATGGTGTGATCAATTATATTTTAGCTGCTCACAAAGAAATGTCTTATCCTTGAGTTACTGCAGAGGAATGGGTTTGGAGCCTAACTTTTCATTCTCTAACTTGGAGGAAAGTTGGGCTCTTGGAACGGAGCAAAATGTTGTCTGGAAAAACAGCCACGCAAACAGTTTTCTAAATAAAGGAGACATCAATCTGTGTGGATATAATTTCTGGGTGTGATTTTTTTCTTTTCTTCAAAAAGATGGTGCTATTTTGTAAAAGGCAAATGTTGCTTGAATGCTCCCCAAATCCTGAAAGCTGTCTTTGCCAAAGTATCTGTCCTTCATTAGTTTTCCAACTGTCTAATTTCCTGCATCAAGCAACATTTCAACTGTCTCATTATACTCTAACAACCATGCCTCTTGATTTCATGATCAGCAATTGTTGCTTCCATAGAGGGGCTTTTTAAATGGAGGGAATAACAGTATTACAATAATCTCCATAGTTTTAACTGGTAAAAGAAGAATAATTGGTGATAGGAATGGAAGGATCTGTCAATTCCAGTTCTCTCAGTTTTCTTCTCATTTTTTCCAATCTTAAATTCAGTTATCCACATTCCAGCAGCAATCTGATTTTTTTAAAAAAATCCTTGTAAAAATTAATCAGCATCTTAGTACGAATTTTACCTAATAAACACATATTTATACACAGTTTTGGGGAAAAATATATACAGAGTTTCACAAGCAATTTCACCTAGTACAGTGCATTTTAGATGTTATTTCCACTAATACCTTCATTTTTATGCACCCTAGCACAGTTGTACATGTTATTTGGCTGGAGAACTACATTGCAAAATTCAGATAAGCGCAAATTTCAAAGGATGGCCATGTTTCAGTTTGTGTGTTGTTTTGGAAAGGGCAAATTTGATAGCTTTGCCTTTAAATGCACCCACCCCTTCCTAGAAGGCTGGTGTACTGTCCTTCATTAAGGGTTTTCAAGGAGAAACTGCACTAGAAGATGCTCTAGATCTGGATTTCCTTCATCATTCAGGGTGCTGGAGTAGATGGCTATGCAAGGCCTCCTGTAACTCTTCATATATTTTTGCCAACTCTAGTTAAAAGGTCCACTTCACAGGTCACTGGATGAGTGCTCTTTTAAATGAGAACTGAATTGAAATTCCCTCCCACCTTCGCTTGTGGACACATGCCTGCATTGTAGCTGCTGCTCTTCAGGGCAGACACAGTAGAAGAGTCCTTGAAATAAAACAGGGGGAAGTCAACATGCTGCCCTACAGATGCTGTGGTCTCCCACCAACTCTAGCCACCACTGGCAATGCTAGAGGGGGCTGACAGCTGATGGCAATGTCTGATGGACCACAGATTCCCCATCTCTGGCATACAGGATGTCAACCAAGAACAAAAGTTACCTATCAAGATTTGCATAAAAAAATAATAATAATGCACAATTATACCCGAGATCAAAGGCAAGGAGATGTCAGGCCTATAAATGCCACAAAAACTAGTTGGCCAATTGTGTGTGTGTGTGTGTGTGTGTGTGTGTGTGTGTGTGTGTGTATCAAAGGACATTTGTTGAAAAATTGGCTTACAATGCATTTTTTCCCTTTTTGGAAACTAGCTTGCTCTTCAGCTGATATTCAGCCAATCTAACTACAGAAACCAACTGGATAAAGTTTAGTTGCTATTTCTAAGAAAACTTACTGATCTTTTTTAAACGCACACACATACACACAAACTTTTTTTTTTGCTCTTTTTATATATTGGAATTATTATGCTTTGTTCCCATTCTCTTAAATCAGGCTGTTATTCAGGATTATTACCCCAGTTTACCTGGGGGCAAGGCAGAGGGATAGCAAGTTTCGGGTTCTCTGGACAATCTGGAGCCAACCAGGGAAGCTGCAGTGATTATGCTTTTGGATGAGTGGCTCCATGGCTTTTCCCGGCAACACCAGCCACTATGGCATTTAAAAACAGTGAGGCCTGCAGCTTACTGTTGCATGGACTGTAGGTGGCTTCTAAAGACTTCTTTCCCACATGCTCTCAATCCGTGTTTCCTCCTCGATACCAAATGAGGCTATGCAGAATGAGCTCATATCTGCCATGCAATCTGATTGCCTAAGAGATGACATCACTGCTGTGTTTTAGGAAACATAGCTAATTTGGGGGTGGGAAACAGTGCTGAAACATTAACTTTTTAGGGTTTCAAGAAGGCCAATCTGGTCAACCTCACTAACCCCCTACCCCCCCCAATATAGGCCAGCCTGGTCACTGAGGTCATTTGATGAGGACCTCTGAACGGTATTTCTTTATAGATCCTTTCATATTTATATACCGTTTTAATTCTATTAATGTTTAATTGTCTTTTTAATTATTGTTCTTAGCTGTTCCTTTTTTATCGGTATGCCACCTTGAGTCCCTGTCAGGGAAAAAGTGGGGTATAAATAAATATATAACAATAATAATGGAACTTTCCGTTGCTGATGTTCACCTGGCAGTGGCATGGCCCTTAGTGCTGCAGAACTCCCCATGTAGAATGCTTTTCCTGCCAACAACGGATATATGCCATAAACTTGTTGCATGCTAAAGATTAGGACTGTGCAACTGCTCTTTTCCCCCAATTTTTTTTATTAATTTTCCAAAATTTTAAACTAACAAACAAACATACATCATAACTGTGCTTAATCCAATCTTAATAACATTGTTACGATACTTCCTCAAATTCCCTTGACTGAATTTCAATATATATCATTGTAATGGTTTTCCAAAACAAAATCTCATAAAATTTACTTAATCCTCTAAACATCTTTGTTTCTTTTCATCTTTGCTTTAAATCTAATATTCTATAACTTCACATATTTAAATCCTTAGCCTATCTAATTTTTTTGCAAGTATTTCTAATTAATTTATCTTAGCATATTTCAGTAAATAATCTTTGAAGTTCTTCCATTCCTCCTGGTGCTCCTCCTCCTTCTGGTCACGGACTCTTCCGGTCAGGTCGGCTAGCTCCAAAAAGTCCATCATCTTCATCTGCCATTCCTCCACGGTTGGTACTTCTTGTGTTAGGACTGTGCAACTGCTCTGGCTGAATCTTGAAAAGAATTGGGTCAAGTCAGGTCAACTCAAGATTCACCCAGAATAGGTTGCAGCAGGTCAGATCAGGTCCACCTGGAGAGTTGGCAAGGGCAGGGAGAGAAGGAAACCCTGATTAAACTTGAATTCAGAGAAAGAGACATTTAAAATCTTAATTAGACAATGTGGAAGGTCCCTGGTTCAGTTTGGGGCCCAGATCCAGGTTGTGTCACTCCTGGGCAATGCTATTTTTCTAGAAGAAGAAAAAAGCTGCCCAAGCTCACCATAAACAACTCCCTCATTCTCTTAGAATGACAATGGCGTCCACCCGAGTGGTGACAGAACTGGGCTCTGGCAAGTTCCAGTTGAAAAAAGGCCCTGCTCCTAGGTCAGGGCAGCTCCGAAACACCCAAAACAAATCTGGGAACTCTCCCTGCCATCTTGCACTGAAATGAATGGGGTGGAATAACAAATATATATCCTAAGAACAAACCAGTTTAAAACCAAACATGTTTCTGCAGCTTCACCGTTAATTGTTAAATGTACTGGTGAGGTAACTTTTCATCATCATAATCTTCCTAGCAGCTACATCTGCACAGCTTGGCTTGGCTGTCCAAATACGATTTGTTGGAAGAAAACTCTCCCCACTTCCTTTCATTTAAGTCTCTTTCTATTACAAGGTTACATCTCATTTCCTCCACTGAGTAAGGCTGATCCACTGTGACTCTTGTAATGAAATAATTGTTTGGGATGGTGCAACTGTCTGGACGGATAAAACTTCCAATTAATAGTTTTCTTGGGTGTTCAAAGATGACGCATGGCATTGTTTGCTCATCCATGTTTTCAGGCATTTCGGCGGAATAGCACCCAAGTGCTAAAACAAGCATTTGTAATTTTCTGTGTTGAAACTAGTTCAGATCTGCCTGTTTAAGAAAGTACTTTTTAAAATTACTGGTGACAGGACAGTGTCTGCTTCTTTTATTATTACTTTTGCACCAGGCTCCATTGCCCAGGCAGGTGAAATCTGTGGCCCTGGATTGGCTAAGACTCAGGCCAAATCTTTATTGTCTTCATTAGAAAGCAGGGCTGGCATGGCAACGGGGCAAGGATCCTGTTTCACAATCCACCCACCCTTGCTGATGGAATGGCCCTCCGCCAGGGTTCAGAAGTGCCCAAAACCCCTTTCATGGAAATCAGCCAGTGCTGAGTATTGGCATGGTGCATGTCAGGTGTCCAGGGTCTCATTGGGTGATCAGGGTGAGAGATTCAAGGTTAGGGCATGCTATGGTCAATCCTTCCGTCAGGTCCCTTTACAAACCCGCCGAAAGGAATTTCCTGGACATAGCCGGCAGTCTGAAGGCAGTGTCGAAAGCAGTTTTGCCAAAAAAAAAAAAAAGCTCAAGAATTTTGCCAAAAAAAGCTCAACCAATTGGGACTAAGGGACCAGTTAAGGTTGGGAGAGAAAAATATTTTCCAGCTCTGACTACCAATAGCCCAGTGAGGCTCTAATACTGAGGGGGGGTGGTTGGGATGCCACATGGATGAGGCATTTTAGAGGCCTCACGCCTCCCTCCTCTCACAAGATCTTGCAGAAAATGCCACCCCGCAAGAGAAGATGCAACTGCACCTCCTCACAACTCTCTGGGCCCCACTCCGCCAGACCAAGTCACCCCACGCCTAAGTAGCACCTAGAGCAAGGCTAATCACAGTCACCTTGGAAGTGTTGAAAGAATGAAAAACATCCATCTTTTGCCACTCGTTTTGCCAGTACATTTATTCCTTTGTTTGTAGAGTTCTTTCCGTTTCTATGTACTCCAAGTAGGATTAGCACTGGATACAGCCCAATAATTTAAAGGGGGTGATGTTCTTATCTTCTCTCATACGTACATTTTTATACTAAAATGAAGAACAGAACAGTAATAAGTCATGTCCTTAAGTGCCTCTTAGAATATCTCCCTACAGCCACATTCCACTGCTTGTCCCTATCTAGTTATACATACTCTTTACTTCTACACTTCAGGCATGGGTGGCATTGCTTACGTAGGCAAAATTGCACAACCCCACACAAAGGAGGCATCTGAAGACTTAGGAGAATGCCAAGCATCTTGTATATATTTACAATGTTTTTTTAAGGAAAAGAAAACTAATGGGGAAAACTTCAAAATAGCCCACTGTGGACTGAGCATGCTTACTGAATACAGTAGTACCTCGGGTTACATACGCTTCAGGTTACAGACTCCGCTAACCCAGAAATATTACCTCGGGTTAAGAACTTTGCTTCAGGATGAGAACAGAAATCGTGCTCCGGTGGCACAGCAGCAACAGGAGGCCCCATTAGCTAAAGTGGTGCTTCAGGTTAAGAACAGTTTCAGGTTAAGAACGAACCTCCGGAACGAATTAAGTACTTAACCCGAGGTACCACTGTATAACAGTCATAAGGAATAAGGGAATATCATGAAGGACGCTTCAGCACAGCAGCGTTTTGTTGCAGGCCGCAGTTGCAGCCAGATCATATGCATTAATGCTTCTTGCTTCCTCTGCACATAGAAAGCTAGCATGTTAAAGCAGGGCTGGCCCAGGACATTTTGGCACCTGAGGCTACCCACAAAATGGTGTGGGGTCCCCAGGGAAGCAGGGATGAGTGAAGATCCACATCAGGAACAAGGGGTGGAATCAAATCAACTTTACCAGATTCAGTGGCGGAGCGTCTCCAGGGGGTGGAGAGCAGGAGGGGGTGGGGCTGGTGCACATCCCGGGGGTGGGGGGCGCCGCCTACAGGGGCGTGTCATGCATCCTGGGGGCGTGTCGTGCTGTGATGGCACCCCACCGGGATTGCGGTGCCGGGGGTGGTGTGCTCCCCCCGCAGTCCTCTTCCTCTGCCAGTGACCATATGGTTGCAGTGGGAATCAAAGGCTGCTGTGGAGGGGAAAGGGCCCCACTCTGGATCATAATGTGTGGATACAGACCCCATGAGACTCCAGAGGTCAGTCCCCCCCCCCCACTTCCTCCCTAGGGATGTGATTAGACCAGCAGCATCTCCCATTCACCAAGAGGCCTCTGTAGACATGGCATTGGTGGGACTGCTGAGCAGGCAGCATATCCAACCTCCAAGGAGTGCACCAAAGCCATTGCTGCTACCACGGCGGCAGCAGGAGCACCAGGCAAAGCATTCCTTGGAGGCTGGATTGGCTGCCGCTGTGGAGCCTGCTGCCTGAGGCAGCTGCTTCACCTTGCCTCACGGGTGTGCCGGCCCTATGTCAAAGATGAGAGATGAGGCATGCCAATTCCTGTCATTAAACTTTCCTATGGGGGATGGGGAATTCAATGCGGATTTATCTAATTCATGCCTCCTGAAACTGAAATGCAACTGGGTTTTTAAAAATCTGTACCCATCCGAATTCTTCAATGCAGTTTCTCCAACAATGAAAACATACACAAAAATGCATTGTCAAGGAGGAAGTTCAATATGCACCTGCAATGAACATAATGTGCAAACATGCATTATAGTAGGAACCATATTAGGGAAAATGTTGTTTAAAATGCAGTCAAATACCAGTCAAATTAAAAAGGTGACCTTTTTAATTTTTTTAATGCAAACTGATGCAGAAAGAGCCGAAATGATCTTGGCCAGAAAAATGAGGAGTAAAATGAAACAGAAATATCTGATCATCCCAGCATGTTCTGACACTGAGCAAAACATCTTCCCTTTTCTTTTCTTTTTTTAAAAAATTACCCAGTCTAAGGCATTGTGAAAACAGCCATGATGGTACCATTGCTCAATGATGAGCCCTTCTCCAGTTGCTAATCAGAGGATGTTGTAGCAGACGATGAGTCAGAGCAGAGGGAAGTTGTGAACTGCTATATAAATCGGGGAGATCCCGCTAATAATACAAACAAACAAAGGGAAACAATTTTCTCTACAGGCAAGGAAGACACCACCATGGCTGTAAGGATGAAGAATCTACTTCTTCTTCCATTCCTGCTGCTCATCATTACATCTTCCACTTTTCCTGCTTTACTGGGTCAAGGCAACGAGGATGAGAACACCAGGCTTGTTAAGGTAAATATTCGCTTCGAAAGTTTCATTGAGCAAAAACACACTTTTCTGTGCTATTGCTTCTTGTTGTCGTGCCAGGACTAATTAAAAAAGGAGGGCTCTTTGGCGCTCCTATTTTATTGAGGGCCAGTGTGGTGTAGTGGTTAAGAGCGGTGGACTCGTAATCTGGTGAACCGGGTTCGCTTCTCCGCTCCTCCACAAGCAGCTGCTGGGTGACCTTGGGCCAGTCACACTTCTCTGAAGTCTCTCAGCCCCACTCACCTCACAGAGTGTTTGTTGTGGGGGAGGAAGGGAAAGGAGAATGTCAGCCACTTTGAGACTCCTTTGGGTAGTGATAAAGTGGGATATCAAATCCAAACTCTTCTTATGTTCGAATCTAGCCCTTCTTCTAAGGCTTTCAGGACAATATGCACACGGTTTCCTCTCTGTGCATGGAATCACAGAGCTGGAAGGGGGTCTTGACAGTCATCTAGACCACCTGCTGCTCAATCTGGAGTGCCAAATGCAACAACAGCATCCCTGACAGATTGCCACCTTACATTCCTCCAGTGCTGGGGGCATTTTACCCTTACATCCAACCCTCCCCTAATGCTTATGATAGACATCAGGGATTTGGGGGGCTTGTCATTGGTTGTCACCAGCAGAAGGACCACTGGCAGTGATTCGTCACCTACTTGGGTGGGTCTGCAGCACCCACAATAGTAGAGTGCGCACACACACACACACACACACACACACTACACAGCATCTGACACTCCCATCATCGACATACTACTTGGAAAAGTCAGATATTGGTTGATTCTAAGAGTCATACCTATTTAGCTGGCTTGGATTTTCACTGTGCATTTAAAAAAATAAATCTCTGGGCTTAAAAGGTAGGACAATGTGCCAGTGATATCAGGAAATATTCTGTTGACTGCATAAAAGGCCAAGATTGGGCACCACTCCCATTCCACATCTAGAACCTGACTGAATTGGCTGCTGAATATTACTTCCACTCTGTTTATCTCACATTGGAAACACAAAGGGTCTAAAAGCATCTCTCTCCATCCCTCCCTCCTTCCCTCCCTCCTTTTCTCTGTTTCCCCCTGGCAGTCCTATTTAAGTAAATTCTACAGCCCTGAAGGTGAGGCTGTGGCCACAATCAATATGGATGACGATGTCGCTGTAACAGAAAAGCTCAAGAAAATGCAGAAATTTCACGGGCTACGAGTGACCGGGAAGATTGATGCCGAAACAATAGCAATGATGAAAAGGGACAGGTGTGGCGTCCCTGATGTGGAGCAATTCACCCTCAACCCAGGGGAGCCCAAATGGGACAGGAAGAACATCACATACAGGTAAAGGTTTGTGAGTTTCCCTTAGGAGTGGGCGGCTTCAATAAGGAAATGCTCCAGTCCTCAATGTACTTGCTCAGGAGTAAACTTAGGACTTTCTGCCTACTGTTCTATCCAGAGTTCAGCGTGCTAAGGTTATAGATTTCACTGGGCTCAGCAAGACCTGATTTTCATAGAACCATTGCAGCACATGTATTAGGATGATAGCCTATGGCCATGGTTGTGAGAGCTATGCAACGAGGCTTACACACACACACACACACACACCCGCAAAAACAGCATGAATGCATGAAAGTATACACTCACTCACACTACCACTGCAATTGAGAGCGGGGTGTGTGTGTTAGGGATGTGCATGTACCCTCCCTCACACAGCAAATCAGGGAGATTTGGGCTCTGCTGCCTGCAAATTTCATCCACTTGTTTAAAAGTGGGGGAAGGTTACAGCCATTCTTAGATGCATCATTGCAGTCAGTGGGGACAAAACTCCTTCAGATTAACAGATCGAGTTGGGTTCCAAATAATGAGTCAAATCTAAATGACACAGAGTGGATTTGAAAAAAGATTGGGATGCTTCCAAAGGCTACAGGTATAGATACAAGGTGGCTCTTGTGTTCACTGCATGTCCCTAGTATATGCAATTAGCAGACTCAGGTGATAAATCTTTTCTTTTTTCTTTAAAGTGCGCACATTAGGTGCAAAGACACGCCTGTCTTAGGGCCAAAGTAGACAGGCATGTCTTTGCACTTAGTGTGTGTGTGTGTGTGTGTGTGTGTGTGTGTGTGTGTAACCAGACTCCACTCGCTTGACTCATCCACTGGGCTGCTATTTGTATTTGCTTTGCTTTCTTTTGATGTACAAGTCAAATGGAAAGACATATTCAAATGTGTCTCTACACCAGCCTTCCCCAATCTGATGCCCTCCAGATGTGGCTGGACTCCAATTCCCATCAGTACCAGACAGCATGATCAGGGGTGATGGGAGTTGTAATCCGAAACCACTGGATGGCACCTGGTTGGGGAAAGCCTCCACCGCTGGGGATTGTGGTCTGTCTGTCCCACATACCGTTTCATTCTATGTTCTGGTTGCCTAAGCAGTGCTTCCCAAACTTGGGTCTCCAGCTGTTTTTGGACTACAACTCCCATCATCCCTAGCTAGCAGCTGGAGACCCACATTTGGGAAACACTGGCCTAAAGGAATGACCTTGCGCCTTTTTTTGTTTGTTTGTTTTGAAAGGATTGTAAGCTATACTCCAGATATGCACGAATTCTATGTGGAGAAGGCAATCGAGGCAGCATTTAAAGTTTGGAGCAAGGCAGCACCCTTGGAATTCAAAAGAGTCACGGATAAAGTGGCAGATATAGAGCTCTCTTTTCAACGTGGAGGTAACCCTACAGTGCAAGAACAAAGTCACCATATGTCCAATTTTAATAATGATGATGATGATGATGATGATGATGATGATGATGATGATGATGTATTGTTTTATATTCAGACCATTATGATAATTCTCCTTTCGATGGGCCTGGTGGGACACTGGCACATGCCTTTCAGCCAGGAAGCAACATTGGAGGAGATGTCCATTTTGATGAGGATGAAACCTGGACCGCAGGGGGCCCACAAGGTACCATTTTACAGCACTTCCTTTCTCAGCACTGAACTGTATAAAAAGACAACGCAGCGCATAGGTGACGCAAGGATATAAGCAGCTGGTTTCTGCTAGGTCCCCGAAGGCAGGCAAAGGTGATTGGCGGAACAGATTATATCCTTCCAGAGCACAGTGTGTCCTCATTCTGAACTCTTCACTACATAAAGCATTTCTATGAATGAGAGTGTGACCATTGAGGAGATTCGGGGAGGCTCTAGACCAGCCCTTTCCCTCCTATGCAGCTTACCTCTCCACAGCAGTGAGAGCCCCATTGAAAGCAATGCAAAAGGGACTTAGCCACACTAATTCACATCCCAATAGGATTTAAGGCTAAATTACACACAATGTTAAATGCATTCGTGAATGTAACGTGTGCAGGACTTGGCTTTCTCTTCTGCCTAAAAACAACCCCCCAGGAGGATATCAGGATTAGCGCTAGGACATGCTGGAAATTAAAGTTTCCCACTTGCCCCATCCCACCCCCGGCATTCTGATGAATATTTCCTCCCTGTTAACTGCCCTACAATCGAATTTTCCTTTGGACCAAACACAATATTTTTGATTTGATTTATTAAATGCATCTACCGCCCTTCCTCCGAAGATCATAGGGCAGTTCGCAGCAGGAGATTCCCTCTTCTGCCAAATAGCAGGGGGGTGGGGGTGATTTTCATCAGGACTGTGGAGCAGGGAAAGGGTCAAAAAGCATCTCTATGCATCATGGTCCCAATCCTGAGCAGTGCCCCCCTCACTGGGGAAGCCAGACATGTTAAATGTAGCTTGGCCTTCCTTCCTTCCTTCCTTCCTTCCTTCCTTCCTTCCTTCCTTCCTTCCTTCCTTCCTTTCTTTCTTTCTTTCTTTCTTCCTTCCTTTCTTTCTTTCCTTCCTTCCTTCCTTCCTTTATTTTTCTCCAAGGAGCTCAAGGTGCTTTACGTGAATCTCCCCCTCCTCATTTACCGGTAATGCCCAAAGTGACCCTGGGTTGGGGTGAGAGGCAGTGACTGGCCCAAGGACTCCAACTCCCATCAGCCTATCAGTGAGCTTCCTGGCCAAGCGGGCATTTGAACCCTGGTCTCCCAGGTCCTGGTCCGACACCAGCCCAGAAGTTTCCCAACCTTGGGTCTCCAGCTGTTTTGGACTACAACTCCCATCATCCCTAGCTAGCAGGACCAGTGGTCAGAGATGATGGGAATTGTAGTCTGGAAAAAGCTGGAGACCCCAGGGTTGGGAAACACCGCTCTAGCCACTAGACCACAGTGGCTGGGTCACATTCTGCAACCCTGATATGCAGAGCCTGTGCTCATCCTCTGAGCAGCAGTGAAAGCATGCCTGGAGTCTATAATCTGACCATTTTTCTACTAGTTTCCCCCCTAATGGAACTATGACCTCCTTTTCAGGGCACAACTTGTTCATTGTCGCCGCCCATGAGATCGGACATGCTCTGGGTCTGTCTCACTCCACTGACCAGGGGGCACTGATGTACCCCTCCTACACATACTCAGACCCCCGCACATTTCAGCTCAACCAGGACGATATTGATGGCATCCAAACCCTCTATGGTAAGGCTAAGAGAAATCACCGTAAAGTTGAAACGCTTGTGTTCTTAAATGAAGGAATTGGTTTTGCCTGCCCGTACCTTAAGGTGGGAGTGGGGAACATTTGCCACTCCAAGAACGACATTTACTTCTTGGCAACCTTTTTTTGGGGGGGCAGCATGGCACTGGTGGCCAGAGGTGAAAGAATGTAAATTTTCACTTGGTGAAGTAGAATTGGTCCTCTCTATCTTCTCATATTGGCAAGCATGAGTCCCTGTTGCTCAAGGAGGATGTGACGCAATCTCAGAGGAGGTTCTGGTCTAGGGAGAGAGGAGGTGGCTTGGAAGGGGTGTAGCTTGTGGGGGGGGGAGTCCCAAGAGTGGGCTGGAAGGCTGTGTTTGGCCTTCAGGACTGAGGTTCCCCATCCCTGTCTTCTGGTCTTCTGGAGAGGCACTGCTGCTCTCCTTTGTGAAAGTGTGACATAATTCTCTCTGCAAAAGAGGGAAGAATAATCGAATCATAAAATTGTAGAGTCAGAAGAAGAAGAAGAAGAGTTTGGATTTGATATCCCGCTTTATCACTACCCTAAGGAGTCTCAAAGCGGCTGACATTCTCCTTTCCCTTCCTCCCCCACAACAAACACTCTGTGAGGTGAGTGGGGCTGAGAAACTTCAGAGAAGTGTGACTAGCCCAAGGTCACCCAGCAGCTGCATGTGGAGGAGCGGGGAAGCAAACCCGGTTCACCAGATTATGAGTCTTCTGCTCTTAACCACTACACCACACTGGAAGGGATCCAAGGGCCATCTAGTCCAACACTTCGCAATGCAGGAATCTCAGGGAAAGCATCCATGACAGGTGGCCATCCATCTGTCTTGATGTTGTGCTTCTACAAAGGAGAAGGCCTTTCCCACTCTTGTTTTGGAATGACTTCTGGCATGGGGGCACATTTGCTGCCAGCACCTCAAGTTTCTCGGTGCTGCATGAAGATTTTTGTAGGCACATAGGCTTTTGAGTTTTGGAATTGTGCTCTGTTTTTTTAAATAGTTTTTTTGTGAGGGGTTAAAAAAAAACCTTGAATTTTGCCATTTTGGGGATCAGTGATAGTTTAAAATTGGATCTATATGTTGCACGAGTTAATTTCATTCACCCTTCCGTAGATCGCCCCTGGGATGTTTTGATGAAGGGTGCTGGTGAACCTATTTTAAATAAATAAATAAAGCTGATGGGTGGACCACAACCTACTGGAATGTGGATGCACCTTTCAAGGGAAATGGAATGCAATTCAGAGGTGTTTTGCCATAGGTCCTCTTCATTTCAATAGGGTTTGCATAGATTGGGCCCACATCTGAATTATGCCTTGTTGCATCAAAATGAGACTTGCTTTGCCAAAAAAAAATTACTTACATTGTAGCAAAAGGCTTTTTTTTTAAGTTTAACCTTCACTGAATGCTGCTGCTCTGAACATCACCTTGCTTGCTTGTTTGCTTAATAACTTAACTACTTACTTACTGTATTTCCATATGTTTAAGATTGCTTAAATTATCCACTTGACATGAGGCTTCCTTTATTTTTCTTTCCATTTAGGAAAACCTGATATCCCAGTAAAAGGACCCAAAACACCAGAAGCTTGTGCCCCCAGCACCACTTTTGATGCTGTCACCACCTTACGTGGAGAAATGTTGTTCTTTAAGGGCAGGTAAGTTGCTTTCTTAAAAACACCAATTTGAACAAAATTTCCATCTCCAAACAGGACTTGCATCTCTAATGACTTGCTCCAGCACCCCACCTGTACCAAAGCATGCGCTCAGACTCTCGGCCCTGCATTTTGAGGCGAGGTAACAACAAAATGAGCCATAAGAAGCCATAAACAAATGACAATAAAAACAGCAACACCACATACCTATCGGTTCAATTGTATGTGTCATGATGGATCAATTCAGTGTTATGTGACTCTCTCTTACACAGACAGACAGACAACAGATCACTCTATGGTGGCTTCACCCCACAACTCACAAAATCTGGCTAATAGTCTGGATTTATTCTGCCATTTTGTCACAAAAACAGAATCATAGAATTATGCAATCATAAAATGCAGAGAAAAGCATCAGACCAAAGTCAGAGCTCTGGACCATGTAGTTCAGTATTGTCCACATTAACTAGCTCTCTGGGGTTTGAGACTGGAGTCTTTCTCTCTGGAGATGCCACTTACATGTTTCCATCGACGTTTTCAAATTAGGTATTTCTGGCGCAAACACTTCCAGTCAGGTGTTCAGCTCGAATTCATCGGTACCTTCTGGCCGGATCTGCCATCTGGAATACAAGCCGCCTATGAAAATTATGAAACTGATAACTTCATTGTTTTTAAAGGTGAGTGGCGAACTTCGATTCCCTTGCAAAATTGCTGGGACTAGTTTATGCTGCAGAATAAGTACAGTGGTACCTCGGGCTACATACGCTTCAGGTTACATACGCTTCAGGTTACAGACTCCGCTAACCCAGAAATAGTACCTCAGGTTAAGAACTTTGCTTCAGGATGAGAACAGAAATCGGGCTCCAGCGGCGCGGCAGCAGCAGGAGGCCCCATTAGCTAAAGTGGTGCTTCAGGTTAAGAACAGTTTCAGGTTAAGTACGGACTTCCAGAACGAATTAAGTACTTAACCTGAGGTACCACTGTACTGAAATGCATTTGGTCAGTGTTCCTCAGCCAGCATGGCCTCTTCAGGGTGCTATGTGAAAGCCTAGGGTATGTAGGCAGTATTTATTTAATTGGCTGCCTTATCCTACGTACCGTATACTTACCTGAAGTAAGTTCTGTTGGGTTCTGTGAAACTGAACCCCAAGTAATATTGCAGCCTGACCAAGCGAAACTTGCTCATATAATTTGGCCTTCATGTTCTAAGTTCTGCCACGTTGATGTCCTTCAGACTTAGCCAAGGCTTAGCAAAGGCTTCACACACTCTCAGCGACATCGCAGAATGGAAGCTAGGAAGGCCATAGTTTTTGTAATACTAGCTCCTTCCATCTATCAAAGCTAGCATTCCCAAAAACCTTTTCGAACAGTACAATACTTTTGGGGGGTGAACCATTGCACATTCCAGTCAGGAGTTACATGTTTCACTTGAGTGTTGTTTGTACCTGCATTTCAGGGAGGTTAAATAGCTGCTGTTTGTCTTCATCCACCACTGAGAAGAAAGGCAATATCTAGCCCCATGTTCCTTTGAACCGAGTACAGTGGTACCTCGGGTTACATACGCTTCAGGTTACATACTTCAGGTTAAAGACTCCGCTAACCCAGAAATAGTACCTCGGGTTAAGAATTTTGCTTCAGGATGAGAACAGAAATCGTGCTCCGGCAGCGCGGCAGCAGCAGGAGGCCCCATTAGCTAAAGTGGTGCTTCAGGTTAAGAACAGTTTCAGGTTAAGTACGAACCTCCGGAACAAATTAAATACTTAACCCGAGGTACCACTGTAAAGGGAAATGCCCTTGCCAAGCCCAGTGTAAGGCAGGGGGTTGGAATGTTTTGCTGTTAGGAAAACATTATTTAAGAAACAGATAAAAGTTCCTGGAAGCTTTAAAGAGGGTTCCAGAATTTTCTTTAGTGTGTAGGAGTGGTGCCCTAGGCTTGATTGGTGTCAGCCGGAGGTGCAAATAAAGGGAGGAAGTTGCAGGCTGCAATTTCCGCACAAGGAAGGCACACACACACATGCTGTCAGCACACATTCTGACAACAAGTTTGGAAGTAAGACAATGTGTGCTGCTGATACTGTGAGTTTTGCTGTGTCAGGATTGTTAATTACTGGATTGAGATTATACCGTGCTGGAGAGATAAAGAAGGAATGTAAATAGCTTGTATATACAGTGGTACTTCAGGTTACATACGCTTCAAGCTACCGTACATACACTTCAGGTTACAGACTCCGCTAACCCAGAAATAGTACCTTGGGTTAGGAACTTTGCTTCAGGATGAGAACAGAAATCGTGCTCCGGCGGCGCAGCAGCAGCAGGAGGCCCCATTAGCTAAAGTGGTGCTTCAAGTTAAGAAGAGTTTCAGGTTAAGAACGGACCTCCGGAACGAATTAAGTATTTGACCCGAGGTACCACTGTAATAGTAACAGAAAATGCTTGTGCAACCAGTCAAGCTCTTGACTGTGAATTTGAGTATGACTCCTCTTCTTGTCCTCTGTCTCCAGGGAAAACTCTGCTACAAATAGTGAGAAGTGGTTTTACCGAGGTGCCACCACACAAGCAGAAAAGCGCAGCAGAAGTGTGGGGGCAGTAACCTCTAATATTTGCCACATCTGCTTAGTAGGACAGAAGAGTCCATGCAATCTCTCTCACACAGGGAGAAAGCAATAATTTAGCACTCGATCTTCAGATCACCTTTTAATACCAAGCCACTTTGGATACAATCACATGAGCATAGCCAGCAGTAACCATTAATTCATTCATTCTTAAAATATTTATATACCCTAACTCTCTATCAAATCTTCCTGAGGCATCTAACATAAAACAGTTTCCCTATAAAAAAAATTATTTAAACAAAACTGTTTCCCTTGAATTACATGGAATGTTAACCCCTCTTTTTTTCCCCCAGGAAACAAATATTGGGCTCTAAATGGATATACCATTGAATCCGGCTACCCTAAGAGCATCTACCAGTTGGGCTTCCCAAATACTGTGAAGAGAATTGATGCCGCGTTTAGCGATCCAGAATCTGGGAAGACATATTTCTTTGTAAATGACAAGTATTGGAGGTATGGCTTGACTATTCTGAAGTTCCAAATGAGCGATGTTTTCAGTCTGGTTGATTTTGCCAGCATTTATTCATTAGTCTGTCCTGTCCCATTTCCACATCTATCTGTGACTTTTTTTAAAAAAATGCATAGATACAAAAAATACATTCAACTGCAAAATAAAATATGTATTTTATTGCAAAATGCCTATTAAATGCATATTTAAATAAGTATTTAATGATAACACACATATTTAAATATGGATTTAAAACAAATTGCAGGAATGGGAATTGCAGTGTACAGTTTTCTAACCCCATTTTGTCCTAAAACATGCATTTTTATGCATTTTTTTGAGCTGAAACTATTGAAAAATTTGGAAAAGCGTGAAATATGAAGGATAACAATATTCAGATCTGTATATCAGTCCAGGATGTACAAATTAGGTTGGGGCCTGCTTAAAAATACAAACGGAAAACTCTCTTTTCCTAATGTGTCACTCTTAAAGTTTGGCCACTATATATTAATTTTACTTGCATTTATATTTTTTCTTGCTTTCATTGAGGAAACCCAAGGTTGCAGGTTCGATCTGTAAGAACATATCCTAGTATTTAGGATGAACCAATAGATGCCATATATTTAAAACACATGTAAAACACATGTTGTTGTTGTTTGTTGTTTAATAGTTTAGTCGTGTCCAACTCTTTGTGACCCCATGGACCAGAGCATGCCAGGCACTCCTGTTTTCCACTGCCTCCTGCAGTCTGGTCAAACTCATGTTTGTGGCTTTGAGAACACTGTCCAACCATATCGTCCTCTGTCATCCCCTTCTCCTTGTGCCCCCAATCTTTCCCAACATCAGGGTCTTTTCCAGGGAGTCTTCTCTTCTCATGAGGTGGCCAAAGTATTGGAGTCTCAGCTTCAGGATCTGTCCTTCCAGTGAGCACTCAGGGCTGATTTCCTTAAGAATAGATAGGTTTGATTTTCTTGCAGTCCATGGGACTCTCAAGAGTCTCCTCCAGCACCATAATTCAAAAGCATCGATTCTTCAGCAATCAGCCTTCTTGATGGTCCAGCTCTCACTTCCATACATACTACTGGGAAAACCATAGCTTTAACTATACGGACCTTTGTCAGCAAGGTGATGTCTCTGCTTTTTAAATTGCTGGCTAGGTTTCTCATTGCTTTTCTCCCAAGAAGCAGGCATCTTTTAATTTTGTGACTGCTGTCACCATCTGCAGTGATCATGGAACCCAAGACAGTAAAATCTCTCACTGCCTCCATTTCTTCCCCTTCTATTTGCCAGGAGATGATGGGGCCAGTGGCCATAATCTTTGGTTTTTTTGATGTTGAGCTTCAGACCATATATTGCTCTCTCCTCTTTCACCTTCATTTAATTCCTCCTCACTTTCTGCCATCAAGGTTGTGTCATCTGCATATCCAAGGTTGTTGATATTTCTTCCAGCATTCTTAATTCTGGTTTGGGATTCATCTAGTCCAGCCTTTCGCATGATGAATTCTGCATATAAGTAAAATAAGCAGGGAGACAATATACAGCCTTCTTGTACTCCTTTCCCAATTTTGAACCAATCAGTTGTTCCATATCCAGTTTTAACTGTAGCTTCTTGTCCCACATAGAGATTTCTCAGGAGACAGATGAGGTGATCAGGCACTCCTATTTCTTTAAGAACTTGCCATAGTTTGCTGTGGTCGACACAGTCAAATGCTTTTGCGTAGTCAATGAAACAGGAGTAGATGTTTTTCTGGAACTCTCTAGCTTTCTCCATAATCCAGCGGATGTTTGCAATTTGGTCACTGGTTCCTCTGCCCCTTCAAAATCCAGCTTGCACTTCTGGGAGTTCTCGGTCCACATATTGCTTAAGCCTGCCTTGTATAATTTAAGCATAACCATGCTAGCATGCGAAATGAGTGCAATTGTGCAGTAGTTGGAGCATTCTTTGGGATTGGGATGTAGACTGATCTTCTCCAATCCTCTGGCCACTGCTGAGTTCGATTCCCCCAAAGAATCCCGGGAACTATAGTTTGCTAAGGGTGCTGGGAATCATAGCCTATTTTCATAGTCACAATGTTTTCCGAGACATTATTTTTGTACGTCATCCCATTTTTTAATGGTTCTTTCCATCAATCTAGTTGATGGCCTTGTTTATAGAAGTGAGAAGTTTCCTTAGCTTTGTATTTCCGTGAATTGTGAATAAAACCTATTTAGGTTGTTTTAGCTTCAAGTAACAATGCTTGTCTTTGATCAGGTATGATGAAATTAGACAATCCATGGAAACAGGTTACCCAAGGCTGATAGCCCAAGATTTCAAAGGAGTTGGCAAAAAGATTGATGCTGCCATACAGCAAAATGGTAAGTAAAGGAATAAATTGGTGCCTTTTTTAATTGTAGAAATAAGATTCACCTGGAACTCAGCAAGGCTTAAAGAATAGTCCAGGATCTCATATATTGTGTTATTAAAATGTATTAATTGCTGTGTTGTTTTAATGGATTTGTTTTGATGCATATTTTAAAGTTGGTTGAGCTTTTTTGGGTAAAATCACTGCTGACATCCAGATTTTCCTGGATATTTTTAGTGATTTCTACTTTGGCAACCTCATACTTACTCAGCTGCCGATTCAGGCAATAATCACTACATTAATTTAATAAGAGCAGGAACCATTGTAGACATACCCTAAGACCGGACTTACTCCAGTTTTACAATTTTGCCTGAACTTTGATACAGTCATGAAATCATAACTTTCTTTTTTTCTTTCCTTTGCAAGCACAGCTCACTTCTTCTGAAAGAGATTTGTTATCCCGCCTTTTCATTTATCCCTATCTCTTTTCTCCTTTCTTAGGTTACATCTATTTCTTCCGGGGAAGACGGGTGACTCAGTTTGATCCTCGGAGTAAAAGCGTTGTTCCGCCCATTCAAAAGAGCAACAGCTGGCTGAACTGTTAAAACATTTAACGAGTGCTTTCTAATTAATAGTTAGCACTCCTGTTGTGCCTAACCTTAATTTATAAACAGCAATTCCTCCTTTATCTACTGTCAACTGATGAATCAACAATGGCACGTGGAATTATCTTCTCACCCAAACGTACAGAAATTTTGGCTGAGGAAAACGTGCCCTAAATGTGCTTATGCAATCCACTGTGTTGTAACAGATTTGACTCTGCTTCTTCTATAAAAGACTTGTTATGAGGAACATCACTGTGTGCGTTTCCTTTGTGATTTTCTGAACCGAACACCACATATAGATTCACAACCAACCTACTAAAACCAGTGCTAACTCTCTGAAGTCAGAGAGGAAGAAGTTCACCCTTTTACAACTCTTTGACCTGATTCACACATTTATGTGCCTCACTGGATTGGCCATCACTTGATCATCACAGGATAACTCAGTATGGAATTGCCATCTGTAGTGTTATCTTTTTGATGGCTCATTCACTGGTGAAATACAACAACAACAACAACAACAACAACAACAACAACAACAACAACAACAACAATTTATACCCCACCCATCTGGCTGGGTTTCCCCAGCCACTCTGGGTGGCTTCCAACAGAATATTAAAATACAATAGTCTATTAAACATTAAAAGCTTCCCTAAACAGGGCTGCCTTCAGATGTCTTCTAAAATTCTGGTAGTTGTTTTTCTCTTTGACATCTGGTGGGAAGGCGTTCCACAGGGCGGGTGCCACTACCGAGAAGGCCCTCTGCCTGGTTCCCTGTAACTTGGCTTCTCGCAGTGAGGGAACCGCCAGAAGGCCCTCGGCACTGGACCTCAGCATCTGGGCAGAATGATGGGGGTGGAGACGCTCCTTCAGGCATACTGGACCAAGGCTGTTTAGTGCTTTAAAGGTCAGCACCAACACTTTGAATTGTGCTTGGAAACGTACTGGGAGCCAGTGTAGGTCTTTCAAGACCGGTGTTATGTGGTCATAGGGATGGGGGATAAATTCAATTCAGTTCACATTTGAAGAGGAACCTACCTAATTTGCACTTTGTGAAACTCACAGTTCACTGGATTTTGCAACACAGTTCTCCAACCAAGTAATGTTTACAAAAATGCATACACTGGGGTAAAGTGTGCAAAAAAAGAATTCGCATACAGGTGGAAATGTGCATGTTTGTCCAAACTGCATACAAAAACATGCTTATTAGGAGAAATTTGTGCGACTGCAGGATACATCAGGCTTCTCCACAACTGAGCAAAATGTGGATTCACACCTGCCTGTCTCCCCATTGATGCAGAAGTATCCATATGACTTTCTCTTCATCCCATTGTTTCCTCCTTTAAATGTGGGGTTTCTCCATTCTTGCAGAGTCCAGAATCCAGAGTTGCAGAATCAAAAACCTACATATAAAGGAGGAGAAATCTGGGACAGCAATGGAGTGAGACCCACATTTTTCTCCAGTTTGATCAAGGCCATCTCCTTCTTGAAGCCTTTCTCCTTAAGCCCTACAGTTTGAGGACACCCTGTGAATATTTGCTGGTGAGGGAGACTCCCCGTGCAACTGCCCTGCTGGTTTTTTTTGTTCTATGTCAGGCATGTCGATTCAATCCAGCCCCCATGGCAGTATATGTCCTGGGGTAAAGAAAGCTCAACAACTTTGGGGTTAAATCCTTTAAAAAGTTCAACAACCTCGGAGTAAACTTCAATCCTAAAAAAAGCTCAACTTTGGGGTAAAATGGTAAAAAAAAGTTCAACAACTTCAATCCTAAACTTCAGTCCTAAACAAATCTGGCCCTCTTTGAAAAAAAGTTTGGGCACACCTGAACTATGTGATCTTCAGGGTTGATTGCTCATACTGAAAAAGACAGCATGGTTAACTGGCACAAATTAACACATGGTCATCCCCACACACATAGTTTTCTTCTGCAGGGGCCTTCATGAATTGTGGGCTGAACTCTCCCTATTATCAAAGTAGTATTTAATATACCCATTTTCCACAGACCCAGAGGCCCTGGGAGAAGGGAGATGAACCAGTCATACAACACTCCCCAGTTTAGCTGCTCTATCTCACTGGGCGGCCAGAAGGAGCAATGGGGTACAAAGGATTGGTTTCCCCAAAGCGCACCATGGTTGTGTATGGCGCATGCCATTCAACCCGGGACAGCACTTGGTTGGTAATCCCAGACAGCACACATTGAGCCATATGTGTGTGTGTGTTCAGATCCTGATAACTCTTTTTTAAAAAATTACCCGCCAATTATATATATATATATATATATATATATATATATATATATATTTGCATATGAAATTACTATAACAAACAACAACATCATTTTGAAGTTCAGGGTAGAGGGACAAACATTTGACAGGGGAAAGCCGGAATATGAATTCACCTCTCAGGAATGGGGTATATTTCAAAAAGTGAAAATCTCCTCCCAAAATGAAGCTTTTAAGCTATTTGTAATGGAAATTTGCCCCCAAAAATCAACGCTTCCAATATGGTCTGCCATACACCCAGGTTTTTCACACATTTAAACCGATTTCCGAAAATTCCACCCGAACGCCATTTTTGGTGGACGAATCCCAGCTATGTCTGTGAGATTCCGATTGTATGGCAGCCCTAGAATAGGGCGGGTCCAATTCAGATCTAGCAAAGCTCCCTTCGTACATAACCAGATTCAAATTGAGGTTCTCACTCTGCTTCCACCATCTCAGGGCGGGGTGTGTGTTAAAAATTATTACCTTAAAGAGGCAGGTAAGAGGAGACAGAGTGCTCTCACCCTGTCAGAAGAAGATGAAGAAGAAAAGAAGAGGAGGAGGAGTTTGGATTTGATATCCCGCTTTATCACTACCCGAAGGAGTCTCAAAGCGGCTAACATTCTCCTTTCCCTTCCTTCCCCACAACAAACACTCTGTGAAGTGAGTGGGGCTGAGAGACTTCAAAGAAGTGTGACTAGCCCAAGGTCACCCAGCAGCTGCATGTGGAGGAGCGGAGACGCGAACCCGGTCCCCAGATTACAAGTCCAACGCTCTTAACCACTACACCACATTGGCTATCCTGAGGGATCTTTTCTCGGCTGCAGATAACAAGCAGAACATACCGTATTTTTTGCTCTATAAGACTCACTTTTTCCCTCCTAAAAAGTTAGGGGAAATGTGTGTGCGTCTTATGGAGTGAATGCAGGCTGCGCAGCTATCCCAGAAGCCAGAACAGCAAGAGGGATTGCTGCTTTCACTGCACAGCGATCCCTCTTGCTGTTCTGGCTTCTGAGATTCAGAATTTTTTTTTCTTGTTTTCCTCCTCCAAAAACTAGCTGCGTCTTGTGGTCTGGTGCATCTTATAGAGCGAAAAATACGGTAATTTGTAGCTGGACTGCATGGGAAAGGGAAGGGGGAAAGGGGAAGAGGAAACCCGTGGGCAAATCATGAATTTCAGGTGTTCCAACTGGGCACTAAAAATTCACCCACACCCACAAAGGATTTCATATGTTTGACCAAACAGCCCGGGGGGGAGGGGATGAAGACATTGCTCAGTCCCAGTCCAGCAGTTTTTAAAATAATGGAAATGAAAAGAATAGGAGATGCTTACAGGGGACCATTTGAAGGTGGGCAAGGGAGGCCTCACATCTCCTATATCCACTAGATCTACTTTGCAAATGCTATCCCAGGACCCTGATCTCCCAGTTAGGTTCATTTCCAGGCAGATTTGGAGACTGACTCGGCTTCTTAGAAAAGAACCTATGGGCAGAGGGAGAGAATCAGAAGGAAGAACAGTGCGGAAGGGAATTTGGTAACGCGAACTGTGCCTTTCTGCATTTCAGTAGGAAGGCGATGTCACAACACGAAGCACTGATGTGTAATCTTATCTCGTTTACAAGCAGCAATTATGACATCGCTCCATGTCAGTGGTTTACATTCTTTGCCAGTTTCCACTGTGGGATAAACATCAGTATGGAGAGCACACCTCCTCTTGAGGCTATGTGTTTTTCAACATCCGTCTGGCATGCCTCTTTGGTGACCTGAAACTAATGAAAAATTGCAAGAGCCTACCTCGAGAAGGGAAAAGTAGAGGAGGAGTCTTCATGGAAGAGAAGGCTATCAATCGCTACAAGTCATGGTGGCTATGCTCTGCCTCTGTGGCTGGAGGCAGTAATGCTTCTCAGCACCAGTTACAAGGGAACACAGTGCTGTTGTGCTCATTTTCTGCTTGGTTTCCCACAAGCATCTGGTTGGCCGTTGTGAGAACAGGATGCTAGACTAGATGGACCATGGGCCTGATCTGGCAGGTTCTCCTTATGCTCTTATGGAAGAAGCAGTGGAGAATGAAAGGTTGGCCAGGGTCAAGCCCAGAAACCCTAACAAAATATGATGACACCGTAGCAAGAGCTGCCATAGGATCAGGGAACACACACAAATACATATATTTCAGAGCACTTTTAGTCTGAAAATGTTCATGGGCAAACGCAATGTTCTTATGCACTTAAAAGCCGATATAATATGATATAATAAGACGTACATTTAGGCACCAGGCAAAAATGTTTCTCTTCCACCAGCCATTGGGCTGATTAACATTCCATGGCACTTTAAATGTGTCTCTGGGAGGGGAGTTATTGCTTTGTTTCATTTTTGTTTTGTTACGTATTTTGTGTTTTCATTTTCCATTTTTATGTTGTGAGCAGCCCTGTGGTCTTCAGATGAAGGCCGGTATACAAATTTAATAAATAAAACAAAACAAAAGTCACACCAAAGTGACTTTCTCATTGCACCATCTTGATTCAAAATGGCGCTGGGAATCCAAAGGGTGAGGAAGTCTGCCACCCCAACCTCAGGACCCCTTGTGCTGAGTTTGGCAATGATATCTCAAGAGATGTCCAAAGCTATGGAGAACAAATGGAGAAACCAGTTCCCAAAATACGTTACTGCATATAAACAACAAGTCACATTCTGCTGATAAATTTGTGTTCTACTCCACGGGAACAGGATGGTGGTGAAGCAAGAAGCTTAAAACAGAGCACAGATGTTGCCTCATGGTGATGAAAGTTGCAGCAAGGGAATTTAGTAACAGGCAGTTTTGCAGACGATGGTGAACCTCCTCATCCTTTTGAGGTTCTGAGAACATCATCTCCTCCTAGTACCTATAGGAGGCAGGGATGGGGAATGTATGGCCCACTAGAAGTTGTTGGATTACACCTCCGATCAGCCCCAGTCAGCATTGCAAATGGTCTGATCTGATGGGAGTTGTAGTCTAACATCAAGTGGTAGGTCCTCTGCATGGGGAAGTTGGAGAAATGCTATTGGGTGACAGAGAAAAGGCAGGACTACTCAACAGCTACTTTGCCTCTGTCTTCACCCAGGAGAAAAGTGATGCCCAGCCTGGCGACAACAGAATAAATGATGTAAGGAGGGAGCTGCAGCCCAAGATAGGAAAAGAGGTAGTAAGGGAACACCTAGCTACTTTAAATGAATTCAGATTTTCGAACCAACGGCTTCAAGTTGCAAAAATGGAAATTCCGACTAAAAATTCGGATAAACTTTCTGACAATCAGAGCTATTTAACCGTGGAACGATCTCCCTTGGGAAGGTGGTGGACTCTCCTTCCTTGGAGGTTTTGAAGCAGAGGTTGGACAGCCATCTGTCATGGGTGCTTGAGTTGAGATTCCTGCATTGCAGGGGGTTGGACTAGATGGCCCTCCTTCCAACTCTGAGATTCTATGATCATTTGGAGGGCCTCAGGTTCCCCATCCCTGCTGTACATGAACAGACAACCTCCTGCTGACAACAACTTGTTTTGGAATATATGAGTTTTGAAACATGTTTTGCAAACTTACTCAACAGAGGAAATGTCAGCAATTTGTGGTTGATGGAGGATTTCCAGCTCCTGAATTGGGAGGTGAGCTGAACAAAGGTCTTCTCCTCCAAGGGGCACACTGAGGACACCTAGTTAGCTTCTGTGGGATTAGATGGACTTCTGGTCTAATCCAACATGTCTCCTATGTAAAATTAGCTACCTTTGTCATATTCCTTCCCTCCCTCTTTTGCTCTCAGACCACATACAGCCTGAGTGTGGAACAGCATTCGGGGACCTTTTTCTTATGGTGCACAGGCACATTCTCAGGGGATAATCCTTTAAAGGACATGTGCTAACAGTGGATATGGTACACACCTTCTCTCTCTCTCTCTCTCTCTCTCTCTCTCTCTCTCTCTCTCTCTCTTCTACCAGTCCTTTCCCACTGTTTTCCCTTTCCTTGCCACCTATAGGAAATTAAGCTGAACTGGGGCCCCAGGTTGACCACCTCTGGTGAACAGGATACATGGTAGGGCACAGGAACAAGCAATGGGTGAGGAAAAGCTGGGATGAAGACTCATTCTTGGGTGCTATGCTATTTTGTATGCCCTTCCATTGGCTGGCCTTGAATACAAGGTGCAAGTTTTCGTGTGTGTGAGAGAGAGTACATTGTTTCAGAAGTGAGTCTGCAGCAGAAATTCACCTTATTTTAGACACACATCTTCTTCCCCATATCAGCTTCACCAGAAACCTGCTTTTTCCTGGTTTGCTTCAGAAGACATTTGTGCAGAGCACTGATCGTCCGGCCAATCTGTCAATCTTGAAGCCACTTAAAATTCTCACAGCAAGTCTGTATGCAATGCTGATTGTCTGACCTTTGTATCAATCATGAGATCTGTACTCAAAGTAGATCTTCAAGTGGAGGGAAAGCATTTGCTTTTGTGGCAGCATCTAGTCTCAGCTTCAGGACAAAGAGGCTTGCTTCCTTGGTCGTTTTGTGGTTTTATTTTATGACTTTGATTTAAATTGTACTTGTTTTAATTGTGACATTTGGGGGGGCCATTTCACGATGGTAATGTAGGAACAGGAGTAGGGAAAAGTGTGCTTAGATTGCTTATGGGTTAAAACAGCCACTCAAGAGTTGCAGAAACATTTCCTGTTTTACATCTTCATCCCAAGCATACCTTCTTGTTAGCAAGTGTCACAAAAGTTGGACTCTGTTCTTTCATTGCAAATATGCTTGCCAATATTGTGTCAGGCTACTAAAGAAGCTTATCAGCAAGTCGGTTGTTTTGTGTGCATGTGTTGGGGGTTTTTTGGGGGTGGGGGAGTTTGCAGAACATCATTTATTAGCTGCAACAAAGGGTTACAAAATCAGGCTTTTTGAGTTTACTTGCATTGTGACACCCTCTAGTGAGCCTTATGTTTTCTGTTGCTAATCAGAGCATGATAAACTGTGAGTCAGTCCACAGCTGGCTTTATGAAGCCTAAAGCAGAAAGGAGCCTGAAAGTCAGAATTACTGCAAGAGCAGAATATGCCATCGACCCTTCTCACAAAGCAAGACCACCCAGCTTTAAGATGACGAGTCTCCTGATTGTCCTACTGTCGGCCACATTTTCGTACGGATTGCCCATTTTTTCAGGGAAGCAAAGTGAAGAACAAAAAAGACAGCTTGCACAGGTAACAAACGTGATCAGCCCCTGAGAAACTTGGAGGTCATTGCTAGTGCATGCCTTTCCGATTCTAATTCCAGGGCCCTTCCTCCAGAGGCAAGGCTTGAGTCTAAGGATACTTCTGGCAGGTCTTTTGGGGCAGGGGCGAAGACTTGTGTGGCCGATCAAGAATGGCAGTTCTTTTGAGGTAGCGTAGTGTCTAAGAAACGGAGCTGCGAATAAGGAGGTCGCTGGTTCAAACCTCACCTTTGTGATGAAGGTGGTCTGTAGCAAGCCACTATCACCCAGTCTCGCTCCCTACATCTGCAATATGACAATTATACTGGATTAATTTGCTGCAAAGCTGTTGTAAGAGATTGAACTGTGAGTCCCTGAAAGTGCTCAGTATTGTAATCTGTTGATGTTGTTAAGGCTGATTTGAAGAAATCACTGAAGGATTTTCTTTACTTGCGCCTAAGTGCTGAAAGGTGATGCGTGGGCTGGTTCAAATGTCACCTGAGCCTCTTTAGCTAAATCTCTTAAGATAATATAATTAGAATTACTTGTGAGTACCAAATAGGCCTAGGATTTGAAAATGTGATGTGTAAAATATTATGTTAAAGTTAAAAATGAAAAGAAAGTAAGATGTTAATTGACCGAGTAAATTTTATGGGAAAATAGTTACAATGATTTATATGGAAACTCAGCCAGGGGGATTCAAGGAAGACACCTAACAATGTTAACAAAAGTGGAATTATTATAATCAGGATAAATGTGTGTTGGTTTGCTGGTTGGTTTGTTTGTTTTATTTCCTTTTTCCTATCCGTTTGTTATAAATTTGGAAAATTAATTTAAAAAATTGGGAAAAAACCAACAAATGTCACCTGAGCCTCATGATATCGGTAGATCATAGATTCACTGAGTTGAAAGGGACCACAAGGGTCAACTAATTGAAGGAATTTTTCGCCGGCCATGGGGTTCAAACCCACAACCCTGAGATTAAGAGTCTCATGCTCTACCGACTGAGCTATCCAGCCGATGATCAGTCCACTGTAATCTCCATCCTCACTAGATGATCATCTGCACTACAACCACTTCTAAGTAGAGACATTATTTTCACCCCTTCTCCTTTCCTTGTTCTTCCCCTTCTTTTTCTTTGTGCTTTTTGTTCGGGGACGATGAGGGCTAGATTCAGCTCGAAGTGTCTGTGGATGTGGGTTGGAGTTATTATTTTGGTGCACACGTAAGTTCTTTGAACACCATTCAAAAGATCAGTCTCACTTACCTGATCAGTAGTGTGCTTCACTTTGGTTCTCAGTATTTCAGATTTTCTCAGTGTTGCACCTAGATTAAATGATTGGTGGCGGGGGGGAGGAATGCCTAAATAAAATGCAACTGGGGGGTGATTATTCTTGGCCTCAGGACCCTTTCTGATATTATTGCCTACCCTGAGACTTTGGAGATAGGAAAGGTTAAAAATGAAATAATTACTGCATAATATATCCCCCTTTTTGGCAATCCTGCTCACTCACCTGCAAAGAATTCCTAGTCACCTATAGCGACCAGGCAGGAGATTGAATAAATGACTGATGTAAGCCATTAACCACTTTGCTGGTGACTCCTGTCGCCCACACTCTGTGATCATGGAGAGACAGACTCCCAACCGTTTAGGCTATAACCGTTTTTTGTACCCATTTGCAAGGCTGGTATAATAGACCAAAACCCAAACATTTTTACATGATTTTTGTTGTAGTTTTATGTACCGTTGCTGTAAACTACTTCGATTTTTTAAAAAATGAAATAAAATATATAAATATGTTTATAAATAATAAATGGATCCTAAACAGCCATGCGGTCATTGTTGGTTTTATGCTGTATTTTTTTCTTAACATTAGCAGTACAGAAAATTTTTCCAGCTAAATTAATGATATACACTCATGGTTCCTTCCAATAATAATAATAATAATAATAATAATAATAATAATAATAATAATGTAAAATCAGCAGAGGTGATCAAATAATAACTAAAGAGGATTTTTTAAATTTTTTTTAATTTTTTTCCCCTAAGAAATTGCTATTTGTTCCTTGGAAAATGCAAAACTCTTCATATTCTAAGGCAGAAATCACATCAGCTGGTGGTGGTTGATTTTAAGAAGGCCCCTTCCCAATCCTGTAGCAAATTTACTATTATCTGTTTTTATCAGGAATATCTAAATCAGTTTTATGAGCAGGAAAATGAACCACAACAACGAGGCTGGAAAAGCAATAAATCTTCCTTTGTGGAGAAAATCCAACAAATGCAAGAATTTTTTGGACTGAATGTAACTGGAATGATAGACACTGACACCATGAAAGTGATGGAGCAACCCAGATGTGGCGTACCTGATATTGGACAGTACGTCCTGGCCCTTCCTGGGTGGGAGAAAACCAAGCTTACATACAGGTAACAAACAATTTTGGGTGGCAGTTGGGATGAATCATGGGAGGTGTGGGAGATTCCTTATTCCGAATGGTAACACGCACACCTAGGGTGGATCAAGACCAGGCATCCCCAAACTCGGCCCTCCAGCTGTCTTGGGACTACAACTCCCATCATCCCTAGCTAACAGGACCAGTGGTCAGGGATGATGGGAATTGCAGTCCCAAAACATCTGGAGGGCCGAGTTTGGGGGTGCCTGATATAGACACACTTTTAAAAAGTGATTCAATTAAACACGTTGTAAACTTCATACAGGGAAATCCCATTGGCAAAAGACGGGACTCCACAGTGCCATCTGGTGTCACGGTGTTATAGCACATATAAAGGGCTTTATTTTTACGAATGTTGCTGAGTCCAGAGTAAAGAACAATAGCCAAAGGAACATGGGGAGTTGACTTATACTGAGCCAGACCATCAACCCATCTAGTTCAAGATCATCCACACTGGCTGGCAGTGGCTTTCCTGGTTTCCAGGGGCGCATCTACACTTGTGGTTTAGAACGTTAAAAATGTATTATTAAAATGGGACACCAGAGGGTGCTGCAGAGCAGCGAGCCACCGACAAAGGGAAACTGCATTAAACGTTATGAGAATGTTATATCTACAGTCCTATATGGAGATGTTGGGGATTGAACCTGTGAATTTTGTATGCAAGGCAAATGCTCTTACCACTGAGCCACAGCCCTTACCTGCCCTGTGTATTTAAGATGCCCTTCAGTGCCCTACTTAAACTGCTTTGGAATGATTCTTAGACAACTTGTCCTTAGTCTTAGACTTGCTTTCCACGACCATTGCTTCCATAGTGGAATCAACCCAGAAGAAGGGCTCTGTTTCAATGGATTTTGACAGGCTAACCTGGTCTTGTGAATACACCTACATAGACTAATTAACTACCTGTTCCTATTAGTGCAAGTAGATAAATAGGTACCACTCTGGTGGGAAGGTAAACAGTGTTTCCGTGCGCTGCTCTGGTTTTGCCAGTAGCGGCTTAGTCGTGCTGGCCACATGACCCAACGTCGGCTCCCTCGGCCAGTAAAGCAAGATGAGTACCGCAACCCCAGAGTCGTTCGCAACTGGACTTAACTGTCAGGGGTCCTTTACCTTTTTTAAAAAAAATATATGCATAAGATTGATTAGTAAGACTGCAATAATTAAACACATTTACTTGTGTATCTGGACTTTCATCTGATTAAAAATGCATAGGAACAGATGGTTAATCCTGCTGGCTGCATCAGGATGTAGTCAACAGAAAGCTGGAACATGTACAAAACCAGTTAATTGCAACAAAATGTCGGGGGGGTGATGGAGATCAGCTTAAATTCATCACATTTGATTCAACAACAACAACAACATCAAGTCATGTGAATTGGGCCCATATCCTGGAACTGATCAAAAGTGAAATCTGGCAGAAATTAAAAGCTGCTTGGCAACTTCTCCAGCCCATCTCTGAACTTAATTAAAATCTTCAGTTCTTAAAAGCTCATCGTGGATTGTGACAGCAACGCTAAGGATGAGGGTGAAACCATTTATTGCATTTTATTCCTTTAGGATTGTGAATTACACCCCTGATATGAAACAAGCTGATGTGGACACATCTATCCAAAAGGCGTTTGAAATTTGGAGTGCAGTGACTCCTCTGACTTTCAGCAGGGTTTACGAAGAGACAGCAGACTTCTATATTGTGTTTGTAACTGGAGGTAGTATATGAGATTCATTGAACTCTTTCCATTGCTATAGCAGTACATGAATAATGACTCCTCCCTATGCTTTCGATCAGCACATGGCAACTGTCCTCGGCGTTTTGACGGTCCTCTGGGAGTCCTCGGTCATGCGTTCCCCCCCAGTGACCCCTTTCGTGGAAACGTCCACTTGGATGATGACGAAAATTGGACCGCCAGCTTAGTCCGTAAGTTGAACAAGGGTCCCTTGCAGAAATGATGGCTCCACGTAGGGTTGATTTTTATTTAGGCCTTGGGGTGGGGAACTTCAGGTCTGGAGGCCCAGTGTAGCCTTCCATGCCTCTCTGCTTGTACCACAGGGCTCTTTCTTCAATCCTTGAGAGAAAACATAAAGTGAAACTTAAATGAGAAAAATGGAAATTTTGTTGGGCACCCAAGCACACCCTTCAAATAGGAACCTTTAGAATTTTCATTCCCTCCTTAGTTCAGGTTAAAGGTTATACAGTTGTACCTCAGGTTAAGTACTTAATTCATTCCAGAGGTCCGTTCTTAACCTGAAACTGTTCTTAACCTGAAGCACCACTTTAGCTAATGGGGCCTGCTGCTGCTGCCGCGCTGCCGGAGCACGATTTCTGTTCTCATCCTGAAGCAAAGTTCTTAACCTGAAGCACTATTTCTGGGTTAGCGGAGTCTTTAACCTGAAACCTATGTAACCTGAGGTACCACTGTACTGGAATGCAAATCCATAGCAAGTTGTGGTATGCATTATAAATACATTTTAAATATTTGCTATTTTCTCCATCTTCATCCAAGCAATTGTGGACACACTTACTTGAGAGTAAGACGCATGGAATTCAGCGGGAGGCAGAACACACGTCAGGCTGCACATGTAACTTGTCTTTGCGCACTTTTTTCGTCATTTAGAATTCAACCTGATGCTTGTTGCTGCTCATGAGATTGGCCATGCCCTCGGCCTTGCACATTCTGGCGACCCAAGAGCACTGATGTTCCCCAATTACAAACTCATGGAGCCCATCGATTTCCCACTCACCCAAGATGATATTGATGGCATTCAGGCCATCTATGGTAAGACAAGAGAAGATGTCCAAAACATGTGCAAAACAAGAGCAAAAAATCTACATCTCTAAAGTTAGAATGTATGCTTAGAATCCTAAGTTGTGTGTACAAATGTGTTTTCTTCAGTGAGTTGAAAAGGACAGTCGTGTGTGTGCGTGTGTGTATTTGTATGTATGTGCTTGTGTGTCGGTGTACACACAAACACACAAACTTCCACTCAGGCCCATGCAGAGGGGAGGACATATGGGTACACTTGCCCAGGTCTTGGAAGAAGAAGAAGAGTTTGGATTTGATATCCCACTTTATCACTACCCGAAGGAGTCTCAAAGCGGCTAACAATCTCCTTTCCCTTCTTCCCTCACAACAAACACTCTGTGAGGTGAGTGGGGCTGAGAGACTTCAGAGAAGTGTGACTGGCCCAAGGTCACCCAGCAGCTGCATGTGGAGGAGCGGAGACGCGAACCCGGTTCCCCAGATTAGGAGACTACCGCTCTTAACCACTACACCACACTGGCTCCCTGCTTTAGCTCTTTGAGGGCTAAACAATCCTGGGCACCCTCCCAGGGGCCTGCCGGATTTATGCTGTCATGTCAAGAACAAGACTCCCACCCTGGGCCTCATATAAGCTCTGCGCAGCCTGCTTCCACTATTGGAAGAAAACTTGTGGGTTAAGGTGGATGGCTTCTGCAGTCGCTCTAGTAGCAAGTAGCCTGTTTGAGCCAAATGGTCAGGGGCAGACTCTTTCAAATTTTAGCGGCACCCTGTGCAAGGCCAGAATTAAGTGCCCCTGCCTCCCATTCTTCTCAATTCACTATGCCATGGTTGTGGTGTCCTGTGGCGTCCCCTAGGCTCAGAGCCCAGTGTGGCAGAACTGGCCGCAATGCCCTAAATCTGCATCTGTAAATGGTGCAATGCCAACTTGCAATGTGAGGCTGAGTCACATGGCCACATGCACACGGTAACTTTGCAGCACAGTTCGAACAGTCTCCGTCAGGAGGTTGTGGACTCTCCTTTTGTGGAGATTTTTAAGCAGAGGTTGGATTGTCATCTGTCATGGATGCTTTAGCTGAGATTTCTGTATCACAGGCGGTTGGGCCCTTGGGGTCCCTTCCATCTCTATGGTTCTATGAAGCACATTCTTTCCCTCAGAGAATTCTGGGTGCGGCAGTTTGTTAAGGGTTCCTGGGAATCGCAACTCTCTGAGGTATAAACTACAGCACCCAGAATTCTTTGAGCTAGAAAATGTGCTTTAAAGTATGTGTAGCCTATGAATTATTTGAAGAGCAACTGTAATCAACAAATTACGCTAGTAGGACTACAAGAAGTTTTGTAAGGAGAAATATACGAAGTGTTACAAAGTAGAAAAAGCTAGAGATATTGGTTATGAGTTTGAAATGTAATAGGGAAGATAAGAAATGCATACTGAGAGATTAGATTGGAAAATTTCCAGACAGGATTGATGGAAGTCAAAAATTTGAATAAGATGTAAAAGTATGTTTAATTACGGTTGAAAATGATATGTTAATAAAAGTAATAAAAATTATATATATAAAAAAAATTAAGTATGCGCGTAGCCACAATCCATCTGAGAGGAGGAGCTGCTGGTGGTCCGGCATGTGAGCTAGAAACACCTTGTGCAAAACCTCAAATTCTGTTGGTCACGATGCTGCAACTGTACAGCCTCCTGCACTTATTTGCCTGCTTGAGAGGTGATAGGATAAGCCCAACTTCAAATCCCTATGACGAAGCTCCCTGGAGAGCCTCGGGCCAGGTACAATCTCTCAGCATAACCTACTACTTCGCAGGGTTGTTGCACAGATAAGATGAAGGAAGACCACATCTATTACCTTGAACTTTGGGGAGGAGAGGTAAGTATTGTCGGCAAGGGGTTGAAATGCTCCTCCTTATTTTTAGGACCTTCGCGAAATCCACCCAAAAAGCCAGTGAAGCCATCAATCCCTAAGGCTTGTGATCCAAAAATGACGTTTGATGCCGTCACTACGATGCGAAGAGAAATTATTTTCCTACGGGGCAGGTAAGTACAAGCACCATTAGTATCTGTTTAAAAACTGAAGTTTGCATTTGCCCCATGGCCTGAATATGCAGACAAGTGTATGGATGGACAGCTGTAGAGATTCTTTTTTTTCCAATTTTTTAAATTGATTTTTCACATTTATCACAGAAAGAAAAGATAACACAACGAAACACACAACAAAGAAAAACACACTACAACAAACACAAAAAGAGATAATTTCCTCCAATACCTAATTCTCATTCCATTGTCAGCTAACTTCCTCAAATCCCCTCTAACTGAATTTCCTTATATCTCCAAAATAGCAGTTCTCCAAATTCATATTTCTAATATTTTAACTCCTTTCATTTACTAACCTCTTCTCCTTTATTAATATTCTAATCCTTAAAATTTACTACCACTTATTCTTATTCTACCCCAAGCCTATTTATTACTTCCAATAATTTTCTAATTATCTTATATCACAATATTTAGCTAAATAGTCTTTAAATTTATTCCAGTCCTCTTGTATCTCCTCTTCTTTCTGGTCGCAGATTCCTCCAGTCAGGTCGGCCAGCTCCAAAAACTCCATCATCTTCATCTGCCATTCTTCTATTGTTGGTATTTCTTGCGATTTCCAGTTTTTGGCTAATAAAAGTCTTGCCGCTGTGGTGGCATGCAAAAACAATCTAACATCTTTTTTGGGTAGTTCCAATCCTATTATTCCAAGTAGAAAGACCTCTGGTTTCTTAATAAATGTATTTTTCAACATTTTTTTCAACTCATTATAAATCTTTTCCCAGAGGTCTTTCACCTTGGGACACGTCCACCACATATGATAAAAAGTACCTTCTTTTTCTTTACATTTCCAACCTGTAGAGATTCTTCTAATTAATTAAAATCAGCATCATAGAAATGCATGCAATTATGTTGAATGGAGTATGTGCATATGAAGAAAAAGCATTTATAAATGACACACATACACCCGGAAGATGCAACCCAGCAGGAACCTTGTCCGTGAGGGATGAGCTGATAGTCTCACGGCAACTATGTCCCCGAGTGCTTTACTTTTCCTTTTAGGAGTAAGTTGTATCCATTCATTCATAAGAGCTGAGTGGGGACTAGACCTCCTCCTTGCCCTTGATGAGCCCAATCCTATCTTGGTCACACTAGAGCGTGGACTTGGGAGAGGAAGTTCACAGCTAATATTGACAGCTACTTAGCATTCACAGAACACATTTTTGGTGTCTCAAAGGCTTCATGTGGTAGCTGGACTTGCTGAAATAGTTGATAATTCCATGTCCCCCACCCAACCTCAAAGGACCAGATTCAAAGAGCTGGCACACATTCTAAAATGGACTGCAGGAAAAGGTGCAATGATGCAACACTCCATTGTTAAGAGGGATCCTTAAAAAGCCAATCTAGGAACCAGCCAGATGGGCTGCAGAAGCACCAAACATCTGTGTTGTCCTCCTCACAAAGAAAATATTATTATTATTATTATTATTATTATTATTATTATTATTATTATTATTATTATTATTATTATTTACAGTTGGGTAGGTAGCCGTGTTGGTCTGACAAAGTCAAAATAAAAAATAAAAAAATAGTCCAGTAGCACCTTAGAGACCAACTAAGTTTGTTCTAGGTATAAGCATGCACACGAAAGCTTATACCTAGAACAAACTTGGCTGGTCTCTAAGGTGCTACTGGACTATTTTTTAATTTATTATTTACAAGACAAACACAAAACAATCCTGTTCATTTCAGGCACCTCTGGAGAGTGTATCCTAGTCATTCAGAAGTTGATTTTGAATCAATTTCTACCTTTTGGCCTTCTTTACCATCTAACATCCAAGCTGCTTATGAAAATATGAAAGATCAGCTCCTCTTTTTTAAAGGTAAGCCACCCTGAAATTATCCTTATTTGTCTTGTTGAAAGTAGTTTCAGCAACTGGCATTCAGAAGCCTCCAAGGTGTTGTCCACTGTTTCCCACAATGGCTAATCAGATGCCTATGGGAGTTCTACACCAATAGGGTGCAGGGCATGTGGGCAATATCCCTTTCCTTACTTGTGATGTCCAACTGGACACATGCTGCCCTTGAACTTGGGAGTGGTATACAGCCATTGATTGGGAGAACTATTCTACACTGGAGTACCGGTAAGTACTGTAGCTAAGCAGCAAAGCATCTGTTTAGTGTGCAAAAGATTCCAGCTTCAACCTCCATCATCTCCAGGTTGAGTTGGGAAAGGATTTTATGTCAGAATCTCCACTCGGCCAAGCTGATAAAGCTCATCTTCTGGCCGAGTCCTTCAGAATCGCCCTCCGACGAATAATTAACGACCTGAGCCTTTGATAAGGCCTCAGGCACGTTCCCCCATTCAGCAGAGTTTCCAAAGCAGCAGAAGTGATGAGGTTTATGGCTACATGCTATGCTTTATTACTAAGCTAGGCAGAGAGCAAAGAAAATACATCATCTCCCTGTGAGAGCAGAGAGCAACTGAACAAAGGAACAGAGAAACCAGTGCGTCACATCCGTCTCCCTTCTCCCGTGAGACTTCCAATAGCCTGGACTGTCTCTGGAATGTAAACAGAGCCTTGTGACTCTAAGCAGCTGCTCAGTGGCAAACAGAAACTAACATTTTCTGCCTGAAACCTAGAGAGTTATACCAGTCTCTCTTATTTTTACAGTAGCTGGACCAGTTAATCAAGGAGGAAAGCAAGAGGTGGAGGTTTTATTCTCCTATGCTCCCTCTGTCCATCTTACTAGCAATGTGATTGGTAGGACTCTGGGGCGGGGAGTTCTCCTGAGGTCTCCTGCTCTTTTTTGGAGGTGACAAGCAGGGACTTTGCTAGGTAGGTGAGAAAAGGACTGTGAGCTTTGCATATGCTCATTTTAATGCATCATTGGCAAATTGAGATGGCAAGTGGCTGAGGTCTCCTAGTGTGTGCCCAACACTCAATAAATAAAGACCCAGATCCAGCACAAAACATCTGAGGTTGGGAGAGGAAGTACCCAGGTGGCGAGTTGGGAAGGGGAAGCTGGGAATCTCTCTATAGGCTGGATTTTGATCCAAGTTGGAGAAGAATTCTGGGCCTTGTAAATCTCAATTTTCATTTTGAGATGGGCTTTCCCATCTCCCATGTATGTTCTCCAGCCCATGCTCAGGAGAACTTTGCTTTCTCCTCAGCAGACCAACTGGTGTGTACGACATCCCCAGGAAAAAGGAGTTAGAATAAGCCTTGCTCTCTAGAAGATGTAAACCTTCTGGAACTGATTTTTGCAATGAGGACATTGACATCTATGTGAGCTTTGTTAAATGACACCAGAAACTCTTTCACACGACATTTTCCACCTGTTTGAACAGATAATCACTTCTGGGTCTTTAGTGGATTACAGATGCAGCCTGGCTACCCCCAAACCATTGACCATTTGGGCTTCCCACAACGTATTAAGAAAATTGATGCAGCTGCTTTGGATAAAAATACTGGGAAAACCTATTTCTTCATTGGTAACAAGTACTGGAGGTAAGATCTCTGGGAAATGTATTTTGCAACAGTGCATGGACAGATGTTACATTGGGCTATCACAGGGAATGTTCTCCGAAGTCCTAATAGAGGATAGTTCAGAATATATCAGTGATATCACCATGTTTTCAGTGCTTGTGCTAAGAAGGGTTTTAGGAAAGGGGAGTGGGGGGAAATAGTGGCCAAAACAGAAATGATAAAAATGCTATATCTTTACATACTATATGCCTTTCATTCAAATTTTTTAGGATGATGTGCTGAACTCACCTTGGTCAGGTTCCCTGCCTGACGTGAATGAACTCATTTTTTCAAATTGTCTTCTTCAGATATGATGAAAACAATCAATCCATGGACAAGGGCTACCCGAGAAAAATAAGAGAAGATTTTCCTGCAATTGGCCAGAAGGTTGATGCTGCCTTTCAGCACAACGGTAAGGGGACTTTTCTGCATAACTTAACACAGGTTCATGCATAGAATCATGGAGCTGGTTGATAATTTCCTAGGGAGAGAGAGACCTCATAAGAGCCTTGCTGCTTCTCTGTAGTGACATTCACGTCATCAGTAAAAAAGCTAATGACACCAGGTTTGCTGATTCAGACAATTTGGTGGCATCAAAGCCCATCAGCCTTGAATGTTTTCAGACACCTTCATGGGATAATTGCATGGCAAACATCACCATGCAGTGGAGAGGAAACCTGATTTGCTAAATCCATCAACCTTCTCCAGCACGGGGAAATTCTGAAGACAAACAAAGGCTGGATCTAGACACATCAAGAAAGCATTTCAGGAAAATGCATTGTAAACTTTATTACGGGAAATCACGTTGGTGAAAGCCAGGACTCCACAGTGCCATCTGGTGTCCCAGTGTTATAACGCATATAAAGCGCTTTTTCTTTACTAATGTAGAGTCCACAGATAAAGCCACAGGAGATGTTATTCTGGGTGTAATAAAACCCCGGCGTCCAGTCACGCTTCCCTGCGTCGCTCTGCTGGAAGCTGACCTGGCCGGAGAGCAGAGTAGCAGCGGTCCTGGGTCCGTGTGAGATAAGGGATAAATCAAGTCCAGAGACAGTTCGGTTCTTATCTCTAGAAGCGTTTATTTACAAGCCATAAAACAGTCACACTCCATCGGAACTTGGTGACATTCTCAGCCGTGCTCCAAAAGCACACCCGCAGCCTCTGCTGCTTAGTGAGAAGTGAGAGCAAGTCTGGAAGCAGAGAGACGCTGTGCGTCACTGCTCTGCGACAAGCTCCTCCTCCTCTTCCCAGACACAGGACACCACGGAGTTCTGACCCTGTCAGTTCCAAACTCCACACCCCCTCTTGTCCTGCGTCTGGAGACAGTAGCCATCAATGCTTTCCCCATACACAGACCCTCACAGAACTCCTCGTGCTTCTGGAAGGTTAATGGTTTTGTGAAACCATCAGCGAGGTTCTTGGTTGAGGGACAGTATTTCAGAGCAACTAGCCCCTCATGAACGCTCTGACATACATTCTGGAAACGTATGTCCAAATGTTTGGTCCTCGCCTTGAATTGCCCTGTCTCAGCTAATTTAAGGCATGGTTGGTTGTCTTCATGCACCACAACGGGCAGACAATTCTCTCCACAGACTTCCTCGACCAAACACACATAGAACTCCAGTTCTCTGCAAACCTCTGATAGCGCACTGAACTCAGCTTCAGTAGATGAAAGCGCTATGAGACTTTGCTTCCGGGACCTCCACCCAATCACTGAGTCCCCAAACTTTACCACTAGGCCTGACACTGATTTGCGGTCCTCAAGGTTAGCCCAATCCGAATCCACCCAGGCGGTCAGCTTAACATCACCCTCAGCTGACATCTTGAGGCAAAAGTCTTTGGTATCTTGCAGGTAACGTAGCACCCGCTTAACACCATTCCAGGCCTGCACACTAGGACTTGAAGCCTCTCTGCTGAGCAGATTGACAGCAAACGCTATGTCTGGTCTGCTCCACTGTGACAGATACAACAGACTACCCAGAGCTGACTGAAAGAGTTCAGTGTTTTCGAACACCACGCGTTCTACTTGCTGACACTCCTTCACGTACCCAGCCTCCAAGGGTGATCTGGCACCTGCACAATCAGACATCCTGAACTTCTCAAGCAACTGCTCAATCTTACCTTTCTGGCGAAGCAAAAAGCTTCCATCACTTGCTCTTGTGATCTCTACGCCTAGATAGGACTTGACATCTCCAAGTTGCTTCAGCTTGAACCGCTTTCCAAGCTCCTTAGCAAACTTTTCCACCTGTTCACTTGTCCTTGCCATCAACAAGATGTCATCAACAAACACCTGGGCCACTTGTTGTTGCAAGCCTGAATCTCTAATGTAAAGACAACTGTCTGCAAGAGATCTTTTAAAACCTAGCTCTTCTAAGGCTTCATGTAGGCACATATTCCAATTCCTGGCAGATTGGCGCAATCCATAGATGGATTTGTGCAATCGCCACACGACGCCTGGCTCACTGACTTCAAACCCTGGAGGAGGAAGCATGTACAACTCCTCCTGGAGATCTGAGTTCAGGTAGGTGACGTCTACATCAAAATGGTTCACCTTCCAACCTCTCTGTGCTGCTATTGCCAAAAGCATTCTCAAAGTCTCCGCCCTTGAGGTCGGCGAATAGACCTCTGTGAAGTGGACACCCCTCCTCTGTGTGAATCCACGGGCCACTAATCTCGCTTTGTACTGAGGTTCGCCTGCTTCTGTGGGTTTAAGACGGTAAACCCATCTGCAGCCTACAGCTTGCTGGTTAGCCGGCAGCTGTGTGAGTGAGAACACTCCAAGAGACTCCATTGAGTTCATCTCCTTCTGCATCGCCTCATGCCATTTGCTGGCTTCTTCCCGAGGCAACTTCTGAACATCCTCAAAGGATTCAGGTTCACATCTAGCCACACCAACCCAGACACTCGTGGCTTCATACCTTTCAGGTGGTTTCCCTTTGGTTGATCTTGCTGACCTCCTCAGCGTGAATTCTGGAACTGCGCCTGATTCACCTGGATCAACCCTCCTATCCTCTATGTCAGAATCATCCCCCTCTGACCTGCTGCGCCGTTTAGGGCGAACAGCTGGTTCTGCTGGCGAGGATGGTTCACTCCTTGGCTCAGACTTGACAGAGACCTGTGGAGGGGTCCTGGGACTCCCCTTTGGAGAGATACGGAGCCTCTCCCTTGGAGATCCCGGCTCTGGACTCTGTGGCTGTGGACTGTGCACATCAGCAACAGGTTCAGCCTCACTCTCTTCCTCTTCCTCATCTGAGTCTACCAGAACATCCGGATTTCCGTGAAGACGCTTCCACCCACTCTGCTCGCAAAACTCAGCACTGCCGCTAATAAGCAGCTTGGTCTGGTTGCCAGTAGGGTATGCAAAGCGCCACGCCTTTGAACCCGGCTCATAGCCCACAAAGATCATCTTCCTGGATCTTGGCTCACCTTTTCTGCGCATGGCCTTTGGAATCAGAACCCAAGCCGTAGACCCAAAGGTGCGCAGAAAATGCACTTTGGGCTGTTTCCCATGAAGCAGAAAATACGGTGTGTCCCCTACACTGGAATTGAACACTCTATTCTGCAGGAAACATGCTGTCCGATAACTCTCGGCCCAAAAGCGCTGTGGCAGACCCGAGTCTGCCAACATAGCATTCGCTGACTCCTGTAGCGTGCGAAACTTTCTCTCTGCAACCCCATTCTGTTGCGGAGAGTGGGGAGCCGTCAGTCGATGACTGATACCCTTCTGCCTGAAGAACGATTGCAGCGTAGAACCTGTGAACTCCCCCCCCACCGATCAGATTGAAAGGAAATTACTTTGGTAGAGAACCGTAGCTCTACCGCTGTGATCCAATCCCTGATCAGTGCAGCTGCCTCTGACTTCTGTTGCAGCGCAAATATCCACGAATGTTTTGAAAAATCGTCAACCAGAAGCAGAACCCACTTAGATCCAGCTAACGAAGGTGTCGGCATGGGGCCCGACAAATCTGCATGGACAAGTTCAAAGGGTTTACTGGTTTTCCTCTCAGACCTGGGGTATGAGCAAGTCGTGACCTTTGATTGCTTACAGGCTTGACAATCTAGGTATTTGTCACATGCTTTGAACCTGCACCCAATGGTGTTGCCTGTGGCCTTCCTCACATATGACCACCCTACGTGTCCAAACCTCCTGTGCCATAAGTGTATACAATCATGGTGTGGTGGGATATTAGCACACTGCCCTTGGGCGTCTTCAATGGACTCTCCACTAGCCCCTTTTTCCACCAGCCCCATTTTCCCACCAGCCCCATCTTCTATGGGCATCTCAACCAGGAAGAGCGTGCCTTTTCTCTGGACACTGTAGACCTTCTTCCCATCCCTGAAAAAGGAACACAAATTGTTAGAAAACAGAACATCGAACCCAGCAGCCATAAGGGCTGGCACACTTAAAAGAGAGTGGGCAAGCTCTGGTACCACAAAAGCTTGCACCCAGTGATCTATGAAAGAACAATACAAATAACCAGATTCAGTCAATGGTCTTTGAGACCCATCAGCTAATGTAACATAGCGTCCAGTTTTAACTGTCTTGCAGTTCCTCAGGAGCCCAGCAGATGTCACAAGACAATGCGAGGCACCTGAATCTATCACGAGAGATAAAGAGTGTCTCTGGCTGTTTTCCAAAGATGCCGTGGCGTTTCTCGCACTCCCATCGGTTGCCATGGCCACAGCCTCTCCCGGACTAAGGCTTTTGCCTTTTCTCAGAGACGCCATCGCAGCTGTGAGGTGATAAGACGCCTTGTCTTTGTTTTTCTCCTGGCCTGCTGCTTTCCCACGTCTTTGCTGGGAAACGGCCCTGGGAACCTGCTTTGTTGACATTCCACGCCAGCCGGTGTCCTTGGCAGCCTGGGCCTCTAGCGGATGCTTCCCAGCGCTGTTGGACGTCGCCTCAAAGCACAAACAACTTTCAGAGCCTTTGGCTTTCTCAGAGCTCTTGGAACGGCCTGCCTGGCCTGCCCCCCCACTGCCTCTTGGGGTGCAGCCTGTGCCCTCTTCCACAGCTCTCAGCCGCTCTCCAGCACACAGACGTGTCGAAGCATTGAAACAGCTTCCCAGAACAGCCCCCTCTGGTCTGGCTCCCACTGCGGCCTGACGTGCCGTCTTCAGTGCCTGCCACGCGACCCAGGGCTCGCTCCCTTGGCCCTCGGCTTCCTCCCGGCCCTTGGCTCCTGCTGAGCCTTCGTTCAGACTCCTCAGCACCTGCCAAGCGGCCTGAGCCGTTTTAACGCCCTCCAGATGGGGCAACAGCAAAGCGTCCACACTTGCTTTCAGCAGGCAGAGCTCTCTCTGCTCTCTCTCACTCAGCGGAGCAGTAGCATGCATGGGTGGGGCCGGCTCCTTCTGGACTGGACTCCAGAGCCCTGTGGCCACAAACCACCCCCTTGCTCCTCTTGACCAGGCCTCCCAGTTGGCCCCATTCAGCCTCTCACCGGGGTAGCTCTCTTGGCTCTGCTGTGCAGCAGCCATCTTCCTCCCCCCGGGGCTTCAGCGTACTCACAAGTTTGCCAGCAAGCCGGACTCTCGAAGCAGCCGTTCCTCCTGGCTCTTGGCTCCGCTCTCCGGCATCTCCCTTCTGGCAGGAGATCACTGCAAATCACCGCTGGCAGCCTTCTCCCTTCTCACACTTGTCAGGAAACACGTAACTCCCATAACCTCTGGGTGTAATAAAACCCCGGCGTCCAGTCACGCTTCCCTGCGTCGCTCTGCTGGAAGCTGACCTGGCCGGAGAGCAGAGTAGCAGCGGTCCTGGGTCCGTGTGAGATAAGGGATAAATCAAGTCCAGAGACAGTTCGGTTCTTATCTCTAGAAGCGTTTATTTACAAGCCATAAAACAGTCACACTCCATCGGAACTTGGTGACATTCTCAGCCGTGCTCCAAAAGCACACCCGCAGCCTCTGCTGCTTAGTGAGAAGTGAGAGCAAGTCTGGAAGCAGAGAGACGCTGTGCGTCACTGCTCTGCGACAAGCTCCTCCTCCTCTTCCCAGACACAGGACACCACGGAGTTCTGACCCTGTCAGTTCCAAACTCCACAGTTATGTACTGAAGTTCTCACACTGGGCCAGCAGGGGGATACTGTAGAAGATAGTTCAGGTCCACATATGCAAATAAGGGATCGAAAGTGACGTTCAGTGATTGGATAGTTACAGAAAATGGTTACTGTTGCATTCTAGTGGAGCTCTATATAAGCGGGCTGGCTGAACCCTTCAGTTCAGTTCTGTTCTGGCCTGTGAATAAACAAGAGCTGTTTGAAGAATCGCTGCGTCGTCTGATATGTTCACCCACAACTTAACAGGAGCAATTTGCAAGGAGTTCAAAATTCTATTTTCTTGCGTTTTAAACCCCACCTCTCTTCTGTCATGGTCCCCAAAAGTGTTTTGGAACATTGTCTCTGCTGTCTTGACACCAACCCTCCTTAATATAAATCTGCTATAATAATACAATCTCTGTTTGGTTCTAGGATCCTTCTATTTGTTCCGTGGGTCGAAGCAGTGGCAGTTCGATCTGATTGCGAAAAGAGTGATTTGTGTCATGAACAGCAACAGCTGGTTTAGCTGTTAGCATTTTTAAAATCCATTTCCTATAAGGGAAGAAAACATTAACATTTCTGCCAGGACATCAAGAGTCAAGGACATCCAGAACTATGCAATCTTGAATTCTGTCTTCAAAACAAAATGCCTTTTTCAACAGTCTGTATTTAATCACTATACATATGAAACAGTGGCAAGACTTTAAGTGCCTTTTTGTAACTGCTCTAATGTATCTTCCTGAGGTGTGCTGTGCAATCCTTTACATATCTGCACAGGAGTAAACCCCATTGATTTCAATGAGACTTCCTTTAAGATCAGTGTGTTTAGGCTTGCATCTTTAATGTGCTTACATTCTGAATGGGCTTTCAATAAAACCGGTTCACTGTTACAGTCTACGTTTAATGTTTTTTGAATAAGAGGAAATCTAAAGTGCTAAATTTGAGGGGGGGGGTTTAAAAAAAATGAAAAGCAATTTACAAAACTGCTCTGACATATTGCACAACTTTTTCAGATAAAGCACAGAATCCTTGCATTGCATAATGAGAAATGCAACTGTTCAAAGGGAAGAAAGGAAAGGTTATAGGAAATTAGAGGTTAGGACAACTTTCGGTCAAAAGTGATTCAGTTTGTACTGGGAAAGTTTAGCAGAGAAGACACACAAGGGAAAGATGAAAAGACAGTTCAGAACAAACACTGCGTATGTATCCGAAATGTGCATGGTTTTAGCAGTGAGGTGATTCAATACGTTAGGAAACTTTCAACACCTGAAAATGGGTTGCTATAGTGAAAATTACCTAATCCCCATGGTAAACCAAATATCGTGTGGTTAACAGCTGTGCGTTGTGCAACAGTTTGGAACAAGGTCCCAATCCAGCTAAACCTGCCACAACTCATGGGAACATAGGGATGCTGCCTTATCCCTAGTTAGACCATTGGTCCCTCTATCTACTTGGAGATGCCTGGGATTGAACCTGGGACCTTGTGCATCCAAAGCAGGGACTCTGCCACTGAGCTATGGCCCTTCCCTTCCTCAGTCCTGCCCACGTCTACCCAGAGCCAATCCCCGTTGAGTTCAGTGGGGTGTGGGATTAGAGCCTTATTCCCCCTGGAACCAATGGAACAAAACTTAGCTTTCCTGCATTATCCCTATGTTAGAATGGCCCCGAGAGATTCTCAAAGCATCTTACAAAAGACTCCCAGGCTAAAACTGCACTCAGATCCGGCACAGGAGCAGAAACTGCATGGTGTCCATATGGAACTGGGATTCTTCAGGCGCCTACCAAAGTCTTTTGAGTCAGCTGGATCTCGCTCAGCCTGCAATGGATCTGCCTTGCTGGCAATTGATGGTTGCCAATCAACACATCCCTCTGGGGTCCTCTGAGGCAAGGGAATAAGGCTAAGCAGCTGGATCCTGCTCAGCCCATGATGGAAGCAGCTTCTGTTGCTGACAGCTGGCAGGTAACAATTCATCTGGGGTAAGGGAGTGTGGCTGAGCAGCTGGATCTCATTCATCCCCATAGTGTCATCATCCCCAGTTAAGTAGCTGTGGCTGCATTTGTTCATTTATCCTTCCATCTATTGTTTTCATCATTGTCTGTAAGCTCCTCGAGGGAAGGACCTCTGCCCTTTTGCCGGTGTATTTCTGAAAATGTGCTGGGTAATAATAAATCATAAAATAAGTTTCAAAGGCAGTTTGTCATAACCAATTATAGCTGGGTTGGGACCGATATAACGAAGTTACAAGTGACGAGGAATGGTTGGAGGAGCTGGGTAGGATGAGACTGGAAAAGAGGAGACTGGGAGAAGATACAATAGCTATCTTCAAATATCTCAATAGAAGATAGAGCAAGCTTGTTTTCTTCTGCTTCAGAGAGGTTAAGAGCTCAAACCAATGGCTTCAAGTTACAAGGTGATTCTGACTTAACTTCAGGAAGAACCTTCTTTTTAAAAAAATAATTTTTATTAAGAATTTCAACATAACAAATTATCAAAACATATCATCTTCATCCCCCCCATTTCCCCCCTCCCTAAGAAAAACCCTCCCCAAGACTTCCCTCAGCTCCTCTCTCTGATTTTTCAGCACATGTTATTCTATGCATATTGTAAAATTGTAAAGATCCTTAAATTATCTGTCTATTATGTTAACAATCAATAAATTTGTGTATGTTTATTCAAAACCTGTCAAGGAGTTCAGTTCATTTTGTTGTTGTTTTAAGTAGTTTATAAAAAGTTCCCATTCTTCTTTAAAGTCACAGTTGTCCTTGTCTCGCAGTTTGTGTGTCAGTTTCGCCAATTCTGCATAATCCATCAATTTCTCTTGCCACTGTTCCTTTGTCGGGGTTTCCTCATTCTTCCATCCTTGTGCTATTAAGACTCTTGCTGTTGTTGTCGCATACATGAATAAATTCTTTATTTTCCTTGGCAGGTCTTTTCCTACAATCCCTAACAAAAATGCTTCTGGTGTTTTTTTTAAATGTTAATTTAGACATTTTCTTCAACTCATTATATATCATAACTTCAGGAAGAACTTTCTGGTGGTAAGAGCTGCTCTACAGTAGAATGGTCTCCCTCAAGAGGTTGTGGATTCACCTTCCTTGGAGGTTTTTAAGCAAAGGTTGGATGGCTATTTGTCATGGATGCTTTAGCCAAGATTCCTGCATTGCAGGGGGCTGTACTAGAGGACCCCCAAGATCCCTTCCAAGTCCACAATTCTATGATAATAGGCAAGCTACCCACTTACTGGGTTTGAGATACTGGAGGGTGCTGTGTTTCCTGTCACCTTCACTGAATTATCTTAACAGCATCTGCAGGGCAGAGCTTAGAGAGCTGGGCTAATCTTTAGCCCTTCTTCAGTTGTTAGCCTCCCACACCCCCTGGCATCATGTCCTCTGCAGCCATGCCCGTCATTGTAATCTTACATAAATTTAAGGTGTAATTCTGCCTACTCCCAGATGAAACATTGTGTTTGATTAGCCAGACATATCCTCTTAAAAAAGAACAATTACCTATACAATTACAGCTCAGTCATGGCTTTTTATGAGTCACGGCTATTGCTATTTTCTAAAGGGAAAAAATGTGTTTAGGAGCAACTTGGAGGGGGAGATTAAATAGCATTGTAAGCAATTGCTATTTAAACAACCCTCTCACTCTGCAAATGGCTCGCTTCTATTCGTGACCAAACATGTACGTTGATGTCAAAAGAGTGAAGCAACTGGCAAGATGCAGGAGTCAGTCGTCACTTTGACTGCTCCAGGCTAGGAAAGACGTGTTTCATGTGCATGTTGAAGCCAACTTTGCGCTCAGGTGGATGAGGAACTTGCACGACAAATTCCAATCCATCTGTTGGGGCCCAACGAAACTGCAAGTGCATGCAGTTAAACGATGGAACTGCCTTCCACAAGGAGGCAGTGATGGTCACCAGCTTTAAAGGTAAAGGTAAAGAGACCCCTGACCATTAGGTCCAGTCGTGACCGACTCTGGGGTTGTGGCATTCATCTCACTTTATTGGCCGAGGAAGCCGGCGTACAGCTTCCGGGTCATGTGGCCAGCATGACTAAGCTGCTTCTGGTGAACCAGAGCAGTGCACAGAAACACTGTTTACCTTCCTGCCGGAGTGGTACCTATTTATCTACTTGCACTTTGACATGCTTTCGAATTGCTAGGTTGGCAGGAGCAGGGACAGAGCAAAGGGAGCTCACCCTGTCGCGGGGATTCAAACCGCCAACCTTCTGATTGGCAATCCCTAGGCTCTGTGGTTTAACCCACAGCGCCACCCGCGTCACCAGCTTTAGATGGCTTTAAAAGAGGAATAGACCAATTCATTGACGAGACAACTATCAAAGGCCACTAGGCACGATGGCTTTGCTCTGCCTCTACTTCTGAATACCAGTTGCTGGAAACCTCAGGAATCACAGAATCCTAAAATCATAGAGTTGGAAGGGACCCTGAGGATCACTTTGGTCCAACCCCATGCAATGCAGGAAAATGCAGCTGTCCTATACAGGGATCAAACTTGCAACCTTGGCGTTTTCAGCACCACTCTCTAACCAACTGAGCTATCCAGGCTTGAGAGTGCTCTTGTGCTCAGGTCTTGCTTGAGGGTTCCCCACAGGCATCTGGTGGCTCCCTGTGAAAATAGGATGCTGGACTAGATGGGCTGTTGGCCTGATCCAGCAGACTCTTATTGTGTTCTTATGTACTGATTAGCTGTCTGGGAGAGGGAACAGGGAGCCGGATGCAGCCCCATTGCATTTGGCTGCTCTCCAAGCCCCCAACTGGTTGTGCCGCAGCTGCTTCTACAGAGCTAAGCATGTGTGGCCTGGTCTGCTATGTACCGTAAATCAGAGATGGGCCAAGGAAATAAAGTATTTCAAACCCAAACAACGCAATTTACAGCCGCCTGAAGCCACTGTAATATGAGCCACCAAACCTTGAAAAGTTTAAGAGCCCTGCTGGATCAGGCCCAGGGATGAGGAACCTTTGGCCAACAAAGGTCCGTATAGTTAAAGCTATGGTTTTCCCAGTAGTGATGTATGTAGTGAGAGCTGGACCATAAAGAAGGCTGATCACCGAAGAATTGATGCTTTTGAATTATGGTGCTGGAGGAGACTCTTGAGAGTCCCATGGACTGCAAGGAGATCAAACCTATCCATTCTGAAGGAAATCAGCCCTGACTGCTCACTGGAAGGACAGATCGTGAAGCTGAGGCTCCAGTACTTTGGCCATCTCATGAGAAGAGAAGACTCCCTGGAAAAGACCCTGATGTTGGGAAAGATGGAGGGCACAAGGAGAAGGGGACGGCAGAGGACAAGATGGTTGGATAGTGTTCTCAAAGCTACAAACATGAGTCTGACCAAACTGCGGAAGGCAGTGGAAGACAGGAGTGCCTGGCGTGCTCTGGTCCATGGGGTCACAAAGAGTTGGACACAACTAAACAACAAACAACAAATGTTGGGGAAAGGTGTGTTTTGTTTGCTTTAGTTACAGATAGGTAGCCGTGTTGGTCTGCCATAGTCAAAACAAAACAAAATTTTTTCCTTCCAGTAGCACCTTAAAGACCAACTAAGTTAGTTCTTGGTATGAGCTTTCGTGTGCATGCACACTTCTTCAGATACACTGAAACAGAAGTTGCCAGATCCTTCTATATAGTGAGAAGGTGGGGAGGGGTATTACTCAGAAGGGTGGTGGGAATGGGTGATTGGCAGATAGCTGTGATGAGCCTGTTGACGACTCTTAACGACTGCAATAGGTCTTACAGGAAAAAGCAAGGGGTGAGAAGGTGAAAAATGGCTTTGTCATGTATAATGAGATAAGAATCCAATGTCTTTGTTCAGACCAGGTCTCTCCATGGTTTTAAGTTTGGTAATGAGTTGCAATTCAGCAGCTTCTCTTTCCAGTCTATTTCTGAAATTCCTTTGTAGTAAAACAGCTACTTTGAGATCTTGTATAGAATGTCCTGGGAGATTGAAGTGTTCTCCTACTGGTTTCTCTGTCTTGTGATTCTTGATGTCCGATTTATGTCCGTTTATTCTTTGGCGTAAGGTTTGGCCTGTTTGTCCAATATTTGGCCTGTTTGTTTGCTTTGTTTGCTTGCTTGCAGAAACAGAGGCAACCCAGATAATTTGAAGGTTGGGGTTTCCATGATCCACCTTGACACACCTTGTTAATGGTGTGATCCAACTCAGGAACATGAGAGCCAACCCTGATTCACCACACTGATGCATACCCTCCAACATTTCTCCGATGAAAATAGGGCCGTCCCATTCCATAATGATCATTTTACTATTTATACCCCACACATCTTATTTGGGTTGCTACAGCCACTCTGAGCAGCTTCCAACATATATTAAAACGTAATAAAACATTAAACGTTATTTTTTAAAAAACTTCACTATACAGGATTGTCTTCGGACGGCTCGAGGGTTGGATAACTCCATACCCTCCAACATTTATCCAATGAAAATAGGGACATCCTAAGGAAAAGAGGGACATTCTGGGATCAAATCAGAAACCAGGACGGTTTCTCCAAATCAGGGACATCCCTGGAAAATTGGGACACTTGAAGGGTCTGCTGATGCACACTCCAAATTCTCACTGAATGACCCTGTCCAGTGAACTTCATAACTAAGAGAGAAAAGGTGCTTCAAAACAGTGAAGGGGTGCAGCAGGTGGAATTTCAGAAGCTTCAAATGGCCATATCACAACACTGGGGGTGGGGGGAGTCAGTTCCCATGCTTTTCATAACTGCCAGTGCCATAAATTTGGGCTCTTTGGGGGGAAAGGATGCAATATCATCATCATCAACAACAACAACAACAACAACAACAACAACATAAAGATTTTTAATGGGGTGTACAGATGGGATGCGGGGGGTGGTGCTGTGGGTTAAACCACAGAGCCTAGGACTTGCCAATCAGAAGGTCAGCGGTTTGAATCCCCACGACGGGGTGATCTCCCCTTGCTCGGTCCCTGCTCCTGCCAACCTAGCAGTTCGAAAGCACGTCAAAGTGCAAGTAGATAAATAGGTACCACTCTGGTGGGAAGGTAAACGGCGTTTCCGTGCGCTGCTCTGGTTCGCCAGAAGTGGCTTAGTCATGCTGGCCACATGACCCGGAAGCTGTACGCCGGCTTCCTCGGCCAATAAAGCGAGATGAGAGCCGCAACCCCAGAGTCGGCCACGGCTGGACCTAATGGTCAGGGGTCCCTTTACCTTTACCTTTTACAGTTGCTCTGCCTCCCTTTACATTTAGCCTTCCTAGCTGAATGGATGACAAAACCGAAGAAAGTTGCAGAAACGTTATATAAGCTATACCAATGATAAAGTCTTCCCGACATTGTTCAACTCCAATTGCCATCAGCCCTAGCTAGCATTCCCAGTATCCAGGAATTTTTGGAAACCAACAGCTTCTGGAAAGCACCAGATTCCCCATCCATCATCTACATGACTAGGGGAAATATTTAACTACTGCTGCATCCGTTATATGTGGTGTGTTGTTTTCAGTGGTGCTGATCACTAGATCAATGTTTTCGGGGTTTTTAATGAGTAAATAAAAATTGTTAAAAGTACAGGAAACCTGTGCAACAAATGCCTTTCTTGGTCTTGATGGAAAGCCATGTTCTTTTTTGGACATAAATGCCTGACTAGACAATCCCAGCAAAAATATAGCATGCAAAAATATTAGAAGGGGATAGTGTCATCGCTGAGCATTTTAGCATGCAAAAGAATAAACAGGTTGATTTTCAGAAAGCACTGTGGACATCGTCAGTGCCAATAAGAATTTCCTCCGGTTCTGTGTGTTATATGAAGATCTTCCTCTGCCACCTAGTGGGCTTGTTTGTTCCAAAATTCTTTCATAATTTGGCCAGTCTAAGCCACTGAAATGTGTTCCGTGCAAAGGCAGGAATTCGATACTTCTGAATCTCCCCTTTCTCGACCTTTGATTCTTAAAACCTGCACTCTGTGATCAGAAAAAAGAATGCAGTCTGAGTGTATTTGCAAATATATAATTTTGCTAATGCATTCTGATTGCAAATGTTGAAGTAGGGTTGATCGGACATGTTGTTGCATGGGAATAGAAACAAACAAATGAAAAATCATAGAACTGTAGAACTGTCCAACCCCCTGCAATGAATAGGGACATTGTATTATGACTTTGTCTTCTTCAGATTTCTTGCCCATCCTTCTCCCAAGGTGAATAACAATCATTTACTTCTATTTATTTTGTTTTTAAAAAAAGACTTGCCCACTGCAATTTCATTAAAAAAGGATCAAATCGGTTTACAACTGTTATATCTGTACAATAAAAACCACATAACAATTTAAAATCACATGTTATTAAACAACTATTACAGATGTTTTCTTATGTGGAAAAAGTCCATGTCAAGGGAAATGAAGATACGGGGATCAGCATTCTTTTTAAATAAACATGCCAACAGGAAAAAAAGAGAAGAGATAGCAAAAATCCAACACTGTAATTAAGTTATGGGAATGAGGTTCTCTGCTGTGAATGTTTTCATGTCAAGTGCTTTTAAGGGAACATAGGCAAGCTTTTTCTTTATTTTGCAAAATAAAGAACTTTTTGCACATTCACGAGCAAGTGGCCAGACAGATAGCATATTGTTTGTTTTTTTCCATCTTTGCCCCTCTATGCTGAGAATGGGCATTATTTAAATCTCTTGTCCCTGCTCTGCATATAGTTTCATGGAGGACTATGTAACCCTTGGATCAACCCCCAGGTCTGGGGTCAGTGTCTAGAACAGCCTTTCTCAACCTTAGGTCCCCAGATGTTGTTGGACTACAACTCCCATCATCCCTAGCTAGTAGGACCATTGGTCAGGGATAATGGGAATTGTCATACAACATCTGGGAACCCAAGGCTGAGAAAGGTTGGTCTAGCCAGCCTTTCTCAACCTGTGGGTCCCCAGATGTTGTTGAACTACAACTCCCATCACCCCTAGCTAGCAAGGCCAGAGCTCAGGGATGATGGGAGTTGTAGTTCAACAACATCTGTGGACCCATAGGCTGAGAATCGCTGGTCTAGAGGGTATCCATATTATATTAATTTCTGGCTCAAGCCCCACCCAGGAAACTTCAGACTCCAATAAGGATGTTGGAGGAGCAGCCTTCCCTCAGAGCACACACATTCCTTAAGCTATGTGCAATCAATGACTTTATTCAGCTAACAAGCAACAGGGGTTCAACAAGAGAACATAGAGAACAGTACAAAAACATATTTGAGTCTCCCAAGGCCCAGCTGTGCCAAAGCAAATCTTTGTTCTTAGGGGGCACAGTCAGTTTGGTGATGCAACCGAGGAGTCGATGCAAAATTCAAGAGCATTGCAATTTGAGAGACTGCCGCAGCCAACGGAGTGTGTTGCAATAAGGAACTCCAGGCAGCAGGTGGCAGCAGTGAAGTTTCTGCAGCTCCAAGCCAGGTCCAAGGTCCTAGGGTCCAAGGTACTAGCAAGGCTTGGCAAAGGCCCACAGCAGCTGCAGCGAGGCTTGGTGAGGCCCGTCCCCTCAAAGTTTGGGGGGGAAAGCCTCAGCCCTGTCCCATTTGGGGGGGGTGAGGGTTGGTGCCTATGATGGCTGTGCATCGGATTTCATTTTATGCTACTCTGCAGTTTCAATATGTTGTTTTTCTTGTGGTTTTTCGTTCCTCCATTTTATGTGAGCGCCTCTGAAAGTCCAGGGGATGAAGACTAGGATTCAAGCGTTCGAAGTAAATACATAAATAACGGCCTTGTGCCTGTGTCGTTTATTCTCTCTAATATAAAGGTATCTGATCTAATGAAAAGCGTGTAGCATAAAGGGAAAAAAGCACATCACTGAATCATTTTGATCTATGCCTGTGTTTCTGGAAGGGCACGTGACTGTGACTAAACCTGTGGTTCAGAAACGCAAACATGCCCCAAGGTATAATTACAAGGCCTAAAATGGACCACTGCGAAGGATAGCCTGTCAATTTGTTTGCTTTTTTAGATGCACTACCAGAAAACAGCTGAGATGGTACATTAAGTGCTAGGATGCGGATGAAAGAATGACACCCACATCTGGAACGTCAAAATATGCCCTTGGGTGTCATCAAGAGAGTTTCAGGCTATAAGCAACAAATGCATCTTGATGCTGTGGATTCTTCTCATAGATCCTGAACCAGATGGAATATTCCCAACAGAGGAAAAATATATATTTCAGGGAGGGGGGGAGCTGCAGTCTCTGACTTGGATCCAAATAATCTGAGGAGAAAATGCATGCACGATGCACGATCCTTCACGAATTCGTGCAGGTGTGCTAACTACAGCTCTGCACAAATGGCCTCTGGAAATGCTCCACCTATAGAATAGAATAGAATAGAATAGAATAGAATAGAATAGAATAGAATAGAATAGAATAGAATAGAATTTATTATTTATACCCCACCCATCTGGCTGGGTTTCCCCAGCCACTCTGGGTGGCTTCCAACAGAGTATTAAAATACAGTGGTCTGTTAAACATTAAAAGCTTCCCGAAAGAGGGCTGCCTTTAGATGTCTTCTAAAAGTCTGGTAGTTGTTTTTCTCTTTGACATCTGGTGGGAGGGCGTTCCACAGGGCGGGTGCCACTACCGAGAAGGCCCTCTGCCTGGTTCCCTGTAACTTGGCTTCTCGCAGCGAGGGAACCGCCAGAAGGCCCTCGGTGCTGGACCTATTGCTGCACAGTTGATGACAGAAGGGAAATTGATGTCATTCTGGAGTAACGTTTACCTCTGGAGTTTGTCACAGGAGCAGGGTACTGATGGGGTGAGAGAGGCCTGTATGACTGACCTCTCTTTGGCCTATTTAGTTTAGTATAGCGTAAACTGGCTGACAGCGATTCTCCAGGGTTTGGTGCAGGAACATTCCCAGCCATACCTAGAGACGCCAGGTACTGAACCTGGGACCTTCTGCATGCAGAGCAAATGTTCTATCACTGAGCTACAAGCCCATGGCGAGTGAAATTGTGGTTGGAAGAATATTCAGATTCCCTCCCCAGTGGCAATATCATCATTATACAAGTATGCCCGATCCATCATAGTACTTTTAGGGCACAATTCAGGCTATCCCTTTTCTGCAGTTCTTCCATTTGTGTATCTCTCTCTGTGTGTGAGGTGCCAATAAGAGAAAGGGGAAACCTAACAGGACTTTCTTGGGCTCCATGATCACTGCAGATGGTGACAGCAGTCACGAAATTAAAAGACGCCTGCTTCTTGGGAGAAAAGCAATGACAAACCTAGACAGCATCTTAAAAAACAGAGACATCACCTTGCCAACAAAGGTCCGTACAGTTAAAGCTATGGTTTTCCCAGTAGTGATGTGTGGAAGTGAGAGCTGGACCATAAAGAATGGTGATCGCTGAAGAATTAATGCTTTTGAACTATGGTGCTGGAGGAGACTCTTGAGAGTCCCATGGACTGCAAGAAGATCAAATCTATCCATTCTGAAGGAAATCAGCCCTGAGTGCTCACTGGAAGGACAGATCCTGAAGCTGAGGCTCCAATACTTTGGCCACCTCATGAGAAGAGAAGACTGCCTGGAAAAGACCCTGATGTTGGGAAAGATGGGGGGCACAAGGAGAAGGGGGCGACAGAGGACGAGATGGTTGGATAGTGTTCTCGAAGCTACAAACATGAGTCTGACCAAACTGCGGGAGGCAGTGGAAGACAGGAGTGCCTGGCGTACTCTGGTCCATGGGGTCATGAAGAGTCGGACATGACTAAACGACTAAACAACAACAACAACAGGACAGAAGTCGATGACTAGAGAGTAACAGGAGAGGGAAGGAATCAGCTAGGCACTGAATTGTGTCCTAAATACTCACAACCTGCTTGACAAACATTATCTCATTACAGTGGACGCTCAGGTTGCGAACGTGATCCGTGTGGGATGCACATTCACAACCCGCAGCGGCGCGTCTGCGCACATGTGGGTTGCAATTCAGCGCTTCTGCACATGCCCAAAGCACGATTTAGAGCTTCTGCACATGCGCGACCTCCGAAACCCGGAAGTAACCCGTACCAGTACTTCCGGGTTTCGGCGGTGCGTAAGCCGAAAAAACGCAACCTGAAGCATCTGTAACCCAAGGTATGACTGTAATTCTTAAAACAACCCCCTACGGTGCCCTGGTGTTATTATATTCCTACAACAGGATTTCTTTGTTTCTGAGGTACTCAGAAGATAAGTGCTTAAACAACAAACCCCAACCTTCCTCTCCACCCTGAGAGAGTGGGGATTGTAACCGTGGCCATGCAGGGCTTTCGAGACCCCACAAAGAGCTATTGCAAAATAGTTTCTTCCAGCATGATGCTGAAACTCAGCTGGAGAGATGTCAACTTCACTTAGAGAAAATGCTGATTTACATGCCAAAGTACCCTATAATTTAGGAGACTGGTAACTGTGCAATGAACCAACAGCTTGCCAATGCATCCAGTATGTGATTTCTTTCATAGCACACCCAAACCCGGCTATAATTGTAATGGTTGTTCATGGGCATCTTTCAGAATATAACACAGTAAACTTACATTTAGGGTAATTAACAGTAACGGGAGTTTAACAGACTTCAGATTTCTTAAAGAGCAAACACGCTTTACCACCCTTCTCCGCAAAGGCAAGTGCTATTTGAAATATTGTTGAGTAACTCATAGCTGAAATTCCAACACAGCAGACATGTGTAGATGCAATGTCATGCAGTGAAGGCAACCTTTTATTTCACCAAACTTGTTTATGTGTTGTGATCATGAAGTGTCTTTCAGCCATGTGTCATGTGCAGAACACTGCCCAAAACCGATGTCTCCATTATGGGTGAAATGCTTGCAGAATGCCACACATAAGGGTATCTGTTTACCCATTAGGAATGGGGGAGGGATTTGATTCAGTTCATATTTAAAATCGGACCTACCTAATATGCACTTTCCAGAACAATATGCAAACCAGAACACAATCATCTTTCAAAATCTGCTTTTCTCTGAATTTTTGAAATAGAATTCTGCAGTCATGTAATAGTTACAAAAATGCATATATTGGGGCAAAGTGTTTATTATAAAGTGCATATATTAGCAAAAATATACAGTCGTGCCTTGGAAGCTGAACACCTTGGCACTCAAATGCTTTAGCTCCCAAACGCCGCAAAACTGGAAGTGAGTGTTCCAGTTTGCAAATGTTCTTTGGAAGCCGAACGTCCGGCGCAGCTTCCACAGCTTCTGATTGCGTGCAGGAAGCTCCTGCAACCAATCGGAAGCCGCGCCTTGGTTGCCGAACGTTTTGGAAGTCGAACAGACTTCCGGAATGGATTCCGTTCGGCTTCCAAGGTATGACTGTACAGAATCTATTTGGGGAAATTGCTTTGTACAATGGTGCATTTTAGGCAAGACACCTATAACAACAGATAGTTGTTTCTTCATATTTGGCAGGTGCATTATCTGAAGAATATAGGAAGCTGTCTTTCCGAAATAGTGACTGGTAGCAGCTTGCCAGAGTTTCATATGGAGCTCTTCACCAGCCTTACCTGGATATACATGGCTGAACCTTCAACCGCCTACATTTAATTTCATTTGCCTCCATGCAGGCAGGAAAAAGTCAACATCAAAGTTTCTTTTTTAAAAAGTTTTAATTTATACTTTTCAAGTTTGTGCATTTCATTAGTTTTACAATCAATTTAAGATTTCAAAGTTTGACTTCCTTCCTCTTCTTTCTGCGGTTCCTTAAATTTATTTTTTAATATCTTCTGCATATCCAAATTCATTTAATTATCTACTTTAATTATATACTCTTGTGAAACTGCAGGTTATTACAATAATCCTGCCAATGCTTTTTATCTTTTTTTAATTTATCTGTAAATATTCAATAAACCATTTCCATTCTTTTATAAAAAGTTTGTTATCTTGATTTCTTATTCTTCCGGTAAGTTTTGCCATTTCTGCATACAGTTGTACCTCAGGTTAAATACTTAATTCATTCCGGAGGTCCGTTCTTAACCTGAAACTGTTCTTAACCTGAAGCACCACTTTAGCTAATGGGGCCTCCTGCTGCTGCCGCACCACCAGAGCACAATTTCTGTTCTCATCCTGAAGCAAAGTTCTTAACCTGAAGCACTATTTCTGGGTTAGCGGAGTCTGTAACCTGAAGCATATGTAACCCGAGGTACCACTGTACTTCATAAGTTTTTGTATTCATCAATATCAGAGTTCCAGGGCACATTCCAGGGAAAACATTCATGGAGGGAGTGGCCTATAGAAAGCAGGTGTGACTGGGAAGAGTTCAAAAGACCAGGGCCTGAGGTTCACCACACCTGTATTTCAGGAAGACCCTCAGGAGCAGCTGTTTGGGAGGGGCCAAAGTGGCTGTTTCAGGAAAAGAGAGGTGGAAAAGCCCCATTGTGGAAGCGCTGCTCTTGACTCCAGCTGCTGCATCTCCCTGGCTACTATACAATGTTTCTTTCTTGCTGGTCCTCTGGATAAGTTCGAGAGGAATCCAGCTTTCCCCCTGTTTAAGTGCTATTGTGTTACCCCTTCATCAAAACACCGAGCTGTGTAATTACCTTCTGAGACATGAGTCACCTTGGCTCTGAGCGCCCAGAGCTGCTTCCCTCTATAAAAGGGGCTGCAAGGTCCCTCTACCTGCTCTTCTCAAGCCACCCGTTGCACATCTAGGAAGAAATGGAGCTCTGTTGGATGCTGTGCCCACTTTGGTTTCTCGTGCTTTCGTTGACGTATTCAGCTGCCGCCCCTGCTCTTTTTGCACTGCCACGGACAGCCGGTTGGAAAGATTTCTACCTGGCCCAGGTTGGTGGTGCTTTGCACATCTTAATGGCTTAGGGAGTGATGCTAAGTCCCTCCTAGCACAGCAAGGCTTTGCAGAGCAGCAGCCAGGGTGGAAGATGTTCGGGTGCACAGGCAAACCACTGCATTAGCCTAGATCTGGCGCAGCAGTTAGGTCCAGCTCATGGACCACACTCCTGGAGAGCATCTCCTTGTGAGGAAAGGCTGCAGATGCTTTTTAGTTTAGAGAAAAGGCAAGTAGAATCATAGTAGAATTGGAAGGGACCTTGAGGGTTACTGTATTTTTCGCTCTATAAGATGCACCTGACCATAAGACGCACCTAGTTTTTAGAGGAGGAAAACAAGAAACAAGAAAGCAATCCAAAGCCTCTTGCTCTTCTGGCTTCAGGGATAGCTGCGCAGCCTGCATTTGCTCCATAATACGCTCCATAAGACGCACACATTTCCCCTTACTTTTTAGGAGGGGGAAAGTGTGTCTTATAGAGCGAAAAATACGGTATTTTCTCCAACCTACTGCAATGCAGGAATATGCAGCTGTCCAATACGGAGATTGAACCTGCAGCCTTGGCGTGATCAACACCACACTCTAACCAGCTTAACTATTCCAGGCAGAGTAGAAATGCTAGGAATGGTGGGATTTTTATTTTCTGCACTACATTGAGTGGAATATCGCCCCTCACTTTTTATGTGTGGGTGGAGAAAGGTGTCCCCATTCCCCCAATGTCATGGAATTCATGGGCACCCAGTGAAATTGAACGCCAAAGATTTGGTACAGACAGACAACGGCCCTTCTTCACAAAGCAGTTATACTATGGCTGGTGGGTGGGGAGTCCCATCGTGCAAGTCATTTCATTTGTGCATTGAGTTAGTTGAATACTGCCCAAAGTTGGTGTTGCTTTCCTTTTGACCTGAGGCGGAGAAGCCAAAATATGGACTTTCTTTCTCAGGAGCCAAACATCTCAGCCCTGCCCTGCCTTTCATAAGTATGGATATCAAAACAAAAAAAAGTGGGGATAAAATGTCTTCCTTACCCCTTTCTTTCTCTTTCTCTCTGCCTGTAGGAATACCTGGACAAATATTACACCCCAAAAGGAGAACATCACGTTGGAGAAATGACCAGCGGTAGCAATTCCATGACCAGGAAGGTCCAGCAGATGCAGGCGTTCTTTGGCTTACGTGTCACAGGGAAATTGGACTACAGCACCATGGGAGTCATGAAGAGGCCTCGGTGTGGCGTCCCTGACGTAGCAAACTATCGCCTTTTCCCAGGGGAACCGAAGTGGAAAAAGAACACATTGACATACAGGTAACAAACTGGCTGACATCAAGCGTACTTGAAATGTTTTAGATTGTCCCCTCTCCCCAGGAGTTTTTTTCTCATTGTCTGGCAATCTGCACAAGATGCAGCAATGGCCACCAACTTGGTCGGCTTTGAAAGACGATGGTGATTATGACTACTCGTCGTAGTGTATAGTGTGGCATGTTTCATTAGAGTGTGCATCCAGGGCCTTTTTTTGTTGGTTGGTTTGTTTCAACAAAGGGAAGGGAGGGGGGAAATGACATGGCAAACAAATAAGGAAGAGGTAAAGAGGCAAAAGGCTAATGAAACAACCACAACAAGTGGTCAAGAAGCCAAAATAGGAGATTTATTTCCTGCAGAGGCAGGGCAGAATGGGAGGACCAAGGGCAGGATAGCTCCACTTTTGGGTTCTTCCTGGCGTATCCAATTTATGTGCAATCGCCAATGCACAGGTCCTTTGGGACCTGGAAGAAGGCAAAACTGGGGCGAGATGGGGCAGGGCACGCTCCACTGACACACATGTCGGCCGCAAACCGAATCCCCACACAAAATGCTTGCCACCTGTATACACCATGCATTTTCTACTGTCAAAATTATCCGACTGACTCTGGGCTTATCTTATCAGAATTCGCCTTGTGGGTTGCCTGTTTGTGCTTTTTTGGGGGTATGAACTACATGACACTATCCAGATGGCATGTCATTTTTCCTGCAACTAAAACCCACATTTTGCCTAACCACTAGCAGTGCAAAAAGGTTTTCTAAAACAATTACATTCATGCATTTGGATATTGCAGTTTTTGGATTACATTGGGTTTGTCTGCTTTCAGACCCTGCCTCCTCGTTGGTGCCCATAACCACGTCATGCAGTCCTCTCACACACACACACCCGCCTTCTTTTTCACTGTTGCTGCAATTCTTTTCTGGGTGCACCTTCTTCTCCTTTCTGGGTGTATTTACCTGGGAGGAAGTTCCTTTGCACTGAATAGGGCGCACGTCTGAGTAGGAATGCCTGAGATTGTGCTGTGAGTTGTGTTAGTCAATAAATAACACAGGCTGGATTTTCCTTTATTCACTGGATGGCAGCTGTTGTAAGACACATATTTCCCCCACCCCAAAAAATAAAAATGATGTGCCATTCTCCTATGAATGTACTCAGAGCAAATGTAGAGCTGATAGCAGGGTGAGATAGCAATTCTGACTGCTGAAACACATTGTTAGGGAGTTGCGGGGATGAAAGTCAGAGCGTAGTAGCCATCTAACAATGCCTCAAAAATATGTGGTGATTGGGAGAGAGAGAGAATCAAGCAGAGTGTGTGTGTTTTCCTTATTTTATCTGGAAACACAGATAGAAGGCTGTTTCAGCAGTGCTTATAGACTGCTTATGAAGGGTCCATGGTTGGGTTTTTAAAAATCATCAACATGACTCTTGATGTGGAATAGAAATTGGCAGAATGTGTAAAGTCAAAAGGTAAAGGACCCCTGGACGGATAAGTCCAGTCAAAGGCAACTATGAGGTGCGGTGCTCATCTTGCTTTTCAGGCCGAAGGAGCCAGTGTTTGTCCACAGACAGCTTTCCCGTTCATGTGGACAGCATGGTGAACTGCTTCTGGCGCAACAGGACACCGTGATGAGTGCCAGAGCACATGGAAATCCTGTTTACCTTCCCGCCGCAGTGGTACCTATTTATCTACTTGCACTGGTGTGCTTTCCAACTGCTAGGTTGGCAGAAGCTGGGACAGAATAACGGGAGCTCACCCTGTAGCTTGGATTTGAGTTGCTGACCCTCTGATCGGCAAGCCCAAGAACCTCACTGGTTTAGACCACAGCGCCGCCCGCATCCCTTAAATGTGGGTAGCCCTAGTACAATGCAATATGAGAACAGTGAACAACCAGCCTTGGTATGGAACCATGGAGGGCTGTAATCAACAAAACAGATTTAGAAAATGAAGATTTTCAACAGCGGTGCATCAGTCATGTTTGGAATGAGATAGAGGGCTGACCACAAAGTTACTCCCTTTTCTTATTAATGACAATGGCCCCACCTGAAGGATGCTTGACAGCAAGGCAACATGTCCTCACCATCAGCCAACTCAAGTATGGATCCTGCATAGACCTTCCTTGAGCTCCATGACCTACCTAACATCCCTGGAAGCAGCTTGCAGTACTAGGGAGGCAAATTGTATGGTGGGAGACCACTCTGTAGAATGTAGCTGGTACATGGGGGGTGGGATGACAACTTATTTATCAAGCATTTATCCTGATTTTCTCACACAAAGTTTCTGCAGCAGTTAGACTATGTCCAGTCTTTACGGAGCATTCATTCTGATTGCTATATGGAGTTGTTACACAACAAAGATTGCGTTATATTCTCAACAAATGTTCTTAAACACCACAGGCCTTGTTGTCCGCTAACATTTTACATGGAAAGTGCCCTTTATCATAGCTGTTTTATGGGAGTGCTCGTCTACCTTTCCAAAGATTGCTATCAGACTAGGAAATTTAGTTTGGATCACATTTTGCATTAAAAAAGTACCTAATTCACACTTCCCAAAACAATACACCAGCCATAACCCAGCTATCCATCGAAAATCACACTTCTCCAAATTTAGTTCTCCAAACCAGAAATGCATATATCTGGAGAAAGTGTGCATTTAAGTGCAACATACAAAAATGGATTTCTTTAGGAGGAAATGTGTATGTTAGGCAAAATTGCATAAAATCCTGGTGAATTTTCATGAGTTTTTTTTTAAAAAATGCAAACTAGTGCAGAAATGTGAGTGAAATTAGAAACTTAAATTGCAGGTTCCTCCATTCCTAGTTCAGAGTATTACTCTTTCTGCATCCTGAAATGTGTCATTTCCCTCCTCAGAGTAACAAAATATACATCCAGCCTGAGTCACGCAGATGTTGACAAGGCCGTGGAGATGGGGTTGAAAGCCTGGAGCGCGGCTGCCCCTCTGAATTTTGTAAAGGCCACCTCGGGAGAAGCGGATATCATGATATCGTTCCAAAGCGGAGGTAATTGTTATCGCTAAAGTCTGTGACGCTAGCTGCTCAACCTTTGCGCTATTGTGAAGAGGTTAAGCTGGGCAAAATAATAAGGCGATTTATTTATGCTGGTTTAGATGCACGGAACCATCCCTGGGGAAGTGGCAAGTGGAAAGTGGCAAAAACGGCTAGAGGGTGAAAGGGCAGCTGTAACAAAAAGGGAACATTTCTAAATATTTTTAAAAGTTGGGCTCTGCCCTGAAAATGTTCATGGGCAAACACATTTCACAGTTCTGCATGTGCTTCAGGAAGGCTGCCACAGAGCTCATATGGAAGTGCTGTTTGTGTGACACGGAAATGCCTCCATGTGGTTTGCCTTTGTACAAACTCCCAAATTCCTGTAGCGTTGCTACTTCCCACCCACCCCCTCCAAGTCTTCACTCAGTGTTAGGGCCAGAGTTCAGTTCTTAGCAGCAGCAGCAGCAGCAGCAGTCACAACAACAGCAGCGTATCCATAAGGCATTATCAACATAAGCTGCATTTTGTAAGTAAAGGGAGAAGAACCCACCCTGAGGAGCTTACAATCCAAAATTTGACATTAGGGAGAGAATTGAGGCAGGGAGTCGGGAAAGAGAGAAAGAAGTACAACAGGAATGATGTGGGTGTATACTGTATGGCTGACCTTGACTTTGTTGCTGTTGACCTGAGATTTTAACAAGGGAATATTTGAAAGAAGTGCAACCAGTGTGCCGTGCCACCCTGGGGTGCCTTGAACAATGCAGCAGGCAACACTGGCCTCTGTCCCTCTTTCCTTCCCTCCTCTGATGCCTTCTCACGTCTCTGCCTCCCAAAGGCTTGCACAGCTGTTTGTTGCAGCAGCCCTGGCTATAAGCTCCCCAGGCAAATGATGCCTCTGGGGCTGGCCAGGGGGGGCTGGTTGCCAGGAGCTGAGGTGGCCTCAGAGGAAGCAAGCAAGCATGTGAGGGAGTCCAGCCAGCCAGTCTGCCAGCCCTTGCTGTTGGGAATGGACAGCCCCAGCCCCTGTGGGGCAGTGTGAGGAGGCACCTCTCTTTGGGGTAGGGGGGGCAGCTCAGAGACCAGGGGCGGCAGTTGCAGCTGCTCAGAGGACTCCCAAGGAGAGGGGAGGAGGCTGAGGGAACACCCCACAAGAGAGGGTGTTCAACAAAGGGTGAGAGGCTGCCAGCTCTGCAGGCAAGGGGTGACATAACTGGGCTCCTGAGCCCCACAGGGGTGCCGCAGAAAGAATGTAGACTGTCAAGGGAGCCATGGATTCAAAAAGGTTGAAAACCTCTGCATTAGGGGCATCAAAGCCTTGAATGTACTGTATATGAAAAATGACCATTTCAGGCAATCACATAGTGACTTATAGGAGATCTTGGTCTTTGTACCCAGACACTGGCAGATTTGTAAGGGATTTTGCAATACGTGTCAGATTCCATTGAAATGCTCTTGTTTGTGGGACCACAACAGAACGCACTGTGCAACTTATGTCTCTCTGATCTAACCATTACACCACCTGCCATGATTGCAAAGTCACATGATGTTCCTTGTACTCTGTGTTAGATCATGGGGACTCCTACCCATTTGACGGCCCGCGGGGGACTCTAGCCCACGCTTTTGCACCTGGGGAAGGACTGGGTGGAGACACGCATTTTGACAACGCGGAGAAGTGGACAATGGGAATGAATGGTAGGTGCAAAGCCACACAATGACCCGAAAGCACCCAAAGGAAGCAATTTGTCCCCAGCTAATCAAGTATGGCAGAATGCACAGACAACTGAATATGTATCAGAGAGAAACTCACCATTGCTTATATGAAATATATTGTTTTGTATCGTATAGGGTTTAATCTGTTCACTGTGGCAGCTCATGAATTTGGCCACGCCTTGGGCCTTGCCCATTCGGCCGACCCGTCAGCTCTGATGTATCCAACATATAGATACCAACATCCATATGGCTTCCATCTCCCCAAAGATGACGTGAAAGGGATCCAGGCCCTTTACGGTAATAACGTAGATGCTTGCTTTTATTTCTTTCAAGAGTTCTTCCTCCAGATCGAACTAGAGGGCAGCGTACAGTATAAACAGCAATCGTTCGGTAAGAAGTTGCTGAATTGCAACTTATTATCAAACTTAAAACCATGGAGAGACCTGGTCTGACTAGAGACATTGGAGTCTTATCTCATTATACATGATAAAGCTATTTTTAGCCATCGCACCCCTTGCTTTTTCCCGTAAGACTATTGCAGTCATTAACAGTCGTCAACAGGACAGGTTTACCACACCTATCAGCCAATCACCCATTCCCACCACCCTTCTGAGTAATACCCCTCCCCACCCTCTCACTATATATAAGGGTCTGGTGACTTCTGTTTCAGTGTACCTGAAGAAGTGTGCATGCACACGAAAGCGCATACCAATAACAAAATTAGCTGGTCTCTAAGGTGCTACTGGAAGGATTTTTTTAATTTTGTTTTAAAAACAACAGAGAATAAAATAATATGTCAGTTACAAAAGCAGCAGCACTGAGGCGAAACTCCAACCTTTGCTTAAGAATCCAGCCACCGAGAGTGAGACGGGGCAGCGAAAACTTCTTGGCCATGGCAGTGCTGCCACCTGTCAGGACTAGGATGGAGCAGAGCGGTGGTGAAGTCCGAATAAGTGAGCAGTGGCAGTGCTCACCTTCCCCCGCCCTTGCTGCCACTCTGCCCCACCCCAGTCCAGGAAGCAGCACGACCACCACAAATCTGCTCACCTTTCCAAGGTCAGGCTGTGTAATGGGACAGCACCTCCTCCCAGCTGTATCCGGCAAGGGTGCAATTGTTTTGGAGTTTTCCCCGGTTGTCATGATTCCCTAGAGCAGGCATGGCCAAACTTGGCCCTCCAGATGTTTAGGGACTACAACTCCCATCATCCCTAGCTAATAGGACCAGTAGTCAGGGATGATGGGAATTGTAGTCCCAAAACATCTGGAGGGCCAAGTTTGGCCATGCCTGCCCTAGAGGGACCTCACAGCAGCCGGGAAGCCAGACTGGGCCAATTGCAGTCAGGCTGCTAGGCTGGCTCCGCCCTAGGGGCAGGCTCAACCGAGCCAACAGGCTTCTCTTGGGTCTGCTCCTCAGGTATAAATTCCCACCAGCCTCAGCCCTTGGCATCAGAATCAGGAGGACAGCACAGCAGCAGCGGGCAGCCTCGTGAATTACAAGTCTTCCCGTAATTATTTACACCCCTTAGGTGCCTTCTTCCTGTGTTCATTTCCATCCTGCAACTAGTCCTTGTCGGCTGGGATTTATTGAATATTTTCTACCAACAGAACCATATTCAATGGGCCTCATAGGAAGATGTACAATGAATACACTTCCAGCACTTAATTGCACAACTCGTAATAGCTTTCAGCTAAATGTACGGAATTATCTCCACTTTAAGACAAGCATTGGGTTAATCTGGGATGACCTATTCTTACAAAAGAGTTATAATTTGATGTTATGGTCAGCATGTACAAACCAGCCCTCTTCAATACAGTGTTTCATAAAATTCACAGCCTGACTATTCAAATACCACGATCCACCAGAAGTTCCAGTTTTTGGTATTGTTACAGATATGGAGTTAGTGAATGTCAGAAACTAGTAAAATGGTAGAATTTAGATAATACTGGAGTACTGAAGGGAAGATTCTAGGCAAGTAAAAAAAAAAATACTGGCTAAGCTTCCTTTCCAGGTCAGGGATAAAGGCCTTAACATGGCAAAAGATGTTGAAATTGATTAAAGAGGAATCCTTGGGTCTGTGCCAATCAAAGTCGCCAAACAAAATTTTCTGTGCGAAACAAAATTGCTCTTTTGTACCCCAAAAAGCAAAACCGGAGAATAGTTGGCACAGGCCTATGATAAACATACTGTAGAAGATATAAAAATGAGGTGGAGGGTAGAATCAATGGGTTGTATTCAGTTACGTTTTATTTAGGGTACACCCATTGAAATGAATGGACATGACTCACCTAGGTTCATCAATTGCATTGGGTCTACTCTGAGCGAACTTTAATTGAATGCAACCCAATATATTGAATGGGGTAAAATGGGACTTACACGGGATACATGGCCACAGGCAAGTCAATATATGTACTAAGTGCAGTTTTAACTTGGTTTGTGTGTCGTATTCTAGGATCACGGCTATCTGGATCCAAAGTACCACAAGTGCCGCATCCGCCTCGTCCCAAACCACCAACTCCAGCTGATCCAGACCACTGTGACGCCACGTTTTCGTTTGATGCTGTTACGATGCTAGGGAAAGAACTTCTTTTCTTCAAGGATAGGTGAGATTCCCGCTTGATCTAACCTGCAAGGGGCTATATCAGTCCTTGTGTTTTCCAAGCCTTTTTGGGGTTGTTGCTTTTCTAAGGAAGCTCCCAACTCTGCTATCCAAATATGGCAATTGGGTCCCTCCTTTGCAAAGAAAAATGAAATAATCCCTTGATTGCAGGACCAGGCATCGTACTTCCCATACCCCAACCTGTATAATAAGAGACCAATAAGACTGGGTTTGGGGTCAAAACAGGCCACAACTTTATTGAATACAGATGAAAGAGGTTTGGCTTGGGCATGGGGCAATATAAATACTTCCGGCCCACCCACCAGAAGTGACGCGTGGCCAATCCAGGCGGGGGTTCCTAAGACCTACATCCAATACGGTGACCCTCACAAGGACCGCCGTCTGGGGGAGTGCCTTCGGCCCTGGCCCCCCTGGGCACACGGATATGGCCACGCCTCCTGATCCCTTTAACGGGGTACCCCAGCATTTGGAGGAGCAGGTGGAGACTACAACCTCCCCTCCATCCAAAACAAAGGATTGCCCCAATGCCCAACCAGTTGTGATGATTGCTTTGAGGTGGGCAAAACCACTGGGTCAGTGACCATTCGCCCTGTGGGCAAATTCCTACCTGGCCCCTTGAAGGATGGCGACCACCATAGCCACAGCAAAGTCATTGACTATCGGCTTAAACTGAGGGTAGGTTGGTGGCAGGAACAAACAGGTTGAGCCCCAGGTGCTGGCTGCTTAAATGAACAAGGGGTGGATCCGAGGGAAGCCCACCGTCGGCTCCATCTGCACCGCCCCGGCACAGCCCAAGTCCCAGCCTGCAGTCAAAGCAGGGTGCAGGCTAGGATTTGGTTCCTGATAGACGGAGAGGTTTCATGCCCCCTCCACCTACCAGGAAAGGCACAGCAGTTTGAATTCCCATGCTGGGCCCCAGTGAAGCCTCCTCTGTCCCACAATGCCACCACATGCAAAAGGGGTGAGCGGGCTTGTTGTGGAAACTACAGTGGTACCTCGGGTTAAGAACTTAATTTGTTCTGGAGATTCTTAACCTGAAACTGTTCTTAACCTGAGGTACCACTTTAGCTAATGGGGCCTCCCGCTGCCACCGCGCTGCTGCCATACAATTTCTGTTCTCACCCTGAAGCAAAGTTCTTAACCCGAGGTACTATTTCTGGGTTAGTGGAGTCTGTAACCTGAAGCATCTATAACCCGAGGTACCACTGTACTCTCTCCCCCTGTGGTTTTCAGAGGCCTATTGCCCCCAACAGTGGAGCCCTCGTGGCTAGCAACCACTGGTAGCCTTACTGTAACCTGAGGTACCACTGTACATTGCTTCATATACAGCTCTTGGTTTTGAAGAGTGCGTCTCATGTTAGCATTCCCTTTATCTGCTTCCTGTTGTCAAAATGACTAGTCTCTTCTCCCACATTTGTTAGCTCAAGCCTAGGAGTAGGGATGGATGAAATGTTTCAGTTTCTAACAGCGAAAAATAGCTATCTACTCACCTCAGGTCTCTTGCTTAAAAATCAACAAGAGGAGACTGAGAGGAGATATGGTAGCCATCTTCAAATATCTATAGGGTTGTCACATGGAGGAAGGAGCAAGCTTGCTTTCTCCTGCTCCTTAAGGTACTACTACTACTACTACTACTACTACTACTAATAATAATAATAATAATATTTTATTTATATCCCGCCCTCCCCAGCTGAAGCCAGGCTCAGAGCAGCTAACAACAATAAAAGTAACACAATGTTCTAAAATCAATTCATTTTAAAATCAATTCAAAATCAAATTCATGGCAACCATTGGGCTAGAGTTCTGTGAGGATTACCAAAGGAGAGGGTCAGACTGTGCCTTGGCCAAAGGCCTGGTGGAACAGCTCTGTCTTGCAGGCCCTGCGGAAAGATGTCAAGTCCCGCAAGACCCTAGTCTCTTGTGACAGAGCGTTCCACCAGATCAGGGCCACAGCTGAAAAAGCCCTGTCTCTGGTTGAGGCTAGCCTAACCTCCCTGTGGCCCTGGACCTCCAAGATGTTTTTGTTAAAAGACCATAAGGTCCACCAAGGGACACTTGATTTGTCTGGCAAACAGTCTGAAAGCAAAAGCATTGTCCATGCTGGTAGCCGCACTTCTTGTTCTGGTTGACAAGCCAGTGAATTCTGACACTTAAAAGCATCTTGAGATGCAAACATTTTCTGTTCAGTTTGTTTTTTCTTCCTTCTTCTCCCCCTGAACAGGCTCTTCTGGAGAAGGCAGGCTCAGCTGACGTCAAGCGTACAGCCACTTTCCATCACAAGCTCTTTCCCTCAGCTCATGTCGAATGTGGACGCTGCCTACGAAGTAGCTGACAGAGGAGTTGCTTATTTTTTCAAGGGTGAGTGACTCTCGAAAGGTGTTGCACTTTGGCTCCAGAATATTAAGTATACCAAGGATGATTGTGCATCATTTCTATATTGACAGCACTTACTAAGGTTCTTATTCATCCTGAAAACAGCATTGTGAGAAATATCATTATTGTCGGTTTGTTAAGCCACTCAGAAATTGCCATGCCTAGCTGGGAGCAGCATTCAGCTTAGCAGGCTGCATGGTGCAGCAGGGAGTAACCAACAGGTGCCGTACACATGTTGTTGGACTACAACTTCTATCCTCCATGAACACTGGCCGTGCTAGTTGGGGCTGTCGGGAACTTGAGCCCCACAACATCTGGAAGGGGGCACTATGAAGGATAACCTTGACATTACACCATTCTGAGAAGAGGGCTCTGGAAAAATAATGGAGGTCACCACCTCAGGACACCATTTTGATTTCCCCAAGCCTCCTCAGAATGTGGTCAGCAATGGGAAAGGAAGGAAGCTTTCAGCAGTGCTCTTCCCCAAGCAAATTTAATGGGTTTCTATTGGTTGTGGTTGATTTTCTCCACTTCCAGTGAGTGAAATCAATGGGTTCTTCTGCTCATGGAATTAGGCACAAATCCAAACTCACTTCGTAGAATACTCTTCGCATTGACATCAGACATGTGTCAGCAGTTTTGGTCTTTCAACACATATTTCTGAGCACAATTCAAAGTGTTGGTCTGACCTTTAAAGCCCTAAACGGCCTCGGTCCAGTATATCTGAAGGAGCGTCTCCTCCCCCATCGTTCTGCCCGGACACTGAGGTCGAGCTCCGAGGGCCTTCTGGCGGTTCGCTCACTGCGAGAGGCCAAGTTACAGGGAACCAGGCAGAGGGCCTTCTCGGTAGTGGCGCCCGCCCTGTGGAACGCCCTCCCATCAGATGTCAAAGCGATAAACATCTACCTGACATTCAGAAGACATCTGAAGGCAGCCCTGTTCAGGGAAGTTTTTAATATGTGACATTTTAGTGTATCTTTCATCTTTGTTGGAAGCCGCTCAGAGTGGCTGGGGAAACCCAGCCAGATGGGCGGGGTACAAATAATAAATTATTATTATTATATTATTATTATTATATTAAAACCCTTAATAATAATAAAAAACAACTCCCAAGCATTCCTGGGTTAGCAACGTAGCCACATTTCAATGATACACTAGTTGTCCTGTTGTTCTAATTCACCTATGGGGAACCACAGACCTAATTCGGTCTTTCAGGACTCCCCACAAGGCCAGTTCAGCCAAACCACAACTACCTGACATCATATATTAGACAGAAGGGGGTTTGCAGGCTCCACAAATCAGCAAAGACCAGTGTCCCTATTGTTGTTGTTGTTGTTGTTATTCTTATTATTAGTTGCTGCTGTTGTTTTTATAATATTGCTGACGTTGCTGATTTTTGTATCCTACCATACACTGCTTTGAAATTTTTGTGGTTGTGTGGTCTATAAGTACTGTACACAAGTACCGGTAAATAAATCAAAGGTTAGATGTTGGGAGATTCAAGCTATAAATGTCCTCAAAGCAAATATATGGTTGTGTTGTTGTTGTTGTTCTTGCTGTTGTTGATTCCTGTTTGCCAGGCCCCCATTACTGGACAACCCGCGGGTTCCAAATGCAGGGCTCTCCACGGGCCATCGCAGACTTTGGATTTCCTAGGAATGTGCTACGAATAGATGCAGCTGTCTACCTGAGGGATGAAAAGAAGACGCTCTTCTTTGTAGGAGATGACTATTACAGGTTCCTTTATTATTGCCTCTTAATACAAACATTTGGGGGGGGGGTGTCACTTGTGAAACCAGACATCATCGCTTGGTGCTGAAAAGGAGAGGGGAAAGAGGACATGCTTTCCTTTCTCATATTATTTGAACTTGGAGTCACCTAGTTAAGGTGATTGGTTCAGAACCAATTAAGTGTAAGTTCTGGTGGGTTCTTTTCAGTTGCCCCTCTGCAAAACAGGTCTATTGCATGGCGGAGAATGCAATTGTAAGCATCCTTTTTTCCCAAAAAAGAGAGCAAGAGGGAGAAATGCTCAGGAAGTTTATCTTTTGCATGCCCATTCCCTGCCCTGGGGCTATATTTTTAACAAGTTTACAGCTATGCTAGTCACCTTAAATTGTGTGTGAGTGTGTTTCGCTGCAGCTGAACAGACATTCAGATGGCAATCTTATACAGTGGTACCTGGGGTTAAGTACTTAATTCATTCCAGAGGTCCGTACTTAACCTGAAACTGTTCTTAACCTGAAGCACCACTTTAGCTAATGGGGCCTCCCACTGCTGCTGTGCTGCCGGAGCACGATTTCTGTTCTCATCCTGAAGCAAAGTTCTTAACCTGAAGCACTATTTCTGGGTTAGCGGAGTCTGTAACCTGAAGCGTATGTAACCCGAGGTACCACTGTACTCATGTAGGAACAAGCTCCACTGAACTCAGTGGAGCTTAGTTCTGAGTGGAAATGTCAGATACAGATTTCCATACCTTGATCAGGATGGAACCATGAAAGTGGCTTCCCCTTTTCTAGCATTAATTATTACATTACGCCCCCCCTCCCCCAATCCACACTTCTCAGTGGAGAATTTGCAAGGAGAAGCATGGATTGGGGCTTCCGTTTAACTATTAAACATTTGATTAGGTAAAAATTGCAAAGCACACTTTTTAATGTGCACAGTCACAAGAGAGAGAGAGAGAGAGAGAGAGAGAGAGAGAGAGAGAGAGAGGGAGAGAGACTAGTGGAAGAACCAAACATGCACAAATTCCAGATTAATCCTAGACATTTTCCAAAAAAAATCCAAGGGCAGGTGGAATCAAAGGTTACCACTGATCTGCTGGAGACTAACAAGATGGAATGTGAGAAATCTGCCCCTTGCCTAGAACAAAGAGAAGTCCTTTTTTTTTTTTTTTGCATAATGCACAGTTCTCTACCACAAGATACAGTGATGCCCATTGACACAGATGCTTTTGTCAGCAACTATTAGTCACGGTACCTAATGGAACTTCCATATACAGACACAGTATAGCTCTGTATATACCAGGCAACAGAAGCTGGTATCACTACCTCCATGTTCTGTTTATGAAGACCCAAAGCTATCTGGCTCACTGCTGTTAAAAACAGAATGGCAGGCTTGGGCTTGTTTGTTTGTTTACTAGATTTATTCCATGCCCCTCTACAAAGAAATATTAACTGTGTGCTAAGAGGGACCTTAGTCTATTTCAACAAACTAAATGATCAGGCAATGATAAGCCTCAAGTCACAACTAAACAGCAAAGTAGATGAGACCTGGCTAGGCAATTCTTTCACGCAATTAAAAGCGCTTTTGACTCAAAGCTTGCTGTCCCTTTGCAATCATTACAGCGAAACTGCTTTTCCAAGAACGCCTTGCATATGGTATAAAAATAAACCTTCTAAAGCGTGGGTCGAAACCTATTTATATCTTGATAGACAAGAGCAATAGGTTTGAATTTTTCCTTTTATGGCATTCCTTTCTCTCAAAAGCTATGACGAAGCCAAAAGAAAAATGGAGAAGGATTTCCCAAAGAGCATCGAGGACGAGTTCTCGGGAATCAGTGGCAGGATTGATGCAGCAGTAGAAGTAAATGGTGAGTAGTTACTCCATCGTGATGCATCATCGATACAGGGTAGCTAATGTTGCCCTGCAGACTGCAACTGGGCGACAGCTCGCATTATCCATGGGCAATGGCCAAGGTGGCTTGGGCTGATGTGAACTGGAGTCCAATAGCAAAGGGTACAACATTGGCTGCCCCATCTTAGACAAACAAACCCCTGTGTTGCAAAGAGAACGTCAACAATGTCTAGGCAACACAATGACCATATACATGCGTAATAGACAATCTTTATAGAATTCCTTCAATAAATTCTTATTTCGAATGAATGTATGTAAATGAAAATATCAAATGCTGTGGAACAGTGCTCATGTATTAATGTAGTCATTTTCATTTACACACATTCATTCAAAATAAGATGGGTTTATGAAGCATTCTATATCCACCCACCACGCTGACAAAGAATTCTACAAAACAGTAGTCAATATCCAGTGTTGGACATCATATTTGTTGAATACACAGAGCTTCACAGCTTGTCTTTCACCGTACAAAGTTTGGTAGCTCGCTTCATTTAAAGATTTTCAGAGACTTTGAGACTAAAGATTTCATTTTGAACTTTTTATGGTTTGAAGGAATTCTATAAAGATTGTCTATTATGCATGTATATGGACACCATGTTGCCTAGACATTGTTGACCATCTTGCTGACTCGTCCATCTTACTTCCCCTACAATTCCTTCTCAGGCCCAGTTAAAATGTGACATTGGGGGCCATGGTTTGGCCGTGTAATAATTCCATATGGTTTATATAATTTCAATTCACCTACCCCATTTGGTGTGGGTGCTGGATTAATACACTCATGATCTGTGATCCTGGACAGCAGGATCTGCTTCTGAGGTAATGCCTATATAAATGTTTGCAAGGGATAAGTACATTTGCACCAAGCTCTTATACAGCAAAGTGCTTTTACCTCATATTTAAATCAGGCCACGGAGGACAGATTTTGAAAGCATTTGCAAAGTAAAGGAGAGCAGAACTGAATGCAGTAAAGTGCAGTAATACAAGCCCACTGGAGACACAATCTTTCCTTTACCTCTTGATAAGGCAGAGTGGGTTTGGGGGAGGGGAGGAATCAATGCATTTGAATGGTGAATTGAAAATTTTCAGTGAAAAATATATAAGACCCCAATTTTGCATGTGTTCAAAGAACACACAAATGTGCACGTGTGGGCCATTTTCAGATCCAGAAGAGAGTGGGGCAGGCTTTTGCGCATTCTGCCAATGCATGCGATGACCCTGAATGCAATCCTTGCGCAAATCAGGGGTTGCCTGTCCCTAGATGCATATCATATAGGGGATTTGGTACTCTATCCCCTGGAATAAAAATGCAATCACTCGTGCAACTTTAAGATCAATAATGCCTAAGCCTAAGACGCTGAAGAGCTGCTTCCCTCAAAGGCAAAAAGAATTCAGATTTGAAATAAGTTATTAAGTGATGTGTAAACAGTGCAGAAGTGCTACTGAGGCCAGTTTAGGGTGCACAATCTCCCATAAAAGCCTTCGGAATTGATGTCATCTCAAGTGGCTTTCCTCAAGGAAAGTTCTCTGGTGAGCATCTGAAATCTGGTCTTTTCAGTGGTGGCACCGAAAAGCTGTGGAATCCCCATCCTCTTGGAGGCTTGTCAAGCCGCACCTCTACAGTTTTGCATAGCTTGTGACACACTTTTGGCACGAACATTTCCTTGCTGTGTTACCTTGATGGATGTTCTTACATAATTTTCTTTCAAAGGTTGATTTTATCATTGCCTCTCCTTTTTTGTTATTGTTCACTGCTTGGTTATTTTTTTATGGAAAATGGGTACATCAGCTGATTAAACAAAGAAAAGAAGGAACTTTGTGAGTGGGGATACAGAGGTCGTATTTCACAACTGTACCAAGAAGTCTATGGTATTGTTTGGTTTCTCGAATATTAAGCCCCCTGATTAGTAGTTCCTACTTTTGTTTCCTTTCCTTTTTAGGTCACATTTACTTCTTCTCAGGCCCCAAAGCCTATAAATACGACAAGGAAAAGGAAGATGTGGTTAATATTGTGAAATCCAGCTCCTGGGTGGGCTGCTGAACTGAAGTGGGAAGTGGATTATCACAGTGAGCTAGAAGATAACTGGAAACTTTGGAGCCTGTCAGCCAAAATCACATTCTGTGGATTTGATTCCAGAAGCACAATGGCAAAAGGATGTGCCGTTATTGCTCAAGCCCAGAAAAAAAAGAAGAGGGGGAACGCATCGAAATAAATGACACAATAGCATTTCAAGATAGCTTGGGGAAATCCCTAGGGGGGGAAATTCCATGTACTCATCTTTTAAAAGTCTGGTATCTTCAGGGATAGAAAGGAAAGATGGACCCCAATGCTATGCTGACACTTCTACCCCAACAATGTTTCCTCAGAACAACGGTCGCATTATGCCAGGGGATAGGGATAGGGGATGGTCGCCACCACTGAGGGGGTGCCATTTCCTTCCCATAATGCCCCTGGAACCACACTAAGCACCACATAGCATCACTGAAAGCGTGTGATGATGTGTTGAAGTGCAAATGATGGCAACTGGTTGTGTGTTTCAGTCAAGGATTACTGTTGTTAGCCGCTCTCAGCCAGGCTTCGGCTGGGGAGGGCGGGATATAAATAAAAAAAATTATTATTATTATTATTAAGGATGGGAGAGAAGTTCCATTAAGGCCCCACCTACACCATATATTTAAAGCATTATTGTGCCGCTTTAAACCATCATGGCTTCCCCTCAAAGAATCCTGGGAACTGTATGGGTGCTGAGAGCTGTTAGAAGGTCCCTTTCCCCACATGGTTCTACAATTCTCAGAATGGTTGTAAAATGCCCCTTCTTGGATTTTTTTGCTCTGTGAGGGGAACTCCAAACAATTTTCACACACCACAATCTGCAGGGAAGCTGTGGTTGTTTGAAGCTGTATGATAATACTTTAAATGCATAGTGCAGATGGCAACTCAGTTAATATTTAAAAACAGATTTGCCTAAGTCATGCTTTCTGAAACAATACACAAACCAGTAACAAAAGCCATGCTTGGAACATTGCCCTTCTCCTCCCAAGAAATGTATACAATAATACAAAAGTGTGCACTCAAATGCATATGTAAGACTGGAATGTCCCTCTAAAATTTTGGAATGCAGTGAGGGGGCTTTTTATTTGCCTTGAAAATGAGGAAGAAAAATGTCTAGGGCAAACAAGATGGGACAGCAAACCAAATTGTTACCCAGAGGAATGGATGCAAAACAATTCACGAGGGAAAGTATAGATTAACGACTTGCCTAATCCTTGGATTTTTATGTTGTGAACCGGCCTGTGATCTTCGGATGAAGGGTGGTATGCAAATTAATAAATAATAAATAATATATTGATGAAAACAACATATAGAAATGTATTATATTGGGGAAACTGCTTTGCAAAAATTTGTATACATATTAGGCAAAATGCTGGAGAGTTTTCATGATAAAAGAAATTTGCATAAAACTGATGAGAAAATGTGGAGAACTGGGCTTAGGATTGGGGGGGGGGAATGAGAAATGGTCAGAGTCACCCATCCCAAGTCACAGCTGCTGCTTGCAGCAGAAGTAACAAAAATGAAAGCCTGCTGCCACCCCATACGTCATCTCGGGAAAATAATCTTCCCACTTCCTCCTGCAAAAAGAAAACCAGCACATGACCCACATTCACTGCTTGCAAATGGGGCAACATGTCTGTGATGGCCATTTTCACCCCACTCTAGTTTCAGATCACAGGTGAGTATTCATTCCAGAAGAAGAAGAAGAAGAAGAAGAAGAAGAAGAAGAAGAATTTGGATTTGATATCCCGCTTTATCACTACCCGAAGGAGTCTCAAAGCAGCTAACCATCTCATTTCCCTTCCTCTCCCACAACAAACACTCTGTGAGGTGAGTGGGGCTGAGAGACTTCAGAGAAGTGTGACTGGCCCAAGGTCACCCAGCAGCTGCATGTGGAGGAGCGGAGACGTGAACCTGGTTCACCAGACTACGAGTCCACCGCTCTTAACCACTACACCACACCTGAGGCCAGGTTGCACTCTACACCAGAGTAGAGAACTTATTGTATTGAGTCTAAGGGTGGCATTTGCTCCTGGGCAACCTTTCAGTGGCAGGCGGACATTAGTGGTGATTCTTGCACCCAGTGCTTTTTTTCTAGAAAAACAAGTCTTGGTATTCACCAACAAGTGGGGGGGGCGGGCATGGCCTGACATCATAGAAAGGAAGCATTTCTCCGTGCTTTCCAGTTTATTATAGCGGGGAAAGTAACCTAACACAATATGTACTGAGAATCACAGTGATGATGGCAAACATGCTCACTGTCTCTGCAGTGATTGCAACCTCAATTACTGTGTTATTTTTTAAGCTGCAGGGATGGCGGAAGTTGAGCAATCCTGATAAAGAACCCAAACATTTGAGGAGGGGAAACCGCAACACTACATTGGATAGTCTTGCCCAAGCCACAGAGATGTACAAATTTCCCCCGCCTGCAGCTCTCTAAACCGTACCAGTGTTTAGGCACAGCAGCCCCGGTCCTAGGCATGTTTACTCAGAAGCAAGACCACCGAATTCAATGGGGCTCACTTGGTGAAGGCTGGGGCCCATTGAGAACAGTAGGGCAAAATGCAGGGAGCCCAAATAGTAGGTGGGTGGCACTGAGAATATAAGGACAAGCAGGACTAGCTGCCTCCTTCTCTAATTGTTGCAAGTATGCAGGCAATGGAGGGCTAGCTGGTGGTAGTTGGTGGCATAGGACTGAGGCATCTTCAGCCCCTGAAAAGTCTGTTAGGATGGGCTGAGCCCCCTCAATCTTGAGGAGACAGAGGAGGCTGAGTGCAGAGTCAGGCTCTGTGCTTGGTCTCCTCCTGATGGTCAGCCTCTCCCATCCAAGCCCCTTTCCTGTGATGGGGCAGCCAGGACTGTCCAGAGTGTTCCAGGGGTCTTTCACCAGAAGCTTGTCCTACACTTGAGTAGGACCCTGGCAGAGACACATGCCCAGCTGGCATGTTCTCTCCCTCCTGGTCGATCATTCAGGAGCTTCAAAAGCTTTCTTCAGCCCAAATATCACAGCGACCAATGCTAACAGACATTGGCACACTTAGGGATCCACAGAGTCTGCACAGTTTGCATGACAGACTTCAGCAACTCAGCATTTTGGCTAATCTACTTTATTAACATATAAACACACACGGAGCACTGCAACATGGCTCCCTCTTTCTCAAGCATCAGACAGCAAAGAGAAAAAACAATAGTCCCACTTCACGGAACACAGTAACACAAACATCCTGTCTCCGTCACTTCCCACTCTGTGGAGTCAAAACGTACACCGTCATGTGAAAGACAACAATCCCGTAACTGCAATCATGGAGCAGGAATTCTAACAGGGGGCATCACAAGATTGCTTGAAGTGGCAGTGAAAGGATGGCTCCCCTTTTTAGCCCTGTCGCTGCTCTGTCTCCCGATGGGTCACCCACTGCCTCTTCTGTGCCTCCCAGTCCAGGGCAGGTCAAGTGGAGACAATGAGTCCCATGATGCCTCGGCCCCATCATCTTCATCCACCAAGCTCACTTCCGCTACAGGGCTAGGCGTGGTGAGGCCAGCAAGCCAGGAGCTGAGCGCAACGCCATACATTGCAACCAGGGTCTGCACTCAGCCTCCTCTTGATGTGATAGTCATGAACATCACATGTGCGATGTGTATGTCACACACGCATGATGGGCCCCCCAATGTTGGGTGCAACGATTGGTGCAGCAGTACCCCATATTTCCTAATACCTAACCTCCCCTGGGCTATGTTGGATGCAAACATGTTTCGGATTGTAGCCTTAAAGGCCATTTTTGGTGAGCTTAATGTTTGTAAGATTCTGTTCTTAGGGAAATAGAAGGAAGAACTGGGCATGACCCAACATTTCATAATGAACAGGTGGTGCCTTAATAAAAATGGTATTTAAATCTTTTTTTAAAAAAAAAAGTATTTCCTGATCCTGGGGTTTAGTTTGAGCCATTCAGTATGAGCCTCTCATTGGTTAGTCAATTGCTTGGGTTATGGAATGTTTAATCAGTTAATCAGTGGGCGACCTGCGTTTGTGTGCTGGTGTGGATGTCGACAGAGTGAGTGCCAGGAAATGGCCAGGTGTGGAGGAAAGATATTCTTTTCCATGCCATGTCAGTGACTCATTTTTGAAAGCATCCTACTGCCATTTCTCATGCATGCTCACCACACATTTAAAGCACATTTTAAAGCTACCTTAACAGTCATGCCCTCCCTCCCCTCGCAAGAGGGGGAACTGTAGCTTGCCCCCACAGAGATACGACTAGGAGCAACTTTAGCAAACTACAGTTAAACCATGTTGCTTTGATTGCTGGGAACAGGTGCAATCAGCCAATGCAGGATTTAACCCCACCCACCTGTCAGATGACCCCACAAGTTATTACAGCTGATGGATTATGGATGACATCACAAGTTATGACAAGCATGGGTTGGGGAATACAGCCTTGTGAGCAAATTTTGACCCCCTGGTAGACCAAATGTTGACCATTGACTGGAGGTTTCCCACTCCTGTTTCATAGTATTACTGCCCAGGCCTGTTCTTCAGAATTTGCTTCCTAGAAGGACATGTGTAAATCCATTTTTGCTGGGTTTTTAGCCATCCGTTCTAATTTAGGACAGTTAGTTAAAACTCCAGTACACTTCTGTTTTGCTTGGTCCTTATTCCTTATTTTTCTCCCTTCTAATCTTTTTGTTGTTGTTGTTGACAGTGGCTTTGTGCTAATGAATTATTTTGAAGTGTGCTTAATGCATTCTTTAATAAATGAACACATGTACACACACACACATTTGGCATTGTGTCAAAACGGGCTGCTTGATCAGCTGTCCCATGAGCTGTTACTTCTCATATAGTTCTTGGTAGACAAGGAGAACTGAGTGACGTCTTCCTTTAGGCAACTCTGGGTGCCTGAAATGGCTCATCGGTCTCTCTCTTGTGCAAGAGGAATAACACAAATTCCTTCTTTCCCCCCTCTCGTGTAATTTTACAGACTTTGAATCATTTCCACCATCCCTATAGCTTTCAGAATTTACACTGTTCTGACTGGCAGCAGGGTCTGAGGCAAAGGTCTGTCATAACTATGTAAGAAGAGCCTGCTGGATAACAATCACAATCACAATCATAATCACAATCATAATCATTTAATATTTATACCTCATGCATCTGGCTGGTTACCCCAGCCACTCTGGGCAGCTCCTAACTGAATATTAAAAACACGATAAGACATGAAACATTAAAAACTTCCCTAAACAGGGCTGCCTTCTAAAAGTCAGATACTTATTTATTTCCTTGACATCTGATGGGAGGGCGTTCCACAGGGCGGGTGCCACTACTGAAAAGGCCCTCTGCCTGGTTCCCTGTAACTTCTCTTCATGCAGTGAGGGAACAGTCAGAAGGCCCTCGGAGCTGGACCTCAATGTCTGGACAGAACAATGGTGGTGGAGATGCTCCTTCAGGTGTACAGGGCTGAGGCCATTTAGGGCTTTAAAGGTCAGCACCAAGACTTTGAATTGCGCTCAGAAACATACTGGGAGCCAATATAGGTATTTCAGGACCAGTGTTATATGGTGTCGCTGGATGCTCCCAGTCACCAGTCTAGCTGCCGCATTCTGGATTACTTATAGTTCCCAGGTCACCTTCAGAGGTAGCCCCACATAGGCACATTGCAGTAGTCCAAGCCAATAATCCATCTAGCCCAACAAAATGGAAAGAGCGTAGCAGCCTCAGATCATCACTAACAACAGCACCATTTTAGCTGGGGGAGCCAAAGCAGCGTCCTCCAGATGTTTCAGGTCTACAAGATCCTATAATCCCTAGCCATCGGCCATGTTGGAGGTCATTATGACGGCTATCCCTGATCTGGGACCTTCTGCATGCAAAGTTTGGTGCACTCTGCAGCTAAGCAATGCTCCCTTTGTTTCTGAAAACGACAAAATTAACCCACTTATAGGTCACTGTGCAAGAATCAGGTCAGATGTGGGGCAACCTTTTGCCCTCCAGGTGTTGCTGGACTTCTTCTCCCATTATCTCTGACCATTAGTTGTTGCTGGCTGGGGATGATGGGAGCTAAGAGTTCAGCAAAATCTGGAAGAACATCAGTTCCCCATCCTTGAATTGGGTGTCTGCTTGGCATTCATTGTCTTGCATTCATTAGATCTCTCTTCATCTGCTAGATTCATGATACTTCAAGTCATCTCTTTAACATGTACAGAGGTCCTTTGAGGCTACTGGCAGTCCTTTCTACCTAAAATCTCTTGATCCATTTTTTCTTGATCCTTTCCCCTGTCATTCCCCTAATAGCCAGCTGCTCAGAAATGGATTTCAACATGCCTGAGAGATGCCTGAGTCACTCTTGGCAACAGAACATCAACTGCAGTAAAGCTGTGAGATAAAATCAGAGAGATAAATTGTCACCAGAGGATGTGGGGTCTACTTGGGTACGTTTCTTCAGTTTATGAAACTCATTGTTTGCTCTTGCAAAATGGACTGAAATATAGGGCATGGTCTGGTTTCATTTTTGCAGACGTAGTAAAAATCTATCTTGCAGGCTGATAAATGAATAAGTGGCCACCTGATTTGTCCAAAGACTGCTTTACAAAATTTCATCTTATGTCATCACTAGAACATTATTGAATGTACTTTTTATTTTAAATATCCACAATCCCACCACTGGCTAGAACTCTAGAAAAGTGCAACATTTTGTTTCAGGTCTCACTTGTTAAGGAATAATAGACATTTATCATAGGAGCCACTCGCGGCCTTAAATGTAACTGCTTTAGTACACAACTGTGATTAATGTGCACTCATTTATCTGAGTATGTGCTTTGATTTAATTTCTGCATTTCGTGACTTTGTGGCCGGGGACTAAATTCTTCCAAAAATAAATTCTGGAAGTATGGAAACAGTTGACATAAACTTCAGTTGCATGCAAACTGGTTTCTTCTATCTACAGTTTAGGATTTATTTAGGATCTGCAGTTTAGGATTGATTGATTTCCAGTTTGAGCTGAGCTGCTGAATATTTCACAAGCAGAAGAAGTTCAACAGCAACATTTATTATTATTATTATTATTATTATTAGACTAATCAATATAGTAAATAAATAAATCATGCAGAATAGCAAAAATTGAAGAATTAGGGGAAATGATTGTGCAACTTTCAATGGGCCACAAAATTCAGCTTCTTTTGTTGCAGATTTTTTATTTCTTGGATGCTGACTTTTGAATTCCTGGTGCCCACACATCTTATATTCTAGTCAGGAGCTCTAAAAATCAATAGAAAAAAGAAAGAAAGAAAATCACATGGGCTTCCTCATACTGGGCTTCTTTCCAGAGAAAAGCAAAGGACCCATAACCCAAAGCCTGCCTCGTGATTTTAACTCATCCATGCTGCAGAATATTTAACCACTAACCCAGTGCCTTCTGTAAAATTCTTTTCAGTGTGCTCTGTTTTGATGGAGCACTGGAAGACAAAAATTATACGTTTCCAGCTTAAAGGCGTTTTAGAGACAAGTGTTTCAGCTTTTTTGCTCAGCGTGCAAATTCCAGAAAAACCTGAGAGCTACCCAACTGCACAGGCCCGTGCTGGGCATGAAAATGCACTGTGTACAGAGAAACGTCCCTCTTGGTTTGATCTTTCAACCTAGGTATTAAAAGCTGCCTTTATGAATGTTTATGTTCAGTTGAACTCTTATCTCTGGCGTTGCCCCTACAGGAATGGTCAGATTCTCTGGAGCTGGAGACATATAAACAGCAATTTACCAGGCGGAACCTCAAGAAAATGTCTACTGACCTCACTCAGAGCTTTTTTTTCTCATTCCTTTGAGTTTCAGACAAGCCATGACAAGGTGCTGAAATGAACAAAATTGTTATTTTTCATTGGCAAGAAAACAAAACATTGCTGGGCTTTTTTTCTTGGGCCCTTTTAGAAAGGAAACAGCTGCTAGTATTATTATTAATTAAATCTGTACACTGCCCTTCATCCAAAAATCACAGGGCAGTTCACTACAAAAAAATACAAAAAGAAAACACAAAATACATAATAAAAAACAAGAACAAACCAATAACCCCCCTCCCACAAACATATTTAAAAGGACATGTGCGGTTCTGTCTACCGAACTGCACAGCAAAATTTAGATGTGCAAATTTCAAACAATAGCGGTGTTTTGGTTCATGTGTGGCTTCAGAAAGTGCAAATTTGATAGATCTGGTTTTGGATGAGACCTGAACTGAATTTCTTCCCCATTCCTAATTAAAAGAAAAAGCTGAGATTAATTTTTCTGCACTGTAACATGTTACGTCCTAACAAGGACGTGTCTGCAGGAAAAAAAGGCTTCCTTAATCTCCATCTGGGTGCTGTTTTATTGAGCAAGTGGATACTTCTCAGAAAAAATATGTTAAGGGCTGCTGAGTCATATTAACAGCCGTAACAAATGCAGAACAGCTTGGCTGCATGGGAAATTGACAAATTGTGACACACGTAGCTAAGTTCCTTCTGGGTGCTAAAGGCTTAGCGGTAGCTGATTACCGTATTAGTTTGTTGTTATTTTTTTTAAAAAGCTGCTTTTTAGGGTTCAGTGTGGCCAAGGTGGCTTCCAACAATATATCACCACTGCAACTTAGTAAATTTAAAACAAAAATGAAACAAACCCACATTAGCAATGACATGAAAATAATAGTAGCAGTAGCATTAAAACAGGACTTACCTCAGGGAATCCATTGCAAAATAGAAGAATTTGTGCGCCATAGTTCTTTACAGGGTGTGGAAATGCCAGTCAACATGTGGAGTTTCACTGACAACCAGAATTTCCCATTTTGCTTGCTATTGATGAGGCAAATCCTCAAGAACAAAAAGCCTGCAGACCTACATTGCTTTCCCTGTGAATATATGCAGGGCTGCCCCGTTCCACAGTGGAAGAAAGGCACATCTCTATGCAAGAAATATCAAACTACAAAAATAAGAAGCTGCCTCCTACAAGCCATGCTGTTGGGCATCATGTAACTCAGTAACATTAATATTAATAATAATAATAATAATAATAATAATAATAATAATAATAGTTTGTATGCCACCCATCTGACTGGGTTGCCCCAACCTCTCTTGGTGGCTCCCAACAGAATATTAAAAATACGATAAAACACCAAACATTTAAAACTTCCCTAAAAGTCAAATACAGTGGTACCTCGGGTTACATACGCTTCAGGTTACAGACTCCGCTAACCCAGAAATAGTACCTCGGGTTAAGAACTTTGCTTCAGGATGAGAACAGAAATCGTGCTCCGGAGGCGCGGCAGCAGCAGGAGGTCCCATTAGCTAACGTGGTGCTTCAGGTTAAGAACTGTTTCAGGTTAAGAACAGACCTCCAGAATGAATTAAGTTCTTAACCCGAGGTACCACTGTAGTTGTTTGTTTCCTTGACATCTGATGGGAGGGCATCGCACAGGGCAGGGAGACAGTGATGGGCAACAGCTCTCCAGCGATGCAGACAGCAGTCTTTCCCAACCGCATCTGAAATGGGTGCATTCCATATTCAAACCCCGGAGGCATGTTATCACAGGGCTGCACCGCTGACCTGAGCACTCTTCAGCCAAGTCAGTGCTGCCTGGATGGAGAGGGGCTGGTGTTGAGGGCAGTGCAGTGCAAACACAGAAGCGGAACCCATCCAGAGCTCCAGCCGGCATATTTACACCACGCCTACCTCCATTCTGAAGTACATTAGGGAGGTCAGGTAAGTGTCACATGCTGTCTACCGCTTTAGAATATAAGAAGGGCCTGCTGTATCAGGCCAGCGGCCCATCAAGTCCAGCATCCTATCTGAAACCCACAAGCTGGATCCTAACACAATAACATCTTCTCCTGTGATTTCAGAGGCATTGCTGCCTCCAGCTGTGGAGGCATCTGGAATCATGGCTAGTAACCACCAATAAATAGCCTTTTCCTCCATGAATTCATCTAATCTTCCTTGGAAGCCATCCAAGTTGGTGGCCATCAATGCCCTCTGTCAGGCAAGTTCCATAGTTTAGCTATGTACTGCATGAATCTTCCTGCTGAATCTTCCAATACAGTGGTACCTCGGGTTAAGTACTTAATTCGTTCCAGAGGTCCGTTCTTAACCTGAAACTGTTCTTAACCTGAAGCACCACTTTAGCTAATGGGGCCTCCTGCTGCCTCCGCGCCGCCAGAGCACAATTTCTGTTCTCATCCTGAAGCAAAGTTCTTAACCTGAAGCACTATTTCTGGGTTAGCGGAGTCTGTAACCTGAAGCGTTTGTAACCTGAGGTACCACTGTATTCAGCTTCTTTGGATGCCCATGAATTCTAGTGTTAACAGGGGGGGACGGGACTTTTCGCCATACACTCTTTCCATGCCATGCATAATTTTCTAAACTTCTGATCAGGTCTCTTCTTCCTTGCCTCTTCGCTAAACTAAAAAGTCCCAAGCACTGCAAGCTTTCTTCCTAGGGGAAGTAAGCCATGTGCTTCACCGCTGAGCTATGGCCCTAAATGTTCACTGTCTGTCAAAGTGGGTGGGGAAAACCACCTTGTGGTGATACTCCATCTGAGCAAATGCAGAGGCCTCAATAGGGAGGGTGCACAAGGCCCAGGCTCCTTTCCTGGACTCCCTCGGCTGAGACCCTGGGGAACAAAACACCAGTCGCTGGAGACAGTTCTGGGCTAGATGAACCAAGGGCTGACTCAGCAGTGTAGGGTTTGTATGTTACAGCATTGTCAAATGCAATTGCTGATGCGTGTTTCCAGCTTATCCCTGAGGCTAGGATAGAAAGCATGCAGCACAAGGGTAGACAATGTGGTTACCTTCCGTGTGTCTTTGGACTCAATTTCCCATCAACCCCTGCCTGTATGGCCAATTGCCAGGGATGATGGGAGCTGCGGTTCATCAACATCTGAAGAGTACCGCATTGGCTACTTCTAATGCAGCATATAACCAAGCTGCTGCCACAATATCTCATGTCTGAGCCAATGTGGTCCACTCCAGATGGGCATGCTAGCAGTGGCTGATGGAATATATAGTCCAGCAACATCTGGAGGGCCCTGCGTTGGCTCCCCCTCAAGTAAAGAAGGCTGGAAGACTTCCTTAGAATATGGATTCACCTATCAGCTGCAGGGTTTGTTGTCAGATCAGTTCTGGATTCACACTGAGGCATCAGATCAAGATCTGTATTTTAAAATGAGCTTAAAAAATATATTTGCAAATGTTTGTATCTCTCATGCCAGGCATAAAGCAGTGGGCTGAATACTCTGGCAGATGTTTATCTTCCTAAACAGGGCCCCTCTGATTTGTATTAGCATTAGCAGGAGATGAGTGCCTCAGGGTTGTAAAAGGAAATTACAGGCTAGGAGCAAAAGGTCACACTGACCATACAAATTACAGAATACAATCAAGCTGCAAAGACACAATTAAAAGTTGGTAAATAGTAAGAATTATTGTGCCTCCCATTAGAGACTTGAGCCACATTTTCCTAAGGTTAAAAGGGCAAATAGAAACAGCAGCTGGACTAGGCAAAGCAGCTCTCTGAAACTGCTTTGAAGCTTTAGAGAACTTAGAGAGAATTTAGCTTAGCTTTTACTAAGTTCCCTTTCTTCTAAAAATCTATATATGTTATGTATGAAATATATTGGCTTAAATGTAATTATGCAAAGGATTTAGAAAGTAAGAAATGTTAGATTCTTATGTTAGATTCTTATTTCATTGATGGTGTGTGAGAAGGTGAACCCAAGATCTCTGTTTAAGATAAAATTAGAACCATTGGCCATCTGTTTTGGAGTGAATAGGGCAATAGGGCAACAGGGGCCAAAGCTTATCTGGTAATTAAGGTGCCTGGTCGAGGCAAATGTAAGATATATGACTACTTATTTGCCATTTATAGATAGAAGGAAATGTAGCTCTTTGTCTCCCATAAAAGGTAATAGGAAATGGGTGTATCTTTTATGATTGGTTCTAGCAAACAGCCAATAGGAATTTCAACCAGGCTGATTGGACAGAGGCAGCCAAAGGAGGAGCAAGGGGGCTGGGCTGAGGGAATATAAGTGCTGGCCATCAGGGCTGGAAGGGCAGAGCTTTGGTAACCATATACCACTGTGTCTCTCATTTAATTGTCTGACAAATAAATTATTATTTTAATTTCTCTATTGCTGCGTTGAATATTTCATTCCAGCTAAGCGTTAACCACAAGCAGGGTGCTACAACACAGCTATGTTCAGCTCAGAATGAACATGGAGCCATAACTTGCAAATCATCTGACCTCACCTCAAGTACAATGCTTTTCAGTAGAAACAGTTCAGCTGTGATTCATCAAGCGAAAAACCAAAGGCAGCTGGACCAGACCCAAGTATTGTGTGCACCATATTCAAACTTCTTGCTCACACTGCAAGAAAGATAAACTGCAGACCCGTCTCTCTCTCAAACACACCCTTCATTTCTCTCATATGATCTCACTCAGTCCTGTGGTTTAAGGTGCTTTCATAATTTGCATAATTTAACTACGATTGTGCCACCAACCAACACCAATTTGCTAGAGAAAAGTCGCAGCAAGCAGCTTAGGAAGCAGCCCTGTGAAACCAACTTTTCAAAGAATCCTAGACAGAAGGCCTCGTGGCCATTTTAACTGGAGCAGATTCAAAAAGTAGTTGCCTCGTTTGGACTTAGCTGTTGTGATTGCTGGAAGAATCCATGGGCACATATAAAAGTGCCCTCAGGCTATTGGTTTGCCTAGCTCACATGGCCTACAGCAGCGGTGGCCAAACTTGGCCCTCTAGCTGTTTTGGGACTACAATTCCCATCATCCCTGGCCACTTGTCCTGTTAGCTAGGGATGATGGGAGTTGTAGTTCCAAAACAGCTGGAGGGCCAAGTTTGGCTGCCACTGGCCTACAGTAACTGGAAGTGGCTTTCCAGGGTTTCAGCCAAGGTTCTCTCCCAGGCCTACCTGAAGATGCTGGGGTTTGAACCTGAGACCTTCTGCATGCCAAGCATTTGCTGTTCAACTGAGCTACAGCCCTTCCCTGTTGGAGAATGTAAGCCACTGAACTGCATTTGGAAGATTAATGGGCAGATAGGAGCAGAATGATCCTTCAGATTTTGCACAGCTCCAAATTTTGAGATACAGCCCTCACAATAACATACTAAGAACCTGCTGTGTCAATCCAATGGCCCATCTAGTCCAGCATCCTGTTCTCACAGTGGCCAACCAGATGCCCAGGGACCCTTGGAGGGTCCCTATTTTCCAGGGACAGTCCCAGATTTACAGAAGCCATTCCGGTTTCTGATGTGATCCTGGAATGTCCCACTTTTCCTTTGTTGTTGTTGTATAGTCATTTAGTCGTGTCCGACTCCTCGTGACCCCATGGACCAGAGCACGCCAGGCACTCCTGTCTTCCACTGCGTCCTGCAGTTTGGTCAGACTCATGTTTGTAGCTTCGAGAACACTGTCCAACCATCTCGTCCTCTGTCGTCCCCTCTCCTTGTGCCCTCCATCTTTCCCAACATCAGGGTCTTTTCCAGGGAGTCTTCTCTTCTCATGAGGTGGCCAAAGTATTGGAGCCTCAGCTTCAGGATCTGTCCTTCCAGTGAGCACTCAGGGCTGATTTCCTTCAGAATGGATAGGTTTGATCTTGTTGCAGTCCATGGGACATCAGTTCCTTAGGACATCCCTATTTTCCTTGGAGAAATGTTGGTGGGTATGGAGTTGTGTGACCCCCAAGTCAAGGAGGAAGTAACCACAAGACTTTTAGAAGACATCTGTGGGAATGAGTTGCATAGTTTTAACTATGCAGTGCTTGAAGAGAAGTACTTTTTCATCACAAAAAAGTGCCAAAATGCATTAAAATGATTATTTCATGATAAACCGTCTTTAAAAATGTGCACATTGAGTTTAAATACACATCCAAAAATCACTTTATAATATAATAAAGTATGATTTCGTTATACTTTAGTTTTTGTTATACTGTAGTTTTTATTTGTTGGTTTGTTTAAATGACTTTAATGCAGGAATAGGATAGGTCAGACTTATGAACTATCTTGTGTGAAATTGACTTGGTTCAGAAAGAGACTCAGCTGCCCATCGCTTAGTCACACAGGGCTTTTGTTAGGACGGATCATGACTTTTTCACGCTTTTGCTAATTAATGTCTTTCCTCCATTTCAGTCAGCTACATGGGGCTACAAGGAAGGAATGAGAAATGTCACGAGGATCTGTGGAGAGGCTTGAGATAGTTATAAAATGAAGTGGTTTCTTGATGACGATGGAGCACGATGGCAGGAATCCACTCTAGACTTTGGTGGACAAAAGGCTAACTCATATCTATTTTTTCCTGGTTTGTGGCTAACAAATAGCTACAGTTTCTCAACATTGCACAAAGGGATCACGTACAGCTGATGTTTCAGTCATGATGAAATTCTTCATTTCAAATATCAAGGTATGTCGGCATCTGAAGTGTTTCTGACCTTATTGGTTTAGTGCATAAACCTGACAACTTTCCAAGATGACTCGCCAAAAATTCTTAGGTAAAGTTGGCAATTTCAGTCAAATAAAATCACACCCAAAACAGGAAAGCGAGAAGAGCAGTCATTGAACAATCTGTTGTTGAACATCAGCACAGATTTAAAGTAACAGTTGCATCAAACAATGCTTAGAAAAAATTGAAAGTATTCATCTTCCTATAAAGTTCCTGTGTGGTGGGATGTGAATTGTTCAATTTGTTTGTTTCAACTATTATAATCTTTAATCTTGAAGGCCCAAAGAGTCTGAAAAAAGCAAGGATAGCAAACTTGTCACCATCCAGATGTTGTTGGACTACAACTCCCATCAGCCCCAGCCACCATGGCCAGTGGTCAGGGATGATGGGCGTTGTAGTCCAACTACATCTGGAGGGCCATAGGCTCCCCATTCCTAAAGAGTTTTTTTAAATGTAATTTAGATTTGAATGAATTCAAGTGAAGTAGACAGCATTCAAAGTTCTACCCCAAAATGAACGCAATCTATGTTCAGTTCATCCAGAAATTATGGGAACTACTTCCAGCTGTCGTTCAGAGATTTTTGAACTAATTCGCTGAACTGCATGAACTGGGTCATTCCAAGCACCTAGAATAAGGAATGTCGCCTGTCTGCCAGTGATGATGCTGGAGCTGTATGTGCAGAGCGAAAATTATAAAGCTTCAATTGCACCGATCAGCAGAAATGCACTATAGTCCACCCACTGGAATATCCCTTTCCAAAAAGGAAGTGGACAAATAAGGAGAGCAGGATGCAGATCATTATTATTTATCCCTTATATTATTTATCCTGTGTTGGGCTCTCAAAAAAACCCCTTGCTTTTGTCCCATAAATAATAAAACGGTTGAAGAAAGTGATTCGTCTACCCCTTCAATTTCCCCAGCCTTTTACAAGCGTGTAAGTTTAGTCGTTTGTGTTTGTCACCATTTTCTTCCAACGTTTTGCAACCAATTGTACATGCAGCGATGTGCCTTACAGTAACACGATCGCTCTACACTCTGCAAAGCTGCCTATACTTGATTGCATCTACAGTTTATTTAGTCAGTTTATTTAGTTAGTTAGCTATTTCTCCAAAGGGACTGAAGGCAGGTCGAAAGCAGGAACAGGAGAAAGCAAACATAATCTCATAAAAATCCAATATGGGCTCAAATTAATGGGGTGACAGTATCCAACCCACTGAACAAAATCCAGGAATACAGAAAGAGCACAGAACCAAATCAGCAAACAGTACATAACTGGAAAACACAGGCATTGCTTTATTTTAAAGTAGTTTACCATGAAATAAATCTGAGCTCAGAAGCAGAGAGGCAGGCAAAACTGATCTCTCAAAATAGGTATAATATCAACAATTCTGGCTGTATCCATCAAAATTGCAGCAGATGAGTTCTGCATCTGTTGTTGTTGTTGTTCGGACTTGGTGAATAAAGTCTCCCTCAAAGGTCAAGTGTCAAGTTTGAGAACCACGGATCTATTTGCAACTCACAAATTGCTTTTCCACAAAATGGGGAGCCCAGCTCAGTGTCCTATTCTCAGAGTGCCTGTAGGAAGTCCACAAGCAGGTTCTGGTGCATTTCCATCCACATGCTCTGGTGGGTATCTTATTCAAACGCAAGGGAAATATTACCAAAGATCTCCCACCCACCCATTAGCTCCTATTGCTTGCATGGGCAAACTACTACCAGCATGACACTCTGTTTGATGGATTTGCACTGGCTGCCAATATGCCACCAGGCTAAGTTCAAGGTGTTGGCAACAGATAAGGCCCTATACAGCTCAGGATCAGGTTATTTGAGAGACTGCCTTACCCCCTACATACCCAGTAGGTCACTGCAGTCTGAAAGGGAGTTTCTTTTGCAAGTTCCAAAGATTTCAGAAGCCTGCTCTGCAATAACTCAGAGCACGGATTTTAGTGCGGTTGCCCCTGTTCTGTAGAATATCAAGAGATGATAGCAGACCTTCCAAGTGTCCCTGTTTTCCAGGGACAGCCCCAGATTTACAGAAGCCATTTCGGTTTCTCATTTGATCCCGGAATGTCCTGCTTTTCCCTATTTTCATCGGAGAAATATTGAAGGGTATGGAGTTATCTGACCCCCAAGCCAAGGAGATAAGTAACTATACAACCTCTAGAAGACATCTGAAGGCAGCCCTGTATAGGGAAGTTCTCTTAAATGTTTTATGTTCTATTGTGTTTTTATATATGTTGAAAGCCTCCCAGAGTCGCTGGGGCAGCTCAGCAAGATGGGTGCCGTATAAATAGTAAAATAATTATTATTATTATTATTATTATTATTATTATTATTATTATTATTGAATAAGACATCCCTATTTTCATTGCAGAAATGTTGGAGGGTATGTGGCAGGTGCCCACAATCTGCACTTTCCAGAACCAAGTGAAGACATTTTTCCCCGATGGACTTTCTCAGTTGGCTATATGGCTCTTTGCCACAATTGTTTGTTTTGTTTGGTTCTAGTTTTTTAAAATATATTTCTGATTATATTTGTGTTTTCAGCTGTTATTTTGCTGTTTTTATAGAACATTATTTTGAGATGGTTGTATAATGATGATGATGATGATGATGGAAGGAGGAGGAGGAGGAGAAGAAGGAGGAGGAGAAGAAACAACCTCAGCTGACCATCTCTCTAGCAAAGGAATTGTCTGCAGATGGGTTTGGGGAAGTCTCCTTGTTACTCTGAGGTTTCAGCTGACAACGCAATAAAGAGGAATAAGGTAGGTTGCTTCCTATGTAAGACTGACACTCGAGGAGCGGTGGGGGTTTTTCCTTTAGAGAGTTACCACTTCATGTTTCCCCCTCCCCCCCAAAAAAATAAAAGTATGACATAAACTCACAAAGCCACAGACAATGTGACAACATGGCATGAGTCAGTGGGGGCTACCACCAGATGTGCAATGTCTCTATATAAAGGTTCCATGTGCTGTTGGCAGACATCACAGGCTGAAGATCTTCTCCTCTGATACAGGTCCTTCAATAAGATCCACAATGAACGGTGCCCTGATCTGCATGGCACTTTTTCTGCCTTACAGCTTGGCTGTCCCAATAGCTCACGACCCTGAAGCACAGAGCGTTGAGGATATGAAGTTTGTAGAGGTATGTGACGTCAAAGCTTTTATCGGCAGTAAATAACAGCTGTCCTGCCACTATATTGTAGGGAAGGCTTTATTTTTAATCATGTATTATGTTGCTGTGAAGGATGGATGTAAATGTTTGTGGGCAGCACGTGACCTGTTGCTTCTAGGTGTACACCATCTCTTCCAACATAAAGCTGCAGCTCTCTGCTCCTTTGGGAGGAAGGGTGGGATGTAAATTCAATAAATAAATGTATAGTGGTCTTTGTCACATGATCTCCCATCCAGGCACTGACCAAGGCCAGACCCACCTAATTACTGCAAGGCAGCAACAGCAGCTGCCTTCAATCCACAGTCCTAGTCTGAAATTGAGATTTGCAATGGAATTGGTTGCACCCACAAACTTTAATTGAAAAGGATGTGGTGGTCTAATTTGTCCAAACTACAGCCAACCTAGATATGACTGCGGCAGCCATGCATCTACATATGTGTGTTTATAGTGGGGGTCTGATCCTGCCATGATCATTGTCATTACATTATTCGAACAAATAGGCCATTTTTGCAGAGTTTGGACCAAAGTGGCAGGGGCAACAGAGCACGGAGGAGTTAAGCAGGGGAAGAAAGTTCAGCTCCTCTCACTGATAAGTCCCTTTTCATGTTGAAATGGGACTCCTCTCTCCACCACACCCACCCCCCACCCCCCGGGTTATATGCAAATGAGACAAACACATTAATCAAACATGGTGATCACAACTGGATTGCTGCAATGCTCTTAAAGGGGATCCAGAAGCTGCAGCTGGTGAATAATGCTGCAGCCTGGTTGCTGTACAGTATCCCAAAGTGGAGCCATGTAACACCCAGCAGTGGCTGCTGCCCATTGGGGCTGGTAAGGCACAAGACCAACAGTGGGGGGAGCCAGAGCCAATGGCAGGCAGAGCAGCCCCACAGCTGGTTGTAAATAAGGAGGCAGAAGATTGACCAAGGGCAGCCTGGGGATTGGTGGGGCAGCTCTCCATTTGCCTTAATGGGACAGCATCCTTCTGATAATACCAGTTGACTTTATGCTACTGGACCTGATCTGAGGGTGTTACTCTGGTCTACAAAACCCCTGAATGTCATGGACCCAAATATTTGGTGGAGCCCCTTATCTCCTTGAATGCTTAGGCTTAAGATCAGTGGCGAAGGGCATTCTGGTGGTACCAGTGATGGGCACTGCCTGTTACAAGATGATGCGAGGCTGTCCCAATGGTGGAATGCCATCCAATTGGAAGTACCATTGGTCCCCCTTAGTATCATATTTCCATCACCGTTCGAAAGGCACAGAGTTTATTGAGATGATTGGTGGAGGCCACAACACAATGTGCTTTATAAAATTGCACCGTATTTATGTTCTTATTGTAGGCAGGATTTTATGTGTTGGTGTGCATATCATCCTGGGTTAGAGGACCTTCCAGAGAGGGTGCGAAGGGAGGGAGATTGCCAAAAGAAATCACTTCCCACACCGTTCTGCCGATGAAAACCTTTCATTTTCCTGGAGGAAAGGAAACAACTCAAATGTCTGGCCCAGGTGCCTCCACCACACCATCAGTAAAATGTCATTTGCAAGGTGCAATAAATGCATGATGAAGGGCTCTTAATTTGGCTTTCTTGCTTCGTGGTACAGGCTTATCTCGATAAGTACTTCCCATCATCATCATCACATCTTAAAAGTGGCGGTCAAAGCATAGAGGAGAAGCTCAGACAAATGCAGAGTTTCTTTCATTTGACTGTCACTGGGAAAATGAACCAAGAAACGATGGCAACAATGGAGCAACCTCGGTGTGGAGTCTCAGATATCTCAGAAAAATCTGCAGTAAGATGGGGAAAGACATTGCTGACGTACAGGTTAGCCCCGCTAAAGTCTCCTCTCTCTTTCTCTCCCTTTGAAATATCATGTTAAGTTGTGGGTGAACATATCAGATGACACAGCGATTCTTCAAACAGCTCTTGTTTATTCACAGGCCGGGACAGAACTGAACTGAAGGGTTCAGTCAGCTTGCTTATATAGAGCTCCAGTACAACGTTACTGTAACAACTTTCTAAAACTATCCAATCACTGAATGTCACTTTCGATCCCTTATTTGCATAACCCTGCTGGCCCAGGGTGAGAACTTCAGTACATAACATATCAGAAGTGACATTTCCTGGATACTAATATTTTGGTTTTCCCTGTTGCTCACAGGATTAATAACTACACCCCAGATATGCCGAAGTCTAAGGTGGAAGAGGCAATAGCAAAGGCATTCAAGGTGTGGAGCGACGTGACCCCATTGCAGTTCAGGAGAACTTCCAGACCTGCTGATATTGAAATCTGGTTTGCGACTGGTGGTAAGGAATGTTTATATTTATGAAATACCCAAATAAAACATGAACATTATTTTTTTTAACACATAGAGTGAGTGGGGCCTTTTCTGGAGCATTACTTGGGAACAGTCATCAGAAAATTGTCTCTGAGTTAACCATGGGGGGGGGGAGATGCTTTCACTGATCCAATTCTAAGTAGCCTTCTTTGTCCATAAACAGGGGCAAATATGTTTTGCAATGGTGCTCCCTGCCTCTACTAGGGCTAATACTTTAAAAATGCTTGCTGCACCATTCAAACCTGAGCTGATTGTTTCAACCTGAGGAATAGTCAAGCCGGCCCTATCCTTAACATTAGTGCTGTCCAGAACCTGTCAGTCCTTATGAAAAAAATTAAGCCCTAACTAGCTCAGTTAGGAGGGATGCGGGTGGCGCTGTGGTCTAAACCACTGAGCTTACCGGGCTTGCCGATCAGAAGGTTGTTGGTTCGAGTCTCCGTGACGGGGTGAGCTCCCATTGCTCGGTTCCTGCTCCTGCCAACCTAGCAGTTTGAAAGTATGTCCAAGTGCAAGTAGATAAATAGGTACCCCTCTGGCGGGAAGGTAAACAGCGTTTCCGTGCGCTGCTCTGGTTTGCCAGAAGCGGCTTAGTCATGCTGGCCACATGACCCGGAAGCTGTACGCCAGCTCCGTCGGCCAATAAAGTGAGATGAGAGCTGCAACCCCAGACTCGCCCACAACTGGACTTAATGGTCAGGGGTCCCTTTAGCTCAGTTAGAGACAGTATAAAAAGGTAAAGGTACCCCTGCCCGTACGGGCCAGTCTTGCCAGACTCTAGGGTTGTGCGCTCATCTCACTCTAGAGGCCGGGAGCCAGCGCTGTCCGCAGACACTTCCGGGTCACGTGGCCAGCGTGACAAGCTGCATCTGGCGAGCCAGCGCAGCACACGGAACGCCATTTACCTTCCCGCAAGAGTGGTACCTATTTATCTACTTGCACTTTGACGTGCTTTCAAACTGCTAGGTGGGCAGGAGCAGGGACCGAGCAACGGGAGCTCACTCCGTCGCGGGGATTCGAACCACTGACCTTCTGATCGGGAAGCCCTAGGCTCTGTGATTTAACCACAGCGCCACCCGCATCCCAACAGAGACAGTATAGTTCTGTTTAAAAAGGAAGTGGGTCGGTGAGGAGCAAAATATATATATCCCAAAACCGCCACCCCAAAAAGCAACTACCACCACCTAGACCTGTGACCGTCCCAATGTTGTGGGACTCCAACACCCATCAGTCCCGTCCAGCAGCAGCATCAGTGATCAGGGATGGCAGCAATTGCTTTCCTATGACATCTGGAGGACACATTGACTTCTCCCCAGTCTAGTCCTATCACTCCGTTTACTCAGGCATTCCTAATTCTTTGGAAACATGAGTTGTGGAAGCACAACGAACAGTGCATTCATCCGAAGGTTTAATCGCTGCCGCCACTGCTGCCACTGATATGGAGCGTCTGCAGACAGCCTTTTTCATGTGCGCTCATGGTGATATGTGCTCATGATGCTATTGGTGTGGTCACACCTGAGTCTGCTTTCAAGACTGTTTGTACCTGAAAAAGTTTTGGGTTACTCGTGCCGCTTTCTTTCCTGCCATGGCATACTCCATAACTTCCTTTTCATACTACAAATGTTTGGTTCTGCTTTTGTTGTGCTAGAGCCCCTCTGGACAACCATAATGTGCTATGGCAGCATCTCAGGTCCTCCTAGTGGTGCAGCAATAAAACTGCTAGCATATTTGCAAAGCTAAGCAGGGTCCAGTATAGATTCAACTAATAAAGCTGAATGAATCCACCACAGATGCCTTGTTATTGAGACAAGAACTTGCTGCAGAATATACCTACAATGAAATACCAATCAGGAGGGGAACCATATGGTGTCCATACATGGCCATTTGGAGAGCCAAATAGCCGCAGGGTGATTGGGGCTACACGAGCAGGCGGAAAATGTCAGTGTATTGTGACTGCTAACCTAACTGCAAGTTTTGCGCTGACAGTAGCTGTTACTTCCTTTCAAATGCAGCCCATGGCGATGGTTCTCCTTTTGATGGAAGAGGAGGGACGTTGGCTCATGCCTATTTTCCTGGACGAGGCATAGGGGGAGATGCTCATTTTGATGACAGCGAGCGCTTTTCGGAATTCAACAGAGGTAAGCAATTTCCTGCTGAGCGTTTCTGTTGGTTGGTTAGTTTCATTTCTGTTCCGCCTTTCCCAACCCCCAGTGTAACAAGGCAGCTTGAAAGCACAAGCAACAATCAAATCGTTATAAAATAGACCTTACAGAGATAAATGCACAGCAATGACAAAATATTAGGCAAATCAACAAAAGTCAGTTGAGAAAAGCGGTAACCTGAAAATGCCTGCTGGAATAATACCCCTTTCACTGCTTGTCCAAAAGTGAGCAGTGATGGGGTCAGGCACGCCCCTCTAGGGAGGTTGTTCCAAGTTCTAGGTGCCCCTAGGGATGATTCAGACAATTTTTATTTCTGAATTCTGATATGAGGATCAGAACCAACAACTCAATCCTAGTCATAGCTACCCCAGAAGTAAGTTCCATTGAATTGAATGGGGCTCCCTCCTGGTTGGCCACCGTGAGAACAGGATACTTGACTAAATGAGCTTTTGAGTTGATCTAGCAGGCTATTGTTATGTCCCTATGACAGTTTTCTATGTGCAGTATTTTCACTTTTCAACATGTGCCATGGGGAATGTGTCTGTGGGCTGGAGGTGGACACATGCCACCATATATCCCCTTGGAATACGTACTTGACACTCACCTTACTCCCTTCCCTGTTTTTTTTCTTCTTCTTCTATCTTTTAGAAATCAACCTATTCCTTGTTGCTGCACACGAATTTGGCCATTCCTTGGGACTGAGCCATTCGAATGTCCGTGGTTCTTTGATGTTCCCTTCCTATTCCTTTGTGAACCCAAATAACTTCAACCTCCCAAACAACGACAGGCAAAGGATTCAGAGATTATACGGTAAGTTCCTGTGAATAATCTTGTTTCCCACAATTAATTCCATATTAATCGGACTCCCCTCCCAACCCTATAACCTCAAGCTAATTTCAGTGGCTTCCGCGAAGCAAAGGAGATCTATGCAAAGCTGTAAGAATATGTAGGAAAACGGATCTTCTTTTTGGTCCACGGAAATTGACCATCATCTAACTTTCCATTGTTGCATATAGTGCCCACCATGCAATAATGTATTGGCTGGGGAGCATCACTGGCTAGCACATTATCATTGGAAGAGGCACTAATCCCACTTGCTCATGTTGGGCCACTTAGTCTCCACCCCCATCATTCAACCCAGACGCTGAGGTCCTCCTCCGAGGGCCTTCTGGCAGTTCCCTCCAAGGGCCTTCTGGCAGTTCCCTCCCTGTGAGAAGTGAGGTTACAGGGAACCAGGCAGAGGGCCTTCTCGGTAGTGGCGCCTGCCTTGTGGAACGCCCTCCCACCAAATGTCAAAGAAATAAACAACTATCTGACTTTTAGAAAGCATCTGAAGGCAGCCCTGTTTCGGGAAGTTTTTAACGTTTGAGGTTTTATTGTGTTTTTAATATTCTGTTGGGAGCCACCCAGAATATTAATAAAATTAATTAATTAATTAATTAATAATGGAAATAGTAGTAGTAGTAGTAGTAGTAGTATACTTACTGGTACCACACACCACAAAACTGAATACAGGGTAAAAGGGAAATTTTTCATACTGCGTACAGAAGTCTTATGGCTGTGTCCACAAGACTTAAAACCAAACATAAAATATAGTAAGTCTGCAATCCTATACATCTATACAGCCCCATTGGTATGAATGAGAAATAAGGGTGGAAACCTATATTTCCTTACTGAGCAAATTTTGTCTGAAGATACTTGTGTAGATATTGGTAGTATTTCCTTGGATATTTTAACTTAATTGCATAATTTATTTATTGTCTCTTAAATATCCTTATTTTTCTTCCTCAGGACTGCCAAAGTGAAACCCTCAAAGCATCACGGATAAAATTCATCTTGTATCTTTAAACATCTTTGGCAACCCTAACAAGAAGTAGCACCAGGGCCAACTTAGAGACATTTATGTTTACGATATATTCACATATAGGGGAATTTCTTCACTCTAGTCTCTATTCCCCTTTTCCAAGGCTTCCCTTTACAAGGGAGAAAAAGTCCTAAAATCTGCAATACTTAATTAGGTGATGAAGCTTTGAACTTTTATTTTCTGCCTGGTTATTTATCTATGTATTCGCTTGCAAAGGAAGACTCCGGGTTATGGTCTGGTTGCTTGTCCTGATATCATTGTGTTACCTTTTGCAAAGAAAACATTGTGCTGTGTGTCTCAGGCCTGATCAACTTTGACACACAAAGAAAGGCTGTTTTTTTAAAGTTCTCTGTTCAGTTCCACCCACAAACTGGGTTGTAACGGACGAACCAATTATGTGTTTCAACACCATGAACTATTTCCACCTTGTTTAGTTCACATTTGTTTTAGGGCAGGAAAGCCCTTTTTAATAATAAAGCAAAATATCTTAAATTTGTGCTATTTATTTACATAACATTTTTTGCGGAAATTTCTACCTCACTATTCAAGCAAGTTTGTGGCACAGCTTACAAACCAGAACTAAAGCAGAGGGCCAGAGTTCCTTCTGGAGAACCTTCCAAGGGCCACATTCCAGTGGTGGGCAGGGCCAGAGCTAACAGTGGGCGGAGCAATGAATGTAGTCTTTATTGGGCTAGTTTCATCACACTTTATCCTCCATAAGCAAGAGGCATTATCAGAGTTTAAGGACATATTCCAGTTATGTAAAACCATTTGACCCAATGAGGAGCAAAGACTGGAGAGAGTTTCACAGGCCAGACAGAGAGGCCTGGAGACCCACATTCTGCCCTCTGGCCAGTGGTTGCCCAGCCACTGTGAAATCCCTTTACCCATAATAACTTCCAACACCTTCAAAGATGGAGGGACTCAAAGAAGGAGCTCTGCTGAAAACCTTAGTGTTTTTAGCTGCCTGTCAGGGGACAGAAGGAATGGTGAAGACAGCCTCTCCATCCTGACCTTCCAGGGAGGAGGAAGTGGAAGACTGTACAGTGGTTTAAGGGAGGTTGCAGCTCAGAGACAGCTGAGGGGGAAAGTTGGGAAATCATGGAAGATCCAGAGCAACACCTGACTGACACGTTGTCATTAGAAGGCATTCTAGACCCTCCATCTCCCAGAACCCGGCGAGCCTTAAAAGTAGGAGAGCAAAGAGCTCAAAGACAGAGGGCACTTAGTGGCACCCGTAGAGGAGATGATGATGATGACGAATGAGGAAGTGGGAGAGATGGGGGATGGAGATTCACTCAGGACAACACCATTATCCAAGAGGCTGGGTTCTATAGCCTCTCTCTGTAAAGATTGAAATGAAAAAAGGACTGTAAAAAACTTTTCCTTGTCTTTATACAGTGGACGCTCGGGTTGCGAACGTGATCCATGTGGGATGCACGTTTGCAACCCACAGCATTCACAACCCGCATCTGCGTGTCTGCACATGCGCAGGTTGCAATTTGGCCTTCTGCGCATGCGCAAAACGTGATTTAGCACTTCTGCTAAATTATAAGTTATAAGAGTTAATGTGGTTCCTGCTGCTTTTTGGGGGGGGGGGAAACCCCTCAGGTGCAATGAAATTAATGAGCTGTTACTGCATTCTGATCATAAAGTCACCCAGGGAATATTTCTATCCATGCAAGAAAATTGCAATATACCTACACCTCTATTTCACCTGTTTACTACTTTTGAAAGACAGATTATACAATGACTACAAATACTTCCAGCCTCAAAGGCAACATGCCGCTGCTGGGATTGACGAATAGGGACAGTGCTTGTTGCACATGGGTACTGCTTGTGAACTTTCCATTAGATTAGGGCATCTAGTTGGCCAATGGACTAAATGGCCAGAACCTTTGGCCTGAGCCAGCAGAGATCTTCCTGTGTTCTTATATAGCCGCCTGCCGTAACGTTGTGCAATGTCCAGAGAGAAGGGGTCATCTGAGAGTCATCCAAGACCAAGAACAAACATCTTCTTTCCTTCAGGCAAGGCACCACAACTTCCTGGATAAACCTCAAAGCCTTATGTTTGCTTGCAGGCAGAACAATGGGCAGCCACCAAGATCTGGTGTGAAGCATTTAGCACGAAATAAGAGTGCAGATCATTTTCATCTGAGATCAAGGAAATGTGCTAATGCCTAATAGTTAATGCAAGAGCAAATATGGTGGATACAGACTGTGCTGGTTATAAACAGGAAGGGCAAGGCAGGAAACATTATTATTATTATTTCTGATTCATCAGTATTTACACAGGGCATTCCACTAGGGGCTAGGCCTCAGAGTCCAGGGCAGTATAGCCTAGAGCCTCCCCCAAAATCATAGAATTCTAGAGTTAGAAGGGACCACGAGGGTCATCTAGTCCAACCCCCTGCAATCCTGGAGTCTTTTTGCCCAATGTGGGTATTGACCCTTGAGATTAAGAGTCTCATGCTCTGCCGACTGAGCTATCCCGAATGACCATCCAGAGGGGGTCAAATGATGGGGGAAGCAGCAAAGAGGTCAGAAATCATCACCAGAGTCAGCCTGGGCATGCCAGCACCCAGATACGCCAACGCTGGTTGCCGCAACATCCTTCTTTTAAAAACAAATGTTATGTTCAGGTGGCAGCCAGCTAGGTGTGTTCATAGTTGCAGGTGCTCACTTTATTATCTTCACTTAGATAATATAAAATCATTTTCTACCAGAGGGTGGTGCTTTATCTCAAATCAATGTGGGCAACAGAAGCACAATCAATTTTCGGGTCAAGATGGTGCCGTGATTTAAGCTACAGTGGTTCATGGTTGGAGATGGGGCAGAAGAAGAGGCGGTGGTGTTCTCCTGATAGGTAGCAGTGAGGAAAGGCCTGTTTTGGTGGCACCAGTCCAGAATTCTCCCAACCTTGCTGCCTTGCCTCATCTGTGTCCTGGCAAGCACATTGTGACCAGGAGGATGTCACTGGCCCAGAAGAAGAAGAAGAAGAAGAAGAAGAAGAAGAAGAAGAAGAAGAAGGAGGAGGAGGAGGAGGAGGAGGAGGAGGAGGAGGAGGAGGAGGAGGAGGAGAAGGAGAAGAAGAAGAAGAAGAAGAAGAAGAAGAAGAAGAAGAAGAAGAAGAAGAATTAATTTATTTATAACCCACCTATCTGGCTGGGTTTCCCCAGCCAATCTGGGAGGGTCCCAACAGAAAATTAAAAATATGATAAAACATCAGACATTAAAAGCTTCCCTAAACAGGACTGCCTTCAGATGTCTTCTAAAAGTCAGGTAGTTCTTTATTTCCTTGACATCTGATGGGAGGGCGTTCCACAGTGGTGGGTGCCACTATCGAGAAGGCCCTCTGCCTGGTTCCCTGTAACTTCACTTCTCACAGTGAGGGAACTGCCAGAAGGCCCTCGGCACTGGACCTCAGCTGAACAATGGAGGTGGAGACGTTCCTTCAGGTATTCTGGGCCGAGGTCATTTAGGTCTTTAAAGGTCAGCACCAACACTTGGAATTGTGCTCGGAAACGTGCTGGGAGCCAATGTAGGTCTTTCAGGCCCTACCTCTCCTCACAAATCACACCACTAATAAAATGCACATGGTCCTCTAAGATCATTGTCAAGGATCTAACTGGACCACTGCATGAAAAAAGAACATTAGGAGAGTCTGCTGGATCAATCTGCCTTCCTGCAGTTTCCAGTAACTGGTACAGTGGTATCTCGGGTTACATACGCTTCAGGTTACAGACTCCGCTAACCCAGAAATAGTGCTCCAGGTTAAGAACTTTGCTTCAGGATGAGAACAGAAATCATGTTCTGGCGGCGTGGCAGCAGCAGGAGGCCCATTAGCTAAAGTGGTGCTTCAGGTTAAGAACAGTTTCAGGTTAAGAACGGACCTATGGAACGAATTAAGTACTTAACCCAAAGTACCACTGTATTCAGAAGCATTGCTGTCTCTGACCATGGAGGCAAAACATAGCCATTATGTCTAGTAGCCATCAATAGCCCTATCCTCCAAGAATTTGTCTAATCAACTTTTAAAGCCATCCAAGTTGGTGACCATCACTGCCTCCTGGGGAAGCGAGTTCTATAATTTAACAATGCTCTGCATGGAGGAATACTTTTTTCAATCTGTCCTGAGTCTTCCAACAATCAGCTTAGTTTGATGTCCACGAGGTCTAGTGTTATGAGAGAGTGAGAAAACATTTCTCTACCCACTTTCTCCAAGACATGCATGGTTTTATAAACTTCTGTCATGTCACCTTCTCTAAATCTTTTCCATCTCTACAATATCCTTTCCGAGGTGAGGCAACCAGAACTGTTTCTGGTAACATTTGTTCTGTGAGGTGAGAGGGTGCTAGCCATCTTAAAGAGAGGTTTTTCAGCATGCTCACCAAAATGCTGTTCCCCAGGCCTAAACACAGAGGTAACTGACGCGGTGCCCTTCAGAATTTGTTAGACTACGACACCTCATGCTTTCTTAGCTAATTTTAGTAGTCATCTTGTTCTCTCATGCTCCTCCTAATATTTGAAATGCCTTTTAGTTTCCCACTGTGCTGGTTCTCTCTCTCTCTCTCTCTCTCTCTCTCTCTCTCTCTCTCTCTGTGTGTGTGTGTGTGTGTGTATGTGAGTGAGCTATTTTAGGGTTGCCAAACATCCGGAATTTCCCAGACACAGCCAGGATTCAGCCATTGGAAACAACATCTGGGGAAAATCCAGACGTATGGCAACCCATGTCAGAAGTGTAGATTTTGGCAAATTTCATTTTAAGAAAAGCGCAAAAACTTCTTCCTTTTGAGATTTCTTCCCAAAAAAGCTCAACAACTTGTGTCTGGATCTTCACTTTTTGAAATATGGCAACCCTAGCTATTTCCTGGTGCATTCTTAGTAGGCTTATTGTTCTTTTTGTAGCATTTTAATGCTGTACTAGTGCCTCTAGGCCATTTAGAAAAAGGCACAATATAAATGAATGAAGGAAGGAAGGAATATTCACTCCATATATAACTCAGCTGTTTACCTGTGATCACTTGTTATTTCCCAGAGTGAACTGCATACTTCTACAACCACCCTAAGATGAAAACCTACACATTCCTGCCTACTCTCATTCCTACACAGAAGCGTTCTTTGTAAATCAGACTTGTCGTTTCCAAAGTGATCATAAGCACATCACATCACTGCTTAGATTGAAATGCCAGAATAATTAGTCATTGTGGTATTTTTAAACAAATTAATTAAAAAATCAATTTCTTCGCATTGTTGAAAGGTATTCCACAGCATACAAATCAATGGATGAAACAATGCAACTGTTAATAATTTAAAGTTTAAGCATGAACATTTAACTTTCCCAAAACAAATAAAGCTGAAGGGCACATTGTTGTTCTTTTTGAAGTAACTTAATCCCCAGCACTTCCTTGTGAGGAAAGGATTTTCCAAATCTCATTCAGATGGTAGGTAATTAAAACAGTCTGGTTCCCACAAGATGGTTCAGAGATTGTTTAGACACCAGATACAGACACTCACCATTTGGCTTTATCTAAATTATGAGCTTACCTTGAGTCAGAATGCCACCAAAGCTGACCAAAAAAACCCCTGAAATGTCTAATCTCTATCACTTGCCTTCAACTCTTTAAGGCCTGTAGTCTACCATTGAAACTAGGGAAACTGCAACATTGGAACAACTTATAGTGGGGTCCATGGCCCCAGAAAATTCAAAATGCTTAAGAGCCCTTGAAATCAAGGGGATAAGTTAAGTCACTGCTAAATTAAGCCTCCTTATGCTCTCCATAATTCTCTTTCTTTCCCTTTTAAAAAAAATAAAAATGGCGGCTGTGGCATTGGTGCTTTCCGCCATTCACAACCACCAGCTGAAGGTCAATCGTCTACATGGAAAATATTAGGAAATCAGTAGCATCTGTGTTTAATTTCCAGAAAGACAAATGATGAAGATAGAGACAAACCATTGACCCCTCTAATGTATAATTAAGAACATAAGAAGAGCTTTTCTGTTCCAGAGGTATCGTAAGAATTACTGGAAGGCACATAGACACCTGCAGATCCCTGTCCTAAGGCATCAACTTGGTCTTTGAAGAAATCATGATGCTAGATCAATCTTTGATCTGATCTAGTAGGGATCTTCCGAGGCTCTTGTGTGCTTTAAGTCCACTGCTTTTAGGTCCCTCTCAAAGAATATTTAAAGGGGGTCTTGTGGAAAAGAAGATGAGCATGTCCCAAATATGACAGCAGCAGCAATAGTAGTAAGAAGAAGCTGTAGCCATTTTCACGGTGAGTGTGTCCCAGATACAAAGGCAGCAATAAGAATACAAGCATCCAATTTAATTGTGAGCACTGCATGGAAAGTGCAATGGATAGTGGAACAACTCATCTGGAAAACTAATAGAAATTGTTTGGCCAAAAAAAGAAGAAGAAGAAGAAGAAGAAGAAGAAGAAGAAGAAGAAGAAGAAGAAGAAGAGTTTGGATTTGATATCCCGCCTTTCACTCCCCTTCAGGAGTCTCAAAGCGGCTAACATTCTCCTTTCCCTTCCTCCCCCACAACAAACACTCTGTGAGGTGAGTGAGGCTGAGAGACTTCAGAGAAGTGTGACTAGCCCAAGGTCACCGAGCAGCTGCATGTGGAGGAGCGGAGATGCGAACCCGGTTCCCCAGATTACGAGACTACCGCTCTTAACCACTACACCACACTGGCTCTCAAAAAAGGAAGTAGCACAATTCAAGGGACACCCCTCTCCTTGGCACTAAAGCTGACATATACAGTAAGGCTACCAGTGGTTGCTAGCTATGAGGGCTCCACTGTCGGAGGCAATGGGCCTCTGAAAACCACAGGAGGAGGGAGTACAGTGGTACCTCAGGTTACAGATGCTTCAGGTTACAGACTCCCCTAATCCAGAAATAGTACCTCAGGTTAAGAACTTTGCTTCAGGATGAGAACAGAAATTGTGTGGTGGCAGTAGGAGGTCCCATTAGCTGAAGTGGTACCTCAGGTTAAGAACAGTTTCAGGTTAAGAACGGACCCCCAGAATGAATTAAGTTCTTAACCCGAGGTACCACTGTATACCTGAAAGAGCATCTTCACCCCCATCGCTTTGCCTGGACACTGAGATCCCGCGCCGAGGGCTTTCTGGCAGTTCCCTCACTGCGAGAAGTGAGGTTACAGGGAACCAGGCAGAGGGCCTTCTCAGTAGTGGTGCCTGCCCTGTGGAACGCCCTCCCACCAGATGTCAACGAAATAAACAACTACCTGACTTTTAGAAGACATCTGAAGGCAGCCCTGTTTAGAAAAGTTTTTAATGTTTTAATGTTTGATCGTAATGTTTTATTGTGTTTTTAATATTCTGTTGGCCCAGAGTGACTGGGGAAACCCAGCCAGATGGGCTGGGTATAATTAATTAATTAATTAATTAATTAATTAGTGCAATTGAGCTCATGTCCTTCTTGTGAACATCCCACAGGCATCTAGCTGGCCACTGTGAGAACAGAATACTGGACAAGATGGGCCTTTGGCCTGTTCTTGTGCTCTGGGAGGAAGCTTGTTACAACAACCATTTCAGCCAGCCCCTTCTAGATTTCCAGCGTTTCGACTGACAGCGGATCCTCAGACGGAACCCCTTCGACAGAAACCTTTCCGAAAGTGCAGAATTCTAACCACACAGCCTAAGCTGTGGACGAGTCACCTGCTTTTCAGTGCGCCACCTGGAAAGCTAGACAACGCAGAAGACAATGTCGCAATGCGTCTCAGCGGCAAACAAAGAAGATTGGGCAAGCCAAAGAGGGTGGGGTCGTACAGTAGATGCTTTGGGTGGATTTAGAAGGGCCAACTTCCCTATGTCCTGTGGTTTTAGAGAGTGAAAGGAAAGATGGGATGGGGACAAAGCGAAATGACATCAGTGGAAATGTCAACAAGGAGGAGGAGGGGAGGAAAGACATGCCTTTAATGTTTCCTCGTAATCATTTTGGAGTTGTGACATTTGACCATCCAGAGCCATTCACACACAAAAAGCAGGCGAGTGCCATAAAGTGAGTCACCTGGATTTTTACAACATGCCACACTGGTCAGGCATATATAAGCTTGCCCATTTGGGCTCCAAGATGCGATACACCAAAGGCTTTCTCCTTTTGGTGCAGGCAACCTTTCAGCAACCTCCACTATGAGGCATGTGGTGCTCCTGTGGGCTGTGATGCTGCTGCCTTGCATCTCCACCTTTCCAGTTCAGAATCCGGCATTGAAAATCAAGGATCTGAAATTCATTGAGGTATGTAGCCATCACAGCGTTAACAGATAATGCCATAGAACTATAGAGCAAGGGAACTGCTGCTGTTATGTGGTGTAGGGAGATGGGCAAATCTGTCAATTTAGGTTTCTCATTTTTCCAGTCTTAAATCTAGTTCTCCACATTTCCACATAAGTTTGCAAATTTTCAAGTCTTCACGGAGATTCATCAGCATGTTATTGCTGATTTCTCCTAATGTATACATTAAAAATAATAATACAGTGGTACCTAGGGTTACATACGCTTCAGGTTACATACGCTTCAGGTTACAGACTCCGCTAACCCAGAAATAGTGCTTCAGGTTAAGAACTTTGCTTCAGGATGAGAACAGAAATCGTGCTCCGGCGGCACGGCAGCAGCAGGAGGCCCCATTAGCTAACGTGATGCTTCAAGTTAAGAACAGTTTCAGGTTAAGAACGGACCTTCGAAACGAATTAAGTACTTAACCCGAGGTACCACTGTAATAGTATTGCATACTAGACATGAATTTGTAAAGATTTTTTTCCTAATATAATGTCTTTTTGCATAGTCTTTTTATTAATATATTCATTTTTGTATTTGACTGAAGCATTGCATTGCAAAATTCAGAGAATAGCAAATTGTATCTTCTCTCTCTCTCTCTCTCTCTCTCCCGTCATCTAATCTATCACATTTATATCCCACCTTTTTCTCCAAAGAGCTCAAAGTGGCATACATTGTTCTCCCCCTCCTCATTTACCCCCCACAACAACCCTGTGAGGCAGGTGAGGCTGAGAGGCAGCGACTAGCCAAGGTCACCCAGTTATCTACATGGCCGAGGGGGAGATTTGAACCCTAGCCTCCCATGTCTTAGTCCACCCTTTCTAACCACTATACTACACTGGCTCTCATAGCTGGGTTTTGGGTTGCATATTGTTTGGGAAACTGTGAATTAGGTAGATTCGCCTTTAAGTGCAAAGTGAATTGAATTTCCCTTCCATCCCTAATTTTGAGGAATGTTTTCATTACTGGACTTCTTTCTATGACTTCTGTACACAGAATGCAACAAATGGTTTCTCTCTGTTCTGTGCTTTTTTTGAAAATCACTGCAGGTGCTGTATTCTTTTTTTAAGCAATAGATGGAGGAGGGTGATTGGAATGTAGATTAGACTTAAAAATAAATGCCAGCGAGAGAACTGGCATGTTCAGAGGATAAACAATGAGCAAGCAAGGAGCCAGAATGGGAAGAAGTTGAGAGAATGCTGTTTGCCGGCTTACCATAGGCATCTAGCTGGCCACTGTGAGACCAGGCTCTTCACATGTTCTTAAAGATCCAAACTAAATGGTCCCTTTTTTATTCCAGGCTTACCTGAACAGGTTTTTCCCAGCTGTGAAAAAAGTATTGAAGCATACCCTGGAAGAACAAATCAGACAAATGCAGGAATTCTTTCACTTGAAGGTAACAGGAAAGATCGACACAGAGACTGTGCAGGTAATGGATCAGCCCAGATGTGGCGTGCCAGATGTCTTGGAGTATCGTACTTTCGGAACTGACAGATGGAATAAAAACTTACTGACTTACAGGTTAGCTGAGCTTCACCTTTCTGAAAAATGCAAAAAATAAATAAATTGGCTAAGTACTAATATCGTATTTTCCTCCACTGCTCAAAGGATTAATAACTACACCCCCGATATGACTCGAAGCAAGGTAGACGCGGCCATAGCAAAGGCATTTAAGGTGTGGAGCGATGTGACCCCCCTGCAGTTCAGGAAAACAACAGGACCTGCTGATATTGAGATTTCTTTTGCATATAATGGTAAGGCTGCCTTGGCTGATGTGTTTTGTTCATGTCTATGTCTCATACCTCTTCAGAGAACCTGATATTTATTTATTTATACAGGAGGAAATGCAATTAAAAAAATATCCCCAACCGTTAAAAACTTGCTCAAGCCTTTGAAACTGTGTGTGTGTGTGTGTGTGTGTATTGGGGAAATATCTGAAATTTGGTATGAAGGACCTTCAGAGGAAGGTGTTTCGTAGCTACGTAGCCGCGTTCAGCTTTGCCTTTATATATGTTCACACTATTTAGCTTTCATTTAATTTCATGTCACTTTTAGTTCATATAACACCTTTCTGCATTACTATACACAAGGCACTAGATTCAGGTAGGTAGCCGTGTTGGTCTGACACAGTCAAAATATATTTTAGAAATTCAAAAAATTGTGCAGTGGCATCTTAGAGACCAACTAAGTTTGTTCTTGGTATAAGCTTTCGTGTGTATGCACACTTCTTCAGTGTATGGCACTGTGTATAGCACTGCCAAGAAGCCTCTGCAGATTGCAGTGACCATGGTGGATAGGAGGCAATGCCTTGTTTATGCAGTGTTCACCTTTTAAAGCCTTTTATGAGACAAAGAATCATGCCCTAAAGGAGCATGGAGTCAGTCTCCAAACAATCTCCAAGGACAGCCCCATCCTGGGATCGTTGCAGGAATCTGTCCTCAATATGGTTGAGGCCACTCCCCCATGATGCAATCCTACAGCGCTGGGGCAGGGGTGCATGAACGAAGAAGAGCCACATGGGCAGGGTCAATTGTATAGCCATTCACACCTGTTTGATGCCCTATAGCTACACTACCAGTGCCGGATTTACATATAAGCTAAACAAGCTATAGCTTAGGGCCCCATTCTCTTGGGGGCCCCCAAAAAAATTAAAGGGGAAAAACTGGATGTACATTTCCAAAATACAGTGGTACCTCTGGTTGCAGATGGGATCCATTCCGGAGGTCCGGTCAGATCCCGAGGTTTCTGCAACCTGAGGACCACTTCTGCGCATGCACAGTAGGGCAGTTCATTAAAAACTTTGGGGGGGGGAATGCCTGCTCCAAAGGTCTTTTCTTACTACAATAGGGATTGTATAGCTATATCTGAAATTTCATGCATACCTTGACCCTGCTCCACTGAATTGAAATTTCAGCCTTCCCGACATAGGAAAACGGCCAAGTAAACAGCTATTTTCATGGAGCAGGGTCAAGATATTAACCGATATGCATGAAATTTCTGATATAGCTATATAATTCCTAGATAAGACCTTTGGAGCAGGCATTTTCCAAAAAAAAGTTTTTTATGAACCGCCCTAATGTGCAGACTGCTTCTGCACAAGCGGTAAAATACTTCCAGGTTTGCCGCACGCGCATCCTGAAGTTTATATAACCAGAGGGTTACTTAAATGGAGGTTTGACTGTATAAGATAAAAAACAAATAAAATAAAACCTACATACAGCAACAGTGTTTTGTGTTGTGTAGGCTCCTGTGATGTACATACTTTGTTATGTGCAAATGGCTTTAGATACCTATTAGGTCCATACATTACCATATAGCATACATTCAACACAAAAAACAGTGACGATTTGCTGTTGACAAAATATAAGCTGGACTTATAAAGGGCCCCATTACCTTCAGCAGCTTAGGGCCTCATCAAACCTAAATCCGGCCCTGTACACTACCATTCACCGGTGCTACCTAACTAGCAGATCCTGGGGCACTCCAAAGCTTGTTGCATCTAAACTCCACCCGTGACAACTGCCCCCAAACGCTGGACCTGCCAGCCACAATTCTTCTCTGTACTGAGTTGCACCAGACTCATTCATACCAATTTCCCGACTGCAGGATGAGGTCGTATGTTACCACCTGCTGACATTCACAGTGGAAGTAGCCATGTGATTCTTTCTCCCCACATTTCTCCTCTGTCAACACTACTGGAGTGACATAGGACAAGGGCATGGGGAAGTGGCTGCCGTGATGTTGATACAGCATGACTAAGCTTTCTAAATTATCTGAGCGTGTCAACAAGCTTGTGGATAAGGATGATCCAGTAGACACCGTGTACTTGGACTTTCGAAAAGCTTTTGCTGAAACCTCCGACAAGCATAGCAGTCATGGAATAAAAGGGCACATCCTCTTCTAAATCAGTAATTGGTGCAGGGGCAGGAAGTAGAGGCTAAGACTAAATGGACAGTGGTTGGATGTATAAAAAAAATGGATCCCAGGATCTGGACAGGACAGGTGTTTTTGAACTTGTTCATAAATGACTTGGAGGTAGGGTTAAGCTATAAGGCAGCCAGGGTTACTGATGTATCCAAATTATACAGGGTGATATTAAGAACAAAAATGGAGTACAAAGAACTGCAGGGTTATGGCAGGTGGCCATTTTGGAAAACGGCTTCTATAGATTTATGCCAATCTTCACATGATGTCTACCCTTCCCTTCCCCCCATTATATATGATCCAAGTTTAAATTGCCATCAGTAACAACTTTTCTATGGAAATCTATTAGAAAGGCAAGTCTATAGTAGGAGCTAGCTGATTTTACCCATGCTTAGTTGCTTAATGGGCATGATAAACTGTGACTATATGGACTATTGTTCCATTTCATTTTTTAAAAAAATAATAATCCTGTAAATTCCAACTGGACGAGCTGTGCTTTTAACATCTATAACTCCACAAGCAAATAAGCCACACACAGCAATTCCAAAAACCAAAAGACTTTTTTGAGATTGGGTGTAATAAGTCTAAGTTGTTGCTGCTGCTGCTGCTGCTGCTGTTGCTGTTGTTCTTTTTACTGTTTCTTAACTGCCGTTTAATGTAATGGCTCTGAGCAGCATACCTAAGCATTATTAAAATACAGTATAAATAATAATAATAAAACAATTACATTATAAAACTCATCATGGCAGGGCAACTGAACACAAATAGTCATCAAACCTTTATTGCATTAGCATACAGCCATAGCAAGATAAGACAAAAAAGCAAGAGAGAAATAACCTGATAAAACAGAATTCAAACGATATTACGGGCATTGTAACATTTAAATTACCCTAAAACAATAATATAAAAATTTAGTTGCCAGCACCGGGAATCTAAAATGCAGATGTATATAAAACATATAATGGCCCCAAAATAGGCTTGGCACATTTGGTTAAAAAGGTAATACAAAGAATTAAAACAGGTCCAGGTCTGGGACCCACTACCCAGTCAGTGTAGCCCTAAGTTTCAAAGCCTGCACTATAAAGATTGCCACCCCACGTGAAATTTGGGGATTTGCGTCCACAAGAAGGAATTTCAAACAGTCTTCCTTAGATGTGATGGTGGGCGGGATCAAGAGGAGGAGGTTAGTTCTTATTAGCTCATAAATAGGGCAGTAGAAAAAGAAGTGTATGAAGTCCTCTACTTCATTCATTGTGCATGGACAAAGACGCTGAGTAATGGGGGTCTTAAAGTAAATCCCCTGCGAACACAAATAGTGCAGACAGATCTTGAAGTTACAACAAACTCGGAAGTTGCCATAGTTGAATGAGTCTGAGCTAAGGAATAAGGCTGAGAATTCAGAGCCAGGAAGAGTTTGTTGGGGGAGGCTGTCCTTGCAACCTGTGTACTTCAAGACTAATGGATGAGACTGAACTGCTGGTAATACATCGTTTTCCCTTTCCAACTCAGAGCATGGTGACAACATCCCTTTCGATGGGAGGAGCGGAGTTCTGGCTCATGCTTTTGCCCCTGGGCCAGGCCTTGGTGGAGATGCCCACTTCGATGAGGCCGAACGCTGGTCAGAAACCAACAGAGGTAAATATATATATATATATTCAAAATGTGTGAGCCGGGTCCCGTTGGGGCATCAATGTGTTGTGCGCAAATACGACCCCTCAAAAACAACAACTCTGCAAAGTTTTATATACAATTCATGCATGGAATTCGCTGTCACGCGCAGGTAACAGCACCTATACGTAAATGGGCCCTTAACCATTAGGTCCAGTCATGACCGAGTCTGGGGTTGCAGCATTCATCTCGCTTTATTGGCAGAGAGAGCCAATGTGGCCAGCACCACTAAGCCGCTTCTGGCGAACCAGAGCAGCGCACAGAAACGCCGTTTACCTTCCTGCCGGAGCGATACCTATTTATCTACTTGCACTTTGACGTGCTTTTGAACTGCTAGGTTGGCAGGAGCAGGGACCGAGCAACGGGAGCTCACCCCTTTGCGGGGATTTGAACCGCCGACCTTCTGATCAGCAAGTCCTAGGCTCTGTGGTTTAACCCATAGCGCCACCCGCATCCCTAGAACAGCACCTATTATAGACAGCTAAAGGAGAACTGGGCAAATTCATGGAGGATCAGTCTATCAATGGCTTCTAGACATGATTCAGAAATCACTGGATAGCAGTTGGCAGGGAGCAACAGGAAAAGGGGGTTTTATTGATTACACTCCCTATCTGTATGCTTTCCAGAAGCACTTGCTAGCAACTGTAGGGAGCAGGATGAGCCCAGGGGTCATCTAGTCCCACCCCCGCAATGCAGGAATCACATCTAAAAAAATCCCTGACAGCAACTTTGACACATGTGGGTCTCCTTCAGTTGCGCTATGCTTATAAAATGCTCTGTGGAATGTCACCAGCTCCCTACATGCCATACATTTAAAGCACATCCCTTCCCCATCCCCCAAAAGTCCTGAGAATTGCAGTAGGTTCAGAGTGCTGGGAATTGTAGCTCTGTGAAGGGTAAACTACAGCTTCCAAGATTCTTTTGGGGCAGGCTGCTTTAAATGTATGGTGTGTACACAGCCTTAGTCCAGGGGAATACTGCCTCTCCCAGCATAAGATGCCCAAGGCAGTTGCCTCACTTTGACTAATGATAGGACCGGCCCTGCTAATACGCACTGCTCATCTGAGTTGTTTTCTGTGTTTTAGAAGTCAACCTGTTCCTTGTGGCTGCACATGAATTTGGCCATTCTTTGGGGCTGGCTCATTCAAATGTCCGTGGCGCTTTGATGTATCCTACCTATTCCTATGTGAACCCAATTAACTTCCGTCTCTCAGATGACGACAGGGACGGAATCCAGAGTTTATACGGTAAATTCACTGTCTAAAGTTCCTTCCCTATGTTAAATTAGTTATAACGAAGTCTGCAATTAGTGTGGTTTCATAGAGAAATTGAAGCCTGATATATATAGATATATAGATGAATATATGAATTAATTATGTGACATTTAAAAAATGCAACTATTGATGAGCACAGGAACTGCTCAAGAAATGGAAGGATCAGACAGGAAGAAGTCAAAGCTCAATATGAGCAAAGGTATATGTGATGAAGAAATTTTATTTGGTTGTTATAAAGGAAAAAATAAAGAAATTAATAAATATTATATTAAAAAAGAAAGAAATGGAAGGATCACAAACACACGTGTTGAATGTATGCTAAAAGCAGCTATTTCAGGAACAGGCTTTGCTTAGGAAGTTCATGACTTGTTCTTACTCACTCTAGCAGTAAAATGAATTAACAACCTGAGACAAAAAATAACCAATCTCCCCAAGTTCAGAAATACTCAAACGAAATCTACGTTTCGTGAAATGATACCTGGAGGGCTCAAAAATCCATTTATAGCCAGTTTTTCCAGCTGAACACACTAGTGATTAGGCTTGCATTTTATTTCATTCAAAGTGGGTCTGTGCAGCAATCGGGGGTGCTACCAAAATGATAAAGGAACAATAACATCGACATAACAATCAATATCCATCCAAATTGCACATGTGAACAGCAGCACAGGAACCCTTCCTGCAAATTTCAAATTACATAAAACGCATAGCAGTTCATTTGACTAATGGCTTGGTGGAACAAAAACCTTCCAGGAGAAATGGACTTGGAACCTAGTAAAGAAGACCAAACACTGGTCAGTAACGGATTGTATGGTGGGGCAGCTGTGCTCGCCTGACCTCCCGACGGGTTAGTCACTGCTGCTTACCAGGAAGGAGGGAGCTGGGCAAGGCGGTGGGCAGGTCAGCGCAGCACAAACACACCAGCAATGCTCTTGCACTGCACCAAACTTTCTGCAACCTTCCCCTCTCCTTCCCAAAAAGCCGCAGCAACTCAGCTGTTGGGAGGTCAGGTCAGTGACACCACCCCAACATGCTGTCCACTGTGTTTATATTGCCCATTCCCAGTTAGCAATCTTACAGGACTAACTGAAATTTCCAGACCGCTTTTAAAGGCAGCCTGCACCCTATACAGGCTCCTTGGAGGAGAAGGGCAGGATATAAATTCTATTGTTATATTGATTGATTGATTGATTGATTGATTGATTGTCCAAAGTTGCTCTAAGAACGTCCTTCTGCAAGAGGGCTAGGATTGGGGGAGAGATGCTCTCACTAAAGAATTAAGGGTCTGCAATCTTATACCCACTCAGTTGAGAGCAAGCCCCACTGAACTCAATGAGACTTCCTTTTCAGTAGACACATACTGAATAAGATTATATCAACCATCCTACATCTGATATTATCTATATTCTTTATTGAAAAATAAAAAAGTACAAAATTGCAAGTGCACAGCGTAAGATAAGACACAGAAAAGAAGAAACAAGAAATAGTACCCATGTAGAAAAAATAACAGGGGGGGAAAGATATTGTGTATTTTTATGAATACCTTATTAGGTAAAAGTCTGGTTAACTACAATAACAATTTCCTCCCTTTTCTGTAATGTACACAATGTATGCCTTTGAGAGTATCTTGTCCATTGTGATCTATATGGATTTTTAAAAATACCTCTTTCTAAATTTCTATTTAATTTTGTTTATATTGCTTCCACACAGGTAAAAGAAAATGAATCCCCTCACAACATGTTCCAGAAGAAACAAAATGTCCATATTTTGCCCTTACATTTCTTTTTTTAAATTGTTATTTTAATGAAGCAAAACTGCAAAATGGGGAAGTGTGAAATCTTTTTTAAAAATCACTTAAGCTTTGTAAGTTAAGTATGTATATTACTTAAAGCAGACAGAATATATATGCAAATTTGCAGACCTTTTTCTACCCTGATTTGAAGGATAAGTTCTAAGGGAATTGGTTCCTGTTTCTGATTACCCTAAAAGGCCAATGACTTCTGCTAGACTTAATCCAACCGATTATATCTAACTAAATTGTACTCAGAGTAGACTCGTTGAAATGAACGTGCCTAAGTTACTCACGCCCGACAATTTCAGTAGGTCTGTGTTGAGTAGACAACTGGAGACAACTTAATATTTACAGTGTCTTGTGATTCTGGCATCGACATCCTTGCTCTTTTAATAAAATTAAGGAAATTGGTGGAAATGATGCAAATGTGAATGTTATATTATCCTTTCAACAAATTTAATCTCTAGTAACTCTAAAAAGAGAATGCACAAGGGAAATTTTGCTGTTATGCTTCAAAGGAGTGGCTAAGGAACGGTCGGTTAATGTATTGCTCTTTTGGGATCGGAAAAAAAAGCTTCAAATAAAGCAGTTTAATTTATAAAAAAATGTCTGTAAGCATTTTTAAGGGTTAGTTTGTTATCTGGCACAGGAGCTGGATGTTTGGGGAACAGGAAACTGCCTTATACTGTGTTAGACCATTAGTCTACCTAGGTCAGTATTGTCTACACTGAATGCCAGCAGCTCTCCAGGATTTCAGCCCTACCCAGAAATGCTAGGAATTGAACCGGAGATCTTCTGCATGCAAAACAGGTGCTCTGCCACTGAACTACAGCCCTTCCTTCATACATAGGTAAAGGGACCCCTGACCATTAGGTCCAGTCGTGGCCGACTCTGGGGTTGCGGCGCTCATCTCGCTTTATTGGCCGAGGGAGCCAGCGTACAGCTTCCGGGTCATGTGGCCAGCAGGACTAAGCCGCTTCTGGTGAACCAGAGCAGCCCACGGAAATGCCGTTAACCTTCCCGCCGGAGTAGTACCTATTTATCTACTTGTACTGGCGTGCTTTCGAACTGTTAGGTTGGCAGGAGCAGGGACCGAGCAATGGGATCCCCCCGTTGCGGGGATTCGAACCGCCAACCTTCTGATCGGCAAGTCCTAGGCTCTGTGGTTTAACCCACAGTGCCACCCGTGTCCCTTTCCTTCATACATACACACAGTCCAAACTAGGACTTGCCTACTGCCAGGAGCGAGCCAGCAACAAATCACACTGAGTAAGTGAAGTTAACTCTTTATTAGAAGACACAAAGTCAGCTCAGGAGCGCCAGGCCTAATGAGCACAGCAACTCTTCTCGGTAGGTCTTGCTGCATAAGGCTGTTGTGGAGACTGAAGGTCCCCGACTTCCCACAGCTAAGTGCCCTCCTCTCCTGGATCCCTCCCATGCAATCTGAGACTATGCCAATGCACCTGTCTTTGGTCCTCCCACTTCATGCCTCTCCTGGCCCTGTGAGACTGGGGGAAGAGGAGCTTGTCGCAGCAGGAGGGGAAGGCTCCCTGGCTTCTTCACCAGCCTGACTCATCTCTGCCTCGTGGTCTCCCTCCTCACCTGCTTCCACTTCAGACTCCCCTTGCTCACTAAACTGTGTTACCTCTTCAGCTTCTGACACCTCCTCCTCCTCCCAGCCTGCTCCCTCTAATCACTCACAGTTGTCCCACCACCAATCCCAGGCTCTGAGCCTTCTTCCCTGAGGGATCCTTTGCATACAGCTGGTCCCTGCAGCAGAAGGTATTAGAATGCTGAACAAAACGGAGGAGGAGGCATTTGGATTTGATATCCCGCTTTATCACTACCCTAAGGAGTCTCAAAGAGGCTAACATTCTCCTTTCCCTTCCTCCCCCACAACAAACACTCTGTGAGGTGAGTGAGGCTGAGAGACTTCAGAGAAGTGTGACTGGCCCAAGGTCACCCAGCAGCTGCATGTGGAGGAGCGGAGACGCGAACCCGGTTCACCAGATTACGAGTCTACCGCTCTTAACCACTACACCACACTGGCTCTCAATGAGTGCATTCAATTCTGTAATAAACTATAGTTCCCAAGATTTTTCTGGGTAAGTCATGACTTTGGGAGTTTGTTTTGTTTTTATGATACAATGCATATATATACATATAGTGTGCATGTATTGCTATATATATATACTTGCAGACCTTCAGATGACAAGCAACTAACAGGTCTGAATAACAACAGCAGCAGCATCAACAGAAAATGCCCAGCAAATTTCCCCATTGTTCCCACATCCTGCCTCGTACATCCCCAGCTTCCACTACAAATGTCTCAGTCATCTGGAAGGACTGGTGTGATGCCTTCCAGTACTGACAAACAGAAAATACCAGGAAATTAGTAGATCCACATAGAGCTTTAGGATTTAAGCATTTGGCAACAGGTCCTCCCTCTATTTGTCAAGCTGCTGCACTGTACTGCTTTGTGCAGGATGGGAAACTGTTACATAAGGCGTACTATCTTATAGGACAATGCATGTCTGTGCATCGTGGGATTTCACAGGCCAGTACTGTGATGCAATGGAGGAGTTCAGATAACCGCAGGCTAGATGGCCCTGCTTCTCTTTATGTCTGCTTTCTGTCTTACCGGGAACCAGAAACAATACAATTCTAGGTAGCAGCCACGCTTTATGTTTTCAAAAATGGAAACCAGCCATTAGGGATGAGTGAATCTGTCCATTTCAGTTTCCTTCAGTTTCTCATTTTTCAACTCAGTTCTGCTATATTTCAACATCAGTTTGTGATTTATTTTCATTAATATATGTACTTTTATGCTTTACTTTGGTATATACATTTTATGCACACCTTACTTGGCTGAATTGCAAAACCTGGAGAAGTGCAAATTTCAGAGGCGTGAATTTCCCATCAGCTGTGTTTCGATTCACGTATTATTTCAGAAGGTATGAATTAGATAGAGCTTCCTTTAAATGAGAACTAGATCAATGACCCTCGGACTCCCTTCCAGCTCTATAATTCTATGAAATGTTTCCCACATCCCTATCATTATTCTTCCACCGCAGAATCCCAGATGCAACCTGCCACCTGCATTGTCTCCCAGTACATTTCCGGGCAAAATTCAAAGTGTTGGTGCTGACCTTTAATGCCCTAAATGGCCTGGGCCCAGTATACCTGAAGGAGTGTCTCCACCCCCATCATTCTGCCTGGACACTGAGGTCCAGCTCCGAGGGCCTTCTGGCAGTTCCCTCATTGCGAGAAGCCAAGTTACAGGGAACCAGGCAGAGGGCCTTCTCGGTAGTGGCGCCCGCCCTGTGGAACGCCCTCCCATCAGATGTCAAGGAAATAAACAACTACCTGACATTTAGAAGACATCTGAAGGCAGCCCTGTTTAGGGAAGTTTTTAATGTTTGATGTTTTATCATATTTTTAATATTCTGTTGGAACCCGCCCAGAGTGACTGGGGAAACACAGCCAGATGGGAGGGGTATAAATATATTTATATTATTATTATTATTATTATTATTATTATTATTATTATTGGTCTGAGTATGAGTTTGTAATTTTCATCTTCAGACTGAGTCTAAACGCAAATCTCACGCCTTCAAAATCCAGCCTTATTTATTTTTACCCCTGTCCTCCTCCCTCCCCCTAAACTCTTCCTTCCTGAAACACCTTGCCTGATGAAGCATTCTGGAGGACTCGAAAGCTTGCATGCTCAAGAAAGGTACTGCTCACTTTGTAAAGATTTGTATAATGGCATTATATTCTCAGTTTTACTTTCAAGTCCTTTCCTAATGATCCTAAGCATGGAATTTGCATTTTTCATTGCTGCCGCACACTCAGTCAACATCTTCATTGAGCTATCTACTATAACCCCCAGCTCCACTTCTTTTACCTGCCTGAGAACTGTAGTTTATTAGGGTGTTGAGAGTTGTTAGGAGACCTCGTTCCCTCAGGGAACTACAATTCCCATACAGGTTTAACAATCAATTGCTTTTCCCAGGGAACTCTGGGAAACTGTAGCTCTCCGAGCCTCAGCGCCTAGGGCTTGCCGATCGAAAGGTCGGCGGTTCGAATCCCTGCAGCGGGGTGCGCTCCCATTGTTCGGTCCCAGCGCCTGCCAACCTAGCAGTTCGAAAGCACTCCCGGGTGCAAGTAGATAAATAGGGACCGCTTACTAGTGGGAAGGTAAACGGCGTTTCCGTGTGCGGCTCTGGCTCGCCAGAGCAGCGATGTCACGCTGGCCACGTGACCCGGAAGGGTCTGCGAACAGCGCTGGCCCCCGGCCTCTTGAGTGAGATGGGCGCACAACCCTAGAGTCTGTCAAGACTGGCCCGTACAGGCAGGGGTACCTTTACCTTTACCTTAACAATTCTCAGCACCCTTAACAAACCGCAGTTCCCAGGATACTTTGGGGAAAGTGATATGATACTGCTTTAAGTGTACAGTGCGGATGGAGCCTTAAATAGTTGTCCAGAACTGCAAGCCATAGGGGAAAAACTGCCCTCCTGGATATAGAAAAACAGCAATCTACTATGTTTTGCCTAGATAGAGATTTCTTGGTCTCAGTCTGCCATCTGATGGACAACGCAGTCCTTGTCTCATAAGCATTTTACCTAGATTCTCAAGCTTTTGTTTTCTTCAATGACAGCTTGAAAATTGCGAACCACGTATTAGGCCTTTTTGGTTCTACAAACCAAAGTGCATAATTCATATTTTAATTGCTGACATCTTCCATTTTTAATGTAATGAATCTCCCTGCTTTGGGTGAGCAAAGTTCTGCAAAATTTGTTGTCTGAATCAATCAACCAAATGCAGATATACTCAGCTGCTCCACAACCTTTCTATGGACCACCTAAGTGGGCTTTTTCTCACTAAATACACCAGTGGTCCACATCCGTTAAGAATTTCTGAGAGACACCACACATAACTACTTTAAGGACCCCCTTTTCTCCCAGAACATTATCCCTCATTTCTTGTATTAAGACCACTATGTTCATAAATAGTATGTGTTGTCTGTTAAACCTTGACTATTGGATTCAGCCTTCACACAGATGATGATAACAAAACTGACTCATTTTCAAGGTTATATACAGCTCTGTGGTCTTGTTCTAAAACACAGCCCTGAAGCAGGGACCTTCTAGTTCAAAGAACAAACAAACAAAGAAGAATCTGGGAATCAGCTGAACTTAGGGGTTGGGAAGAAATTTAATTCACTTTGCATTTAAAGGTAAACTTATTTAATTTACACTTTCCAAAACTATATTCTTGTTGTATGTTCCCCCGCCCCCACTAATATATGCATTTATATGCACACTTTTCTCCAGTATATCATATTTGTACACATTACATGGAGGGAGAATTGCACTGGAAAAAATGTCTGTCTGTTCCACAAGAACCAAGTGGGATGGAACGTTATGCTTGGAATCTATTCCTAGAATGAAAAAGGATAAAAACACTATTGCACTAGGTGGCAGCAAAGCTGATGTTTACATCAAATCCGATTACTTACATGACTAAAACATTTCGTTTACCCGAAGACCATTTCATACAAATCAGCAGAATTCATGGGCAAAGGTTCTCCCCGAATGAACAAGTTCAGAATTCGGGTTGGGGGTTCTCTGCTTTGAATTGTGTTGTTGTATATCTTCTTACTGCTTTGTTCTCATTGGTACTTAAAACATCCTGGGATAAATACTATGAAGGAAGCTATATAAATGCCACAGATAAGTAAATCAAGGCACATTCCCCTCGCACCACTGCCTCAGGGGGAAAAAACCTGAGAAAACTATCTGTGCAAAGATGTACCAAGTATACTTGGTGTACCAAGATGAAATTAGGCTTGTCACTTCACACACACACAGCACTTAAAGAACAGGAAATACAGAATACATACAACAAAAGCAAAGAGGACATCTAGACATTCAGTCCCTGAGCCCCTCCAGAGGCGATAGCTGTAAAATGGGTGTGTGTGGTTAAAAAATGAAAAGCAAGACTTCTGTTGCAGGTGGTAGTGGTCTGCTTGAGTTTATTAATCACATGTTACATTCAGCCTCTGCCTGAGGTGGGGAGGGGGGCACAGTGACAGGGCCAACAACAACAACAACTTTGTGATGAGTCCCCTCCACCTTTTTTTCCAGGAGAAAAAAGCATTGTGAGAATCATTGTATTTTCTCAGGTCTTTCAGTCTTTAAAAAATGCTGTATTATTATTATTATTATTATTATTGAATCACCTTCTGAACCACTATCTCAAGGTGATTTGCATGAGATAATTAAAAACAGCTAAAACAGCAAACCCATATAAAACAAGACTAATAACCTAATATATGGACCCTTCTTGTAAAGACCTAGTTTCCAGGGGGGAAAGCCTGTCAGAACAAAACTATCTTCAATTGTTTCCAGAAAGTGATGCCTGTTGCATCTTGACAGGTATTCCAGAGATCAGGGACAGCCACATGAAAAGCCCTGCTCCAAGTTACTGTGGAGAGGACCCCCTGAAGATCTTTGGAACTTACAGGAAAAACTGTAGCTTGCAGCAATCTACTGGGTGTAGGAGACAAAACAGTCTCTCAAGTAATAATAATAATAATAATAAATTTTATTTATATCCCGCCCTCCCCAGCCGAAGCCGGGCTCAGGGCGGCTAACAACAATCAAATAATCAAACAATCAAATAAACCAACATTCTAAAAATATTTCATTATAAAAATTAATTAAAATCAAGTTAATGGCAACCATTAAACAAAGCTCTGTGCAGGTTGCCAGAGGAGGGAGTCAGGCTGCGCCCTGACCAAAGGCCTGGTGGAACAACTCTGTCTTGCAGGCCCTGCGGAAAGATGTCAAGTCCCGCAGGGCCCTAGTCTCTTCTGACAGAGCGTTCCACCAGATTGGAGCCGCAGCCGAGAAGGCCCTGGCTCTAGTTGAGGCCAGCCTAACCTCTCTGAGGCCTGGGACCTTCAGGATGTTTTTATTTGCAGACCGTAGGTTTCTTTGTGGGGCATACCAGGAGAGGCGGTCCCGTAGGTACGAGGGTCCTAGGCCGTATAGGGCTTTAAAGGTTAAAACCAGCACCTTAAACCTGATCCTGTACTCCACCGGGAGCCAGTGCAGCTGATATAGCACCGGATGAATGTGGTCTCGCAGCGAAGACCCCATAAGGAGTCTCGCCGCGGCATTCTGCACCCGCTGGAGTTTCTGGGTCAGTCTCAAGGGCAGCCCCACGTAGAGCGAGTTACAATAATCCAGTCTGGAGGTGACCGTCGCATGGATCACAGTGGCTAGGTCAGGGCGAGAGAGATAACCTGGTCCTTAGCTCTATAGGGCTATACATACACCTTGGGCTTGGCCCAGGAACAGGTTGGCAGCCAGGGCAAACCCCACAGGGTGTTACGTTCTGAAAGTACTTCCCCCTCCCCACAAGCAAGCTAGCAGCCACATTCTGCACCAACCCTCTGCCCTTGCTGGTTTTACTTCGCTTTTGCGGCTGTGTTTATAGTTCTAGATTTTTAATGTTCTGTTTGCAACCTTTTATGGTTCTGCAATTGACTGTAAACCACCCGGCGAACTTTTTGTCCTTGGGCAGTGCACAAATATTGTCAGTAAATCAATAGCTGCTCAGCCCCGCTCCCTCCCTTCAGAGGACCTGCTGCCTGCCAACTCCCAGAAAAAGCAAGACTGCTTCCATCAAGGGCTGCGTGAGGCCCAGCTGCTCAGCTCCAAGATTTTGGCAGGGGCAGGGATGAAACTTAGCAAAGCAGATGCTCAGCACACAAAAAGGTCCTGGTTCAGTACCTAGTGATTCCAGGTAATGGCAGAAGAGACCCATGCTGGAAACAGTGGAGAGCAGGCGCCGGTCAGGGTTAAAAATAGTAAGCTATATAGACCAACGGTCTGGCTCAGTCTAAGGCAGCTTCCTACATTCCTATAGGATGCTGTGGCATGAGAACTTGAAGTATCTTGGCTCTCTATTCACACCACACAATGCAATTTCTGTCCATTTTAGATTGTGCATGCGATTTTCAAGACTCTTTGCAAACTGCTTTGGCAGCCCCTTGGGCTCCTATGTTGGGCTCTAAATGCTCCTATGTTGAACTCCTTGCCCCAAAGTTTTAAGTATCATCCCCTCTATTTGTGTCTTGCTGGCATTTGGAGACATTTCAACTCTTGTTGCTGAACTTTTTTATAAAAAAATTATTAACGTATAAAACACATACATATACATATACATTTACACAATACACGTACACAACACACTACCTTATCTTCATAACATAAAACATATCTACATTACTCTATATAATACCTACCTATACTATACATAAAGAAGGCTGATCGCTGAAGAATTGATGCTTTTGAATTCTGGTGCTGGAGGAGACTCTTGAGAGTCCCATGGACTGCAAGAAGATCAAACCTATCCATTCTGAAGGAAATCAGCCCTGAGTGCTCACTGGAAGGACAGATCCTGAAGTTGAGGCTCCAATACTTTGGCTACCTCATGAGGAGAGAAGACTCCCTGGAAAAGACCCTGATGTTGGGAAAGATGGAGGGCACAAGGAGAAGGGGATGACAGAGGACAAGATGGTTGGACAGTGTTCTCGAAGCTACCAGCATGAGTTTGACCAAACTGCGGGAGGCAGTGGAAGACAGAAGTGCCTGGCGTGCTCTGGTCCATGGGGTCACAAATAGTCAGACATGACTAAACGACTAAACAACAACAACATACTATACATATCAAGATACTTACACACTTACCCCACACAGACACAGGAAAATATCTGTCGTTGCTGAACTTCATGAACTGATTAGTAATAGTACTACTCTATTCTGCCTTGGTAAGACCACACCTGGAATACGGTGTCTCCAGTTCTGGGTGCCACAATTTAAGAAGGATCTTGACAAACTGGAATGTGTGCAGAGGAGGAAAAAAGCAAGATATACATTTTTGTAACACAGAAATCAATAAGGGAGAAGAAACGCCATGGTGCATCTGCAGCAGCAAAACAGGGCGCCTTCATCTGCCCCAGATGCAATAAAATATGGCTCTCCCGTATCGGTCTCTACAGCCACAGCAGGCGCTGTAACTCTCCAATGGTTTCACTTCACCCCAAAGGAGCACTCCTCCACTGTCTCCTGAGACAGACAAATGCCAATGAATGCAAGTACATGTGGGTATTAGGCTACTCTGGGCAAGTGTGGCTGAGGCCAGGACCTACTGAGCCCTCAACTTACTTCTAGGGTGGTCCCCCTGGCCTTTACATGCAGAGGGCAGAGCTCTATTGAAAGAAATGTCTGAGGTCAACAACACCTCAGAGCACAATCATGGGAGGGGTTTTCCCTGCTCTCTCCACCGCTGCTTTTGGAAGCCTTGCGACTTGCTGCAGGAGAGGGACTGGGAGCAACATCATGAGTGGGGTGTTTCCAGGGTTCGAAATTAGCAGGGCGCCAGATGCATTTTGCGCCTCGAGATTCTCCATTTGCAAGCACCTCAAAAAGCCTGGCGCCATTTTTTGCGCCTGGCTGACACTCAAGGATTACTGAAACGTATGTGCTTTGAAGCCTCAGGGTATAAGCTAAGGATAGGCAATATGTTAAAGAGTTTAATAATAGAGTGCTTTGAAAACTCAAGTATGTTACCAATATTTTTACTGCAAACACCAAATTAAACATGTATCAACAATTTCTGCTAAAAGTGTGATATTAACAATGTTTCACTTTTGTGAATTGCGTATTAATTCATGCTCATCAAAATAATAAATGAAAATTGTGGCCCACCACCCCACCCCAGTGGCAACTAGACATTATATTTTGGCACCCATAACCCAGGTCCCAGAAGCCATTTGGCTCCTAGCTTTCTATCCCAGTTTCTAACACTGGCTGTTTCTCTGACCAAGGTGAAACCGTCCAGCCGTTTTGCTGTTACCAGGAGGTGCAATGTTGTGAGTGTAATCTTGCTGTATTTATAGTACCGAAATGTTTTCTTGCATGTTGCTATTTTCACTATCATGTTCCTGTTTTATTATGTTATTACGAAACTCCTCTTGCAACCGTTGGTTTTGAGGCGTATTCCTTTTTTTTCTTTGCTGTAAACTGCTTAGAGCATGTTCCTTTTTGTGGACAGGTGACATGCAAATACTATAAATAATAAATTATTATTATTATTACTATAATCATGATGTTGATTATGTCAGCCCTCTCATTTCATGGGCCTTCAGTAGATGCGATGGTACCCACTGCTAGGCCTGGCCAAAGGTGTATTGCAATAGCACTACCACCAAACAGATACAGGGGTCAAAAAAAATAAGAACAATAAATGAGTCCCCAAACCCTTGTTTGGGTTAAACGTGGTCCCAGTGTCTGAAAAGTACAACGACTACAGGTCTATTTCAAGTAGTCCATGTCCAGTTTAAAGATTCTATTTTCAAGAAACTGTAGAGAGGCCATCTTTGTTGCAAGTCCATGCAATGTCTTTTGTTTTGTAGCTGTGTGATTTGTGCTCATCTTGTATTGCGATGGCCATTGGCTATCAAAAATAAAATTGATTGATTGATTGACAGATATAAGACCTGCTCCCTGCCTTGCTAGCCTGTTTCCACCAGGCCTGGGAGGGCCCTGACTGACTCCAGCTACAAAAATGATGCAAAAGCCAGCGGTCATCCTTGTTGTGAGGCCTGCAGGACCTGCTACAGAGGATGCTTGGGGTGGGAGGGATGTTGTTTAAGGGTTTAAAGTTGGGGGTCAAGATTTAATTTCCAAGGAGCTTACTTTCTGCTGCTCTTGGTATTAAATTTTTGCAAAAAATAATAATTGTGCCAGACTTCTTTTTACGTTGGGCCTGTTTCATTTTATTGTATACTTCTTGATACGCTTTTCTCTATTACTTAGGACCACTTGTTATATTTCTGTAATGATGAGAAAAGGTGAGTTAGCAGCTTACACAGTGGACGCTCAGGTAGCGAACGTGATCCATGCAGGATGCACGTTCGCAACCCGCAGCGGCGCGTCTGCACACACGCAGGTTGCAATTCGGCGCTTCTGCGCAAAGCGCGATTTAGCGCTTCTGTGCATGCGCAACCGCCGAAACCTGGAAGTAACCTGTTCCGGTACTTCTGGGTTTTGGTGGTCCGTAACCTGAAAAAACACAACCTGAAGCGGCTGTAACCCGAGGTATGGCTATACAATGGCATGGAGAAAGTGGAAAGAGAGTGGCTGGGGAAAACCAGCCAGATGGGCAGGGTATAAATAATACATTTATTATTATTATTATTATTGTTATTATTATTATTCTCCCTCCCTCTTAACGCTAGAACTCATGGGCAGGCAACAAAGTCGAATGATGGAAGATTTAGGACACCCAGCCATTATTTTATTATTATTCCACCTTCACCACCAGTCACAGGGATTCATAGTTTTCCTCCCACACTTTTGACCCTGTTGCTCTTCATCAACAATAGCCGCTGTTTCTTAATGCACAACTTTGCAACCACCGCCTCCTTCCTTCCTTCGCTCAGCCAGCAGAGCGCGAGAATCTTCGCAGAACTGCAGAGTTGGAAGGGACCCCAAGGGTCATCCAGCCCAACCCGCTGCGACGCTGGAAACTCAGCTAAAGCATCCGTGGCAGATGGCCACCCAACCTCTGCTTTAAAAACCTCCAAGTAAGGAGAGTCCACAACCTCCCGAGGGTTGCGCGTTCGATCCCCACGTCGGACGAAAGATGCCTGCATCGCGGGGTGAGGGGGGCTGGACTAGATGACCCTCGAGGACCCGCCCAAATGCTACGATTCCCTCCCGCTTGCTCGCGCTCGGCGCTGCAAGTGGCCAGGCTCTCCCTTTCCAGGCGGGGCGCGCCGGAGACAAAAGGCCAATGGCGCGCCACTCCGGGCTCCCCGCCCAGGCCCGCATCCGCCGCCCAGCCTCCTCCTAGCCCGTCACGTGGGAAGAGAGCCCCGCGGCTCCTCGCAGCAACAGGGGCAGGAGCAGAGCCGCGTGGGGTCGGAGAGCAGCGCCTGCGATCGCCTCCTGTTCGTCGACCTTGTGCTCCTCGCTCTCCCTTCCCTCTCCACGAGGCCGCCATGAAGAAGCTGCTGGTGGCCGCGCTGCTGCTCGTCTGCTTTGCCGCCCTGTCGGGTAAGTCGCCTTTTTTCTTCTTCTGCGAGGGCGGGGAAGACCCCCAGCTGCGAGCGAGAGAAAAAGGGAAAGTTGCCTTCGCTCCTCTCCACGGATCAGGTCCCCTCGCGCGCGCGCCCTCCCACGCCCTCTGCTTTTCGGAAAGGGATACGTCCGAAGGAGGTTTGCTCATTTCCCTCTCTGTTGCAAGCGGGAACTTGCACGGATTTTTGTAATGTTTCCCCCCCTCTCCCGCCGCAGAGGCGGCTCAGCTCAAGAAGTGGGGTCGCCAGTTTTGAAAAGCCCACGCTTTCTTAACCGTGAAAGTTATTTGGAGACCTCGGGGTATCTCTCGTGTGTGTGTGTGTTGTGCGCGCCGTCGAGGTTGCACATCCGACCGCAGAAAAGGAAGTGCACGTGGTTTGTTTTAATTTTTGCAGGGAGAAGGTCCCCGGTTCAGTTCAAGCGCAGTTCCAAACCAAATCTTTTTCTTTTAAAAAGAAAAAAAAAGCGGAGGGAATAGCAGGTCTGGTTGTTGTTGTTTAGTCGTTTAGTCGTGTCCGACTTTTCGTGACCCCATGGACCAGAGCACGCCAGGCACCCCTGTCTTCCACAGCCTCCTGCAGTTTGGTCAAACTCATGCCAGTAGCTTCAAGAACACTATCCAACCATCTCATCCTCTGTCGTCCCCTTCTCCTTGTGCCCTCCATCTTTCCCAACATCAGGGTCTTTTCCAGGGAGTCTTCTCTTCTCATGAGGTGGGTGGCCAAAGTATTGGAGCCTCAGCTTCAGGATCTGTCCTTCCAGTGAGCACTCAGGGCTGATTTCCTTCAGAATGGATAGGTTTGATCTTCTTGCAGTCCATGGGACTCTCAAGAGTCTCCTCCAGCACCATAATTCAAAAGCATCAATTCTTTGGCGATCAGCCTTCTTGATGGTCCAGCTCTCACTTCCATACATCACTACTGGGGAAACCATAGCTTTTACTATACGGACCTTTGTCGGCAAGGTGATGTCTCTGCTTTTTAAGATGCTGTCTAGGTTGGTCCCCAAATCCCTGCCTGTCATAATAGACAGTGCCAGAACAGATGGAGCAATGGGTCTTAGATGCTGTTTCATGTTTTCAGAGCAGATAGGACTGGGACGCCTTTCTTCCATCCCGTTCCTACATCCTTTATTGCACGGCAAAGGGACCTTCGAGTGAACGCAGCCAGAAATTGACCTACCACCATGCAAGCAGTTTGCTTCTTGTTGGAAAATAGGTTTAGGGAGGATTGAGGTCACTGAGGTTTGTATCCATCTGTGTGGCTTTATTTTTGAATTATGGTGCTGGAGAAGACTCTTGAGAGTCCCATGGACTGCAAGAAGATCAAACGCATCCATTCTTAATGAAATCAGCCCTGAGTGCTCACTGGAAGGACAGATCGTGAAGCTGAGGCTCCAGTACTTTGGCCACCTCATGAGAAGAGAAGACTCCCTGGAGAAGACACTGATGCTGGGAAAGATGGAGGGCACAAGGAGAAGGGGGCGACAGAGGATGAGATGGTTGGATAGTGTTTTCGAGGTTACCAGCATGAGTTTGACCAAACTGCGGGAGGTAGTGGAGGACAGGGGTGCCTGGCGTTCTCTGGTCCATGGGGTCACGAAGAGTCGGACACGACTGAACGACTAAACAACAACAACAACAACGTGTGGCTTTATTGGAGTTCCGTGAGTAACAAACAGCGTGGTCTTGTTGCTACCAAAAGAAAGAGGGTCGTTTCATTTCTAGCCCTTGGGAGGCTCTTGGGGGATGAAGTGTAAACTGCAAGCACTTCGGGATCTGTGCGAAATCATAGCAAAGGCCAAGCATGTAAACAAAAGACTGACATGCTGAGGCAAAACATTGGCTTGGAAGTAAACCCTTCCAAGTAAGGCTGCAGATCTTAAGACATGTTTGCTAAGATAAGAATCTCACCAATCAAAACTCTGTTCTCTCATTTATTTGCCAACAAAGGGCAAGTGTTGCTTTCTAGAGCAGCTTTTGCCCACCTGTGCCCTCCAGATGTTTTTAACTACAACTTCCATCAGGCTCCTCCAGCACAGCCTGGCTGATGAGAGCTGTGATTGAAAACATCTGGACTGAAGGGCACCAGGTTGCCGAAGTCTGGAATAGCTTGACCTACTAAATCTTAATGACAGGGTCTACTTTTAGGGGCAATAATTAGTATTAGCATTACAGTGGTACCTTGGGTTACATATGCTTCAGGTTACAGACTCTGCTAACCCAGGAATATTACCTCGGGTTAAGAACTTTGCTTCAGGATGAGAACAGAAATCGCAGTGGCGCGGCAGCAGCAGGAGGCCCCATTAGCTAAAGTGGTGCTTCAGGTTAAGAACAGTTTCAGGTTAAGAATGGACCTCCGGAACAAATTATGTAACCAGAGGTACCACTGTATTTATGTAGGAAGCTCCACTCTTGTTTTCAGTCAACCATGGCTTCCTGCTTCATCCATGATTAACACCAGCCATGATTAGTTTAAACCAGGCATAGGCAAACTCGGCCCTCCAGATGTTTTGGGACTGCAACTCCCATCATCCCTGACCACTGGTCCTGTTAGCTAGGGATGGTGGGAGTTGTAGTCCCAAAACATCTGGAGGGCCAAGTTTGCCTATGCCTGGTTTAAAGAATCCAGCTTCATAAGCTATGATTTAAAATGGTCTTGTTTTGAAACCGACTGCTGTTAATTGTTAAACCAACTGACTTCCTTTAACCAGCTGGCTTCCTTTAACGAGCCATAGGTATTGTTAACCATGGTTCCTGGTTTGGGCAAAACCAAAAGTTACTTTTTCAAAGTCCTTCTCCCAGATGCAGAAGAGGATGGAGGGGGGTACCAAATCTTGGTTTTGCTGCAGGTCATGCATGTTGCAGTGTACCATGGTTTAAATTTAGCATGACATGAGAACACAGTTCTGTGTTGCACTCTCACTTGCGTTGGAGGAAGAAGGCAACGGTCCACTGCCTTCGTGTCTTTAGGGGAACTTGGAGGAACCGCAGTTGGTGCTCAGCACCTCGGTCAGTGACCCCACACAGTCAGGGAGCATGTCCTCCACCCCTGTAAAACCTGTCAGACTGATGGTGCCAACAAGTCTGAGTATCCACAAGGACATTGGGTCATTTGGTCACCAGATTAGTGCCTGGAGGGTAGAAGGGCCCCTGAGAATATAGAAGTGTGTTGATGTATAAAAAACCGTTTAAAGACTGCTCCTCATATATCTGGCCCGTATGCAACAAAATTACAAGAGAGATTGTTGGCATCCATCTGTCTCGAGAGAGAGTGGAGTCCGCCTCCGGGGGTGAAATTAAACGGCTGCATTAGCAGCACTGAAGGGACCTCTCTGGGGCACAAGCCTGGGCAATGCGCATGGAGTTTCTGAGCTGCCCAGATGGCAAGTCCCCTCTCTTGGCCTCACTGATGTGGTCCAAAGGAAAGCAGAGCAATACGTTCAGTACCAGCTTGGCTGGAGTAGTTGCCGGAAGGAGGCGTACAAGGCATCCTCCAACCATCTTAGGGACTCTACTCCATATTTGCATAGGGTTTACTCCTTGGCCTTTTCTTCTCCTGGATGAGCCCCATCTGCCCCTCACTTCCCTCCCTCTACAGCAAGTGCATAGACCACCTTCTTGGGGCCACTATTGGTCTTGTCAGCTCAATTCACCAGAGCCTGTCTTTGCATGCAGGGGAAGTCCCTCACCAAGGGTTTGAGTCCACTCGGCTACCCCTCACCTCGTTTAGCTAGCCAGTCAAAGCCGTTCCCGGGGTGTGGCCTCCGTTGCACGCTGACAGCTTCTGTGAGCCACAGGTGAGAGCTGAGTGCAGGGTAGGGGACCAAGGCTGGGCAAGCTACCCCAGAAGGAGCATGACATGCCCCCTACCACAGGTACAGTGGTACCTTGGGTTACATACGCTTCAGGTTACAGACTCCGCTAACCTAGAAATAGTACCTCGGGTTAAGAATCATAGAATCATAGAAGTGTAGAGTTGGAAGGGACCACAAGGGCCATCTAGCCCAACTCCCTGCAATGCAGGAATCTTTTACCCAACGTGGGGCTCGAACTCACAAGCCTGAGACCAACAGTCTAATGCTCTACCAACTGAGCTATCTCTCAGGGTGAAGAACTTTGCTTCAGGATGAGAACAGAAATTGTGTGGCGGCAGCGGGAGGCCCCATTAGCTAAAGTGGTGCTTCAGGTTAAGAACAGTTTCAGGTTAAGAACGGACCTCCGGAACGAGTTAAGTACGTAATCAGAGGTACCACTGTACTCCTCCTCTCCAAAAACCCTTCAAAAGAGACACAATTAAAGCATTAAAAGCAATGCAGGATATGCATAAAAATGGCTGGCTCCTCTTGAAAGTTTAAGCCGCTGAATTGGCCTGTTGACATAAAAAAAAAAGTCTTGAAGAGATGCCTGAAAATCAAAAGGTAGGGGTGCCTGACAGGTGTGTGCTGCAAAGGTGTTCCACAGCATGGAACCAGTGGCGCTAAACGCTCAACTTCTGGTTGAAGCCAAATGGGTTTCTGAAACACTGGGGGCAACTAACATAGTTCCTCTGGATGATTTCAGTGATCCTGCTGCTATATAAGACTTGGATGAATGAGCCCCACACAGATAGAGCTGATGGAACAGCTGGCCTGACCTTGGAAAAGACCTAGGAAGAAAACATTGGCTAAGAAGATAGTTCAAGATTACATTATCTCTTTCTGGGTTGTAAATCAGTCTTCCTTGACCCTTGAGAAGCCTGAAGGGAACTGTGCTAAATTTAATGTGCTGTGAAATATCTAGCAGCTGAGGGACGTAGCACAGTTGCTCTGAAATAGATGTAGCATCTCAGGCAGCTTTTGAAATTTGCCAGGCGCATTTTGCATATTGGCCATTTGCAACCAAGTGAAGATAGCTGAGTGTCAGGATAGTGCCTGGCGTCTCTACCATCTGGAGGTACGTGCCTCCTTGAATCTGGAGTAGCAACACATCCTGTAGAATTCTAACAGTGATAGTTTATCTGCACAATCGGAATTAATTACAGGAACCAAAAAGTCCTATTGAAAAATACAACTTCCAAGCTGTCTGGCCCCAAAATGGCAACTAGGCATTCTGTTTTGGCGACAGCAACCCTGGTTGAAGGAGCCATTTGGTTCCTAGTTTTTATATCTGAGTTTCTAACACTGACTCAGGATTCATTTGTGAAAGGGGGGCGGGGACTTGCTAGTAATAAACATAACTTGCCTTCCTGTATCTGAAAAGAATTTATGACCCTTTGAGCTCATCTCAAGGCCCAGACTGAAGTGGGCTGTAAACGGCCATTGCAAGCCTAGGTGATGTCTAGTGGAACTCATCTCACTGGGGACAATGTGGCCTGTTGTATCTTCTCCACCCCCCAAAATTAGCAGATAATAATGTGAGCCTTATATGCAGGCAAGTGCAGAACATCGTGACACAAGGTAAACGAGGTGAAGTAGACAGAACGAAAAGGATGTGCATCAGCCATTTTATGTGGTTGCATTTCCTGTAACATCTACCAGAAAAGTCAAGTAGCTTCGAAAAGGTTTGGGGATTTGCAGGTTTCGTTTGGAAACCCGGTTGACAAGAGGTAAACAGACAATTTAAACACAGCTTGCAAGTTTTTGCTAGAACTTTTAAAAACCACAACGATAAATCCAATGTTATGCTTGGCTCCTGATATACTTCCCTCTGTCTTTCTACTCCTTTTCCACCCTCCCCGTGTATTTTAGTTTACTGTTCCAACAATCTTGCTCAAGCTTGTGTGCCAGAGAGCAGCATCTGTATAGGAACCAACAGATCCATCGGTGTGGCTATTCTTACATATTGTGAAACAGTGTCATCCATGGACCAGTGCTGGTCCGGAATGTCTTCACTACAGGTTGGGTGGGATGCTTCAAGGACCAAATTTGGTACTGGTTCCTGGCCCATTGGGTGGGGGAAAATCCCACTCACATCAGATAGCTTGAGAAGCACTGATAAAAATCATACTTTCACCACTTCATTGAACTGCAGAAACATTGTTAGTAGGGCTGAGCCAAAGGGGGATATCTCGTGATTTTTTTCGTCAGTGTAAGAAAGGCATCCCTTTGGGTAACTCCCCGAATTGCTGCAAAGGAAAACGGAAAAGTTTGCCTCTTTAGGAAGCACGGCTCTCACTCTGCATAGGTATCCTTTACTGGTAGGGGAGAATAATGATCCCTGATTGAGTAGGATCTCTCATGCAGCCAGTGCCGGAAGTATTAATAGTGCTCTGAACTGGTCTTTGTCTGTGCTCAGAAACAACAGCAGTTAGCCAAATTGAATTGGGTAGCATTGTGAGGTGGTCTTGCTCACCACATAGGCATAGAAAGCGTTAGAATAGCAGTAGGGGAAACAATTGCAGCAAACAGCCTTAGGAGGAAATGGAAGATTTACACTGCAGATTATTTTGGAAAACATGGTTCATTGCATTTTTAAACCCCTCTTAAAACCAGTTTTCCAAAAACACTACGGTGGAAACTTGGTTTTTGAATGTAATCTGTTCCGGAAGACCGTTCGACCTGCGAAACGTTCGAAAACCGAGGAGCAATGGGCGGTCGGCAAACTATTGAGAGAAAAAAGAAAAATTTGCAGTGGAAGCCGTTTGACTTCCAGGGCGCATTCGAAAACAGAAGCAATTACTTCCGGGTTTTCGGCAGTTGGCTCCCGAAACGTTCGGCTTCTGAGATGCTTAAAAACTGAGGTTCCACTGTATTTTGAAATTAAGCTTTGCCCCCTCTTTGCTTTAAATCAGGCATAGGCAAACTCAGCCCTCCAGATATTTTGGGACTACAACTCCCATCATCCCTAGCTAACAGTACCAGTGGTCAGGGATGATGGGAATTGTAGTCCCAAAACATCTGGAGGGCCGAGTTTGCCTATGCCTGCTTTAAACCTTGCAGCTTCTCCCAATGTGATTTTGCAGCGATAGGGTGAGTGGCACCTGCTTAACTTGTCTCTGGGCCACCCTACAGTCATTTCACAGGTGTCCCAGGTACCTAGGTAAAGTTTTCTTTAAGAGAAAAAAAATGCACATTATACCTTAGAAGGAGGGCTAAAAGCCAGGAGAGCAATTTTAATTTTGGAGATTCCTGAGTGGGGGGGAGCAAGGGGGAAAGTGATGGGGTGGGGGAGAGATTTTCTGCATGCCATGAGTATTACCAAAAATGCCTAGAGAATCTTAGAAGTATTTGAAAGGGGTGGGTTAGATATGGAGCATAACAGCCTGCAATTTCCCTGTGCCCTGCGGCATACGTTGGACCCTTGATCCCTCGCCACATCTCCAAAACATAGACACAAACATCATGAGGGCAAGACAGGCACCTTATTCTGTGGGTATGGAAACAAGACGGTGCCCCAGATTCCTAGTGTCAACAGACATTTCAGAACTTAAAAAGGAGGGCAGGCTTTTTGTACCTTTAACAGGTGGAGAAAAGCAACAGGTGTAGTTTCTGTGCTTGGGAAAGTACCAGTTGAATGAATCATCAGAATAATTAACGACACTGAACCTCTTCTCGAGAAAGCCAGCATTCCTAATTTCTATTTACTTTTTTTATTTTGTGTTGTCATAAACATACAAATAGATACTAATATGCATGCACTTATAAAATTCACATATAGTATGAAACTGGTCACAGTTCTAACTGTTTCATTTAAGAATTGGTATAAATAAACACATCACTATAAGCAAATCACTTTTATAACTTAGGCTGCAACCCTTTATCATAGGGGTCAGCAAACCTTTTCAGCAGGGGGCTGGTCCACTGTCCCTCAGACCTTGTGGGGGGGCGGACTATATTTTGAAGGGGGAAAATGAACGAATTCTTATGCCCCACTAATAACCCAGAAATGCATTTTAAATAAAAGGACACATTCTACTCATGTAAAAACACATTGATTCCCAGACCGTCCACAGGCCGGATTGTGAAGGCAGTTGGGCCAGATCTGGCCCCCAGGATTTAATTTGCCTACCCATGCTGTATAATTTATAGTATCATCCCATTCTCATATATATGATGGCAACGATCTGTCTCAGGAGACAATGGAGGAGTGTGCCTTTGGGGGTAAAGTCAAACTATTGGAGAGTTTAGTGCCTGCTGTGGCTATGGAAGAACTTCCTGACAGTAAGAGCTGTTTGACAGTGGAATTTGCTGCCAAGGAGTGTGGTGGAGTCTCCTTCTTTGGAGGTCTTTAAGCAGAGGCTTGACAACCATATGTCAGGAGTGCTCTGATGGTGTTTCCTGCTTGGCAGGGGGTTGGACTCGATGGCCCTTGTGATCTCTTCCAACTCTATGATTCTATGTGGAGATCAATGCAGGAGAGACATGTTTTGTTACAGCCGGGGAAGATGAAGGTGTCCAGTTGTGCTGCTGCAGATGCACCATGGTGTTTCTTCTCTCTGCATTCTTCCCAGAGGTCATTCATCCTCTGGTCACTGCTATACACACAAAACTTGACTATGTGTCTCCTAGCACTGTAGTTTTCTGCAAGGGGTTGTCACATGGCAGAGTTGATGTTGCCAGCCTTCGTGTCATGTTTGCAGACACCTTTGCAACACACGGTTGGTTTGGCAATGGTGCTGGTGCCTGAAGCCAGCTCCCCATAGTGCACATGTGTGTGTGTGTGTGTGTGTGTGTGTGTGTGTGTGTGTGTACACACACACACACACACACACACACATACACACACACGTCGGAAGCATAGATTTTGGCAAAATTCCTTAAAAATAGCTCAATACCCTTTGTGTGCAGATTTTCACTTTTTGAAATATGGGGACTCTAACATATACACATCTACTATAATAATAATAATAATAATAATAATAATAATAATAATAATAATAATTATTATTATTATTATTATTATTATTATTATTATTATTATTTATTTATACCCCGCCCATCTGGCTGAGTTTCCCCAGCCACTCTGGGCGGCTTCCAATCAAGTGTTAAAAACAGTACAGCATTAAATATTAAAAACTTCCCTGAACAGGGCTGCCTTCAGATGTCTTTTAAAGATAGGATAGCTGCTTATTTCCTTCACATCTGAAGGGAGGGTGTTCCACAAGGTGGGTGCCACTACTGAGAAGGCCCTCTGTCTGGTTCCCTGTAACCTCACTTCTCGCAATGAGGGAACCGCCAGAAGGCCCTCAGCACTGGATCTCAGTGTCCGGGCTGAACGATGCAGGTGGAGACGCTCCTTCAGGTATACAGGACCGAGACATGATGACATGTCTCATTTTTTAAAATCTTGGCAGTGAGAAGGCTTCATATACCTTACAAAAGGTGAGCAGGTTTTCTCATTTCGCTCTTTTCTCAGACTTACCCCCCCTCCCCAAACCCTCATTTCTTTATTTTTACCAACTTCTTTGGGGAAAACAGCATGTTCCCCTCTCCTGGCATAGGGAAGAGGGATGCTGTTACTTTCCCAGTGTCCCAGCCAGCATAGGAATCTGTGTTTAGCAGAGTGCCGGTTCCTAACTGCAGTATTTTGCCCTCTTTCCTTATGCATGCTCTGTATGTAGCCTTTATCTAATCTGCATCTCTTCCTTTTTCCGCTCAGTCGTTTATTGAGGGCAGGGCATGACAATCCACTTACCGCACACCTAGCGTGGGTTGCAGAAGCTCTTAGCAAGCAGTCCAGGAGAACAGACTGCCTACGTTCAGATCTGCATGCTGCTGTGTTTATCCCAAAGCTGATCTCTGGAGGTTGCCCAGGCACCCCTTCCTTGCCCTCTGTTCCTAAAAGCGTTGGGAGAGAGATACTGGGGGTGAAATGTCTATGTGCTGTGCCCTTCCCCTCGTGTTCCTGGCTTTAGGGAGGATATTGTGGTTTGTTCAGCCAATGTTTCCAGTGGCAACCAAACAGGGAAACGGTGGTTTAAGTTGGGGAACAGGTAGACCTCCTGCAGAGGTGGCTGGAGTCCTATGAGCACCAGCCAGCACAGCCAGTAGTCAAGGAAGATGGGAGTTGTAGTCCAAAACAACATCTGGAGGGGCACAGGTTCCCCATCTCCAACAAGGGTAAGAAATCTAAATCTGATCTGTTTCCTGATTCGGATGTCACTGACAACAGTTCAGCAAACCACAATATCTTCTCAAAGGAAAGTGTGGGGCCCGTGGTTAATGGGGAGAAAGCACGAAGACGCAAGGCTTTTTCCGATAAAGGATGATAAATGATGTGATGTCTGAACTGGGCCACACTCAACGTAGCCCCAGATAGATCCCACCGGGGTCAATGGGATCTTAAGTGTGTGTAAGATTGCATTGCTCTGGTGAAAGGCCCATCAAACAGGATAGTCATCAAGCATACATTTCCAAAGAAACTCCTCTACATGGGCAAGACAGATCCCATCACACGATAACTTAACTGTCACAAGACATTCCATATCATAGAATAGAATCATAGAATCATAGAGTTGGAAGAGACCACAAGGGCCATCGAGTCCAACCCCCTGCCAAGCAGGAAACACCATCAGAGCACTCCTGACATATGGTTGTCAAGCCTCTGCTTAAAGACCTCCAAAGAAGGAGACTCCACCACACTCCTTGGCAGCAAATTCCACTGTCGAACAGCTCTTACTGTCAGGAAGTTCTTCCTAATGTTTAGGTGGAATCTTCTTTCTTGTAGTTTGGATCCATTGCTCCGTGTCCGCTTCTCTGGAGCAGCAGAAAACAACCTTTCTCCCTCCTCTATGTGACATCCTTTTATATATTTGAACATGGCTATCATATCACCCCTTAACCTCCTCCAGGCTAAACATGCCCAGCTCCCTTAGCCGTTCCTCATAAGGCATCATTTCCAGGCCTTTGACCATTTTGGTTGCCCTCCTCTGGACACGTTCCAGTTTGTCAGTGTCCTTCTTGAACTGTGGTGCCCAGAACTGGACACAGTACTCCAGGTGAGGTCTGACCAGAGCAGAATACAGTGGCACTATTACTTCCCTTGATCTAGATGCTATACTCCTATTGATGCAGCCCAGAATTGCATTGGCTTTTTTAGCTGCCGCGTCACACTGTTGGCTCATGTCAAGTTTGTGGTCAACCAAGACTCCTAGATCCTTTTCACATGTACTGCTCTCAAGCCAGGTGTCACCCATCTTGTATTTGTGCCTCTCATTTTTTTGCCCAAGTGCAATACTTTACATTTCTCCCTGTTAAAATTCATCTTGTTTGTTTTGGCCCAGTTCTCTAATCTGTCAAGGTTGTTTTGAAGTGTGATCCTGTCCTCTGGGGTGTTAGCCACCCCTCCCAGTTTGGTGTCATCTGCAAATTTGATCAGGATGCCCTTGAGTCCATCATCCAAGTCGTTGATAAAGATGTTGAATAAGACCAGGCCCAAGACAGAACCCTGTGGCACCCCACTAGTCACTCTTCTCAAGTGGACATTCTGCTTCAGTGTATGTACAAAATCTCAGAGCGTTAAGACCTAGGCTGGAGGCGTAAAGATGTTTTTTCGGACCAGTTCGGTTCATAGTGTTAACGTTGCCAAATCCAAGCTCCTGGAAATTGTCGTGAATATCCCAAGCTTTATGAGCCTTTCACCATAGTACTTGTAGTTGCAAGATTCTTGTGTTTAGCATGGGGTTGAGCAAGATCAGGGCCAAGGATGTGGATACAGCTGGCAACCTAGATCTGATGATGATGATAATAAAATTTTATTACTTATACCCCCCCCCCAATCTGGCCGGACTTCCCCAGCTACTCTGGGCGGCTCCTGTTGGCATTCCATTCCCCCGTTGTGCAGACGTGTGGGATTGTTTTAATTACATGTCTGTGTTTTACAATCCAGCACTGATTGTCGGAGTCTTGTGAACGGAAGTTCCGTTCTGTATTGCTTTTGTTTCCTTCTTCCCTCCAAGAGCAAGGAAAGGAGCCATGTTTTCCTTTGTCCTGATTTGTATATGTAAATAAACTAGCTTAGTGCTCACACCTCAGGCCTGGCTTCTGCTGATGTTGTTTCTCTGCTAACGTGTGCTCATTGTCTCTGGATATGAGTCACAGAATCTCATCGGGGAAGAAGAATGATGGATTTCAGGAGCGGCACGCAGACCAGTGAGACCGGCTGGCCCTTACCCAACAGCTCCCAACAAAATATCAAAAACACGATAAAACATCAACCATTAAGAACTTCCCTAAACAGGGCTGCCTTCAGATGCCTTCTAAAAGTCAGATAGTTGTTTATTTCCTTGACATCTGATGGGAGGGCTGGCACCACTACTGAGAAGGCCCTCTGCGTGGTTCCCTGTAACTTGGCCTCTCGCATTGAGGGAACCGCCAGAAGGCCCTCGGAGCTGGACCTCAGTGTCCGGGCAGAACAATGGGGGTGGAGACACTCCTTCAGGTATACTGGGCTTTAAATTTAGGGCTTTAAACGTCAGCACCAACACTTTGAATCCTAGCTTCCCCCACCTCTGGCAGGCAACTTTGATAGGTGGATGGGTTCTGCCCACCTCTCAGACATGGGGCATTGAAGGGTAAAATAATGCAAATGTATTTATCACTATGTTATGTGTGTTTCTTTCAGTGACTGCTGCAGGACCGAACGTGACCTCCGCAGCTCCCCATTCAAGTTCAATAACAAGTAGGTCTCTACTTAATCTTTTTTTCCCCCTTCTGCTTTACTAAGATGAAAGCACTTGCATATGTGGCCCCCAAATCCAAGGCAAATGATTTGCTTATCCAAACGGCTTGTGGCGGGGGGGTTGGCTCTCTGTTCTGAGAAATTGCATAACTGGCATTGGGAAAGAAGGATTGTGTTGAAGATGTCAAGGACATCCTTGTTGGAGTTGCTGCTCAGGAATGACTGATATACTTTTAACACATTGGGCAGGTCAGATTTATTATTATTATTATTTGGCTGAGAGTCTTAAGGTTGCAATTCCAATAAAGCACCCTTGCAAGCAATTCCATTTAGGGGGCAACCCTATGGCAAGAGCCTTGGGATGCAGATATCTGGCTCACAGGGCTACAATTTCCAGAGTTTCCTCTGAGATTGATCATTAAACCACTCTGGGAATCGCAGCTCGGGGGTCTCTTAACAACTCTCAGCGCCCCTCACAAACTACATCGCCCAGAATCCTTTGGAGGAAGCCATGATGGTTTAAAGTGCATGCCTGAAATAATGGTGTGTTGTTATATTCTGGAGTGACATCCGCAGTTGTATTTTAAGCTGTATTTATTTATTTATCCTATCCTATCCTGCCTTCTAAAGAAGCCCAAGGCAGCAAACCAAAAGCATAATAAAATAATGCAATTAGAAATATAAACATTAAGAACATTGAAAACAATCTAATTATATGCATTCCTGGATCTAAAGCCCAAATACATACAAGTTAAGAGTAACTGAGTTCCCTATGTGCCCAGCACCCAATGAAATCCACACATGGCACTCCCAACGACCTTATTGTTATTCAGAAGAACTTTTTAAAAGTTATTTTCTTTCTCACCCCACCCCATGAATCACAGAGTTAGAAGTGACTATGAGGATCATCTAGTCCAACCCCTTGTCATGCAGGAAAATTTCTCCCAGTGGGGGACTCAAATCCATGACCCTGATCTAAAGTCGTAGGCTTGATTGGTTGGTTCGTTTTTAATTATTCTGCTGACTTTTGAGAAACGTTTATTTTGGCGTTGTTGGTTCCAAACATCTAGCTCCAGTTTCTGTGTTTGGACCTAGAACAAAGGTACTGGGGGCCAAAAAAACAAAAAGGCGGGAGGGGACCCCCCCAACTTAAAACACCAACCCAGCTTTTGAATGTTTCATCATAGATTAATTACCTGCTTTGGAGAAAGCACAGCTGGGCATGTTGCCATGTGCGAGTTAAGGCAAGATGTGGCGCAAGTCATCGTTCCTAAGCCTTTCACTGGCAAAAAGCAAAAGTTGCCTTTTATTTGTGAAACACTTTCTTTTCTATATTCTATTATTTGTCCTCCCTCCTTTTTGAACGCTCTGGTGCTACTTTTGTCTTCGGTGTTGTTGCTTAAGTCCGGTTTGGATTAATTTTGCTGCTCTTGTAAACCTTGATATTTTTTTTTACGTGATTGAGGTTCAAGCGTTGTATTTGCAAAACGAGCTTGGCAATTGAAAAGTATTGAGTTTAATTTTACCCACAGCCCCATTCCTCAAGGCGGTGTGTGTGTGCGCGCACACACTAAATGTTGATATTTTTATCTCAGAACTTTGCACATGTTCCAAGAGGGAACCAAGAGGCAGCCTTAACCTGTGAAGGAACCTCTGTGCAACTGGGGATGCTTGACTCTGCAAATTCCCAAATTGTACAAACAGAGCCTACACACAAGCACTCTGTACATGCTCAGGCTCTTTTACGAGTTGCACTGAATGTGTCACGAGGGCTGAATGGATAACTTCACCAGATTCAAGGCAGATAGAAGCCTTCCCATCATGGAGCTGGGTGTTCAGGTCTCCGGATGGAGGGTTGGGTTCAAACTGCATTTCTGGCACATCTGTTTTGGAGACCCAGTGTGGTGTAGTGGTTCAGATGTCAGACTCGGACCTGGGAGACCCGGGTTCAAATCCCCATTCAGCCATGAAGTTCATTGGACGACTTTTGGCCAGTCAGTGTCTCTCAGCCTAACTGCCCTCACAGGGTTGTTTGGGGAGTTAACTGATCAAGGGGGAGAGCAATGTAAACCACCTTTGTGCTCTTTGGAGAAAAGCTGGGATATAAATAAAAGAAATAAAAGTAGTGAGGGAGGGGCAGAAATTGTGGTTCCACTTCCTTCCCTATGCACAAAAACAAACATTCCCTGTGATAGGCTCATCGATGCTCTCCACCTATCTGTGAAATGTTCTCACACCTATTTGAGGAGCTTCAAGCATCTACATTGACCTGTTGTATTGACCAAGCAGTGTGACTCGTTGCGGGAATAATAATAATAATAATAATAATAATAATAATAATAATAATTTATTATTTATACCCCGCCCATCTGGCTGGGCTTCCCCAGCCACTCTGGGCGGCTTCCAAAAAAATTATAAACACTGTAATTCATCAAACATTAAAAGCTTCCCTAAACAGGGCGGCCTTCAGATGTCTTCTAAAAGTCTGGTAGTTGTTGTTCTCTTTGACATCTGGTGGGAGGGCGTTCCACAGGGTTGGTGCCACTACCGAGAAGGCCCTCTGCCTGGTTCCCTGTAACTTGGCTTCTCGCAGTGAGGGAACCGCCAGAAGGCCCTCGGTGCTGGACCTCAGTGTCCGGGTAGAACGATGGGGGTGGAGACACTCCTTCAGATATACTGGACCGAGGCCGTTTAGGGCTTTAAAGGTCAGCACCAACACTTTGAATTGTGCTCAGAAACGTACTCACGAGCATTGAAAGTGCTGTGTGAAATAAAGCACGTATTGAACCCCCCACCCCCACCCCCCAAAAAAGAGAGCACATTTTGATGTTTAGTGAAGGCCATTCTTTTTCTGGAGGGTTTTGCTTTCCATGTCTGCCCCATGTATCTGATGTGTTCCTATATATCACGCATGCTTCGCAAAGGAACGCCGCTTTCTAATTGCTGCAAGGTGAGTACATCAGTGAAAGAGCCCGATGGCTAGCAAGCTTTAATTAACACTGTCTTTTGCATTTGGGGGCGTGTCATTAAGCGAACTCTTGTACAACGCGAGAGATGGATGGGATGAGACTTGTTTGAGGATGTGTGCAGTTTCACTTGAGAAACCTCAGCTTGCAGGGTGCTGAAGTACTTCCTTTTTAAAGGTTTGCTGCAAAATATGTCAGAGCAGTTTCTGCAACAGGCCTGTTAGCTTCTCGTTTGAAAACAGGCCTTTCCCCCTCACTAAAACGGGTTACAGACACTTCAGGTTACAGACGCTTCAGGTTACAGACTCCGCTAACCCAGAAATAGTAACTCAGGTTAAGAACTTTGCTTCAGGATGAGAAGAGAAATTGTGCGGCGGCGAGAGGCCCCATTAGCTAAAGTAGTGCTTCAGGTTAAGAACAGTTTCAGGTTAAGAATGGACCTCCAGAACAAATTAAGTTCTTAACCAGAGGTACCACTGTACTGAACTCTGGTCGGCTTGGCATGCGATAATTTGTTCAGGCTTGCGTTGTTAGGCACCAAAGAAAGTCCCTTGTGTTGCAAAACAGAACACTCTGAACAACAACCAGCAACACGTCGGTGAATAAGATACTGACAATATTTTAATAGCACTATACTGTTTCAAAATTCACAAACAGAAGACATATAATATGTGCATGGAGTCACAAACTAACAAGAATCAAATAAATGTTCCATGAACAGGAATGGTAGGAGGGGTAAGTCACTGTCAAAGATCACTGAAATGGAGGCAGAATGCCTTTCCACAGTCAGTATCCTACAAATGTGAGATGATGGGTGCTCCAAACGTCGCAATAGGATGCTCCGAGCACAGCAGCAGACAGTACAGTTCTTCCAGGATAATGAACTGTTTCAGTGATAAATCTTCATCACCTAGCAATAATATGAAATGCAAACCTTTGCATTTCATAATATGAAATGAAAACCAGTGAAAGAAATGTCAGGCCGTTGTGTTAACCAATAATAAATACATACCAAATAAATTGTCCCCAAAGGTACATTAAATGGCCATGGATCAGCTATCACTAAAAAGTGTAGTAAGCTGATGCTGTTGGCAAAACCCGAGTGGCATTAAAATGGCTCTCAACAGGTGCGGTGAATCACATAGAATTACAGGAAATTTAAAGGTACATTATCTGAAATATAGCAAAGAACATACAAACGGAAGCCATCTTGACAGAAAACTTAACCAAAACAATTAAAATCTAATTCAGTATTTGTGGTGTTAGGCATCAGGGGTCATGAGCCCTGAACAAACCCGGTGGTCACACGCCAGGGGGGCAACAAATGTTTTGTTTTTCATTTGTACAATAGGCTAGTCCTAACGGTCAGATAGAGTCTTGAGTTCCATGTCTGAGGTTCCCCACCTCTGATGTAAATAATAGAAAAAAATTAAGAAATTTGAGGGTCGGCAAAAGATACTTGGAAGTTCCTGAGAATCCACTGAATTTTCCTCAGTAGCCTCCCAAAATGTGGATAATTACCAGGAATCAATCAACATTCACCAAGGCTCTGCTTTTTAGTGTAACAGGCAGCGCATACCTTTGTTCAAGCTGCTGTGCTATTTTCTACCTGCTATTCAAAACACATCACTAAGGAATGCATACTTGATGTGAATTTGATTCCCTGCTCTTGGAGCGTTGATGCAATCCATCTTCTTCCCGTTGATGAAAATCCAGCTGCAGCGGAAAGGGATGGGGGAGGTGTTTGTGGGTCTCCTTCCCAAAGGCTCAGCTTGGCTCCCCAAGGTTAAAACAAGGGAACGGAATGCCGTTTCACAAGTTCTGGTTGACATCTGATGCTTTATCTTCATTAAGTCCTTGCTAAGTGGTAATCAACAGTTTGATATGCAAAATGCCGTGGGGGGGTGAGATTGGGGAAGGTCAAAATGTGGAGTGCAGTCTCTAAATACACAACATTATTATGCTGGATCAGTCTATTAGATCCCATCAGCTCCAGCCAGGACAGTTGTTCTGTATTCAAATGGTGTGCGTGCATCGCGTCATGTGACCAGTTATGCAGCTCCGCTCCCCCCAATATTTCATTCAAGTTGTCCCCCCTGTAGGGCAGTAGGCAAATTGAAAAAATAATAATAAATTCCTGCAGAATTAAAAAAAATGAATTATTGCTTAAATTGAGTCCCATGCAGTCTCTTTTTAACATTGGCTACTAGGTAGTCATAAAACTACTGTTTTGCCAGAAGTCTAATTTATGCTGGAAATATGAAAAAATGGAAGGAACATTGTTCCACATCTGGTGGAAGTGTGAAAAAACCAAGACCTACTGGGGTATGATTCATGAAGAACTCAAAAAAAATGTTTAAAACATACAGTGGTACCTCGGGTTAAGAACTTAATTCGTTCTGGAGGTCCGTTCTTAACCTGAAAGTGTTCTTAACCTGAAGCACCACTTTAGCTAATGGGGACTGTCGCGCCGCCGCCACGTGATTTCTGTTCTCATCCTGAAGCAAAGTTCTTAACCCGAGGTACTATTTCTGGGTTAGCGGAGTCTGTAACCTGAAGTATCTGTAACCCGAGGTACCACTGTACTTACAAAGGAAACCAGGGGCATATTTATTAGGCTTATTGGGAAAAGACATACCGCCGTAAAAGAAAGGAAATTTCTTACATGCTACAGTCACCGCCAGGATACTATATGCCAGTAAATGGAAGAGCGAAGTAATACCCACAAAAGAAGACCGGCTATACAAATTAAGTCAATTTATAGAAATGGCAAAGCTAACTGCATACATAAGACAGGCAAACCAAAAACTCAGACTAGAATGGCAATGTTTTGAAGAATATATGGACAAACACCGTTCAAGAAAGAATATGTTGATGTGCTTAGATTAAAGGAGTAAAGTAGAAATTATTAATTAGGACTGTCATAATGAGATCAAAATTTAAAATTTAAAAAATGCAATGATGGTATTGAATGTGTAAGATAAGGAAGTCGAGATGTTGTGGAGGGGGGTCAAAGGGTGTGGTGGTGGGAAGATAAGGGGGTGGGAATGATTTTTTATATGTAAATAGTAGCCTTATTTTTGTATGTCTTTGCACCGATAGGGTGCATTTCTTTTTCTTTTTCTGTATTACTAAAATTTAATAATAATAATAATAATAACTTAGAAAAAAGGGGGAAAAACCTACTGTTTTGCCATGTCCGCAGCTGTTCTTAAACAGAACACTACCACTCCTGCCAACAATGTGACGAATGCAATGACCCCGACTGCTCCTGCCACCACAGTTGGCACCAACATAAGCACCAGTGCCCACCCTGAAAATAAAACAAGCGCAAAGCCCACCTCAGTGAAACCTGTGTCTCCTAGTGTGACCACAGCGACTTCCAAGGCTACTTTGCCTTCTGCTTCTGTGACAGGTACGTGTTGATCTGCAGCTACGGTCCAGTAGGAAAGGAAAAGATCCTGAAAACTAGTAGCCCTCGGTAGACATATCCTCCATGGAATTGTTCCATCATAATAGTAATATTTTTATTATGTGTACCCCGCCCATCTGACTGGGTTGCCCCAGCCGCTCTGAGTGGCTTCCAGCATATATAAAAACACAATAAAACACTTCGCTAAACAGGGCTGCCTTCAGATGTCTTCTAAAAGTCGGATAGTTGTTTATTTCCTTGACATCTGGTAGCGACAGGGTGGGTGCCACTACCAAGAAGGCCTTCTGCCTGGTTCCCTGTAACTTCACTTCTCACCGTGAGGGAACCGCCAGAGCCTAGGGCTTGCCAATCAGAAAGTTGGCGGTTCGAATCCCCACGATGGGGTGAGCTCCCATTGCTTGGTCCCTGCTCCTGCCAACCTAGCAGGTCGAAAGCATGTCAAAGTGCAAGTAGATAAATAGGTACTGCTCTGGCGGGAAGGTAAACGGCATTTCCGTGCGCTGCTCTGGTTCGCCAGAAGCTGCTTAGTCATGCTGGCCACATGACCCGGAAGCTGTCCGCCGGCTCCCTCGGCCAGTAAAGTGAGATGAGCGCCGCAACCCCAGAGTCGTCCGCAACTGGACTTAACGGTCAGGGGTCCCTTTACCTTTACTTTATGAGGGGGGTTGAAGGAGCAGCATGTTTAGACTGGAGAAGATGAGTACCAGGGTGGAGCGGGGGACGTGATAGCACCCTCCAAATACCTGAAGACCATCACACTGAAGAGGACAAAGACTTGTTCTGCGTTGCTCCAAAGCGCAGGACTATCTCTTAAAAGGAGGGTATTTTGGTTGAGATTCCCAGAATAGTTCAACAAGCAATCTCTCTTCACAGGGAATTATGGGACTTGGTGCTCTGTAAGGGGTCTCCCTAACAACTCCCGGCATGCTTCATAAACTACACTTCCCAGAATCCTTTGGGGGAAGCCATGACGGCGTGAACTGGTGCCATAAGTGTTTGGCATGACTATCACCCAACCTTTCTGGGGCATAAAACTTTGGGGAATGCACCTCGTATAATAAACATGTCAGCTGGTTCTGTGTCTTCTTTCAGTCACTCCCAAAGGTGCAGCAGCTCAAGTCTCATCCTCGGGGTTCAGCGCAGGCAGCTTCATCGGCGGCATCGTCTTGACGCTGGGACTTCTTGCGGTTGGCTACGTCGGATGCAGGACGTACCACGCGAAACGGGGCGTCCAGTACCGAACCATGTATGTAGCGGTCAGTTGCTGACCTAGATTATGTTGGTGTTAATTTTTGCATTACATTATAAGTCGCTTTGAGTTTACTTTTTTTGTGACTAATAAGTTCCAACAAAACGAGCAAACTTAAGAGGCCTCAGGTTCGATCCCTGGCCACCTCCATGTATGAAACCTTGGGGAGTCATTGCCCACAAACGGATCTAAATGGATCTAAATTGTCTGGCACAGTGCAAGGCAACACTCTGCATTCATAGCCTGTGTGGCTCCAGTGAGCATCCAAAGCATAAGGTGTATTTGGTGCTGCTCCTACTCAGAGTAGACCCATTGGAGTTAATGGGCAGGACTTAAGGTTCATTAAGGTCCGTGGATCTACTCCGAATTGTAGTTAGTTGAACGCAGCCCATTGCGTGTGCCCTGGCAGTGCTGTGCTAGTATCCTCCTGCGACAATTTTGCAGAACTCCTGGGCCCCAAAAATGGCATTATACTGCCTCTGATTGCAGATCCACCCTCCTGGTGTCTCCTGGGACTGGGCTCACAATCTTCACACATTTAATGCAGCCCAGGAACAAGTGCTCTAGTGACCCAAATGCCTGCCTGTGTTTTTATCTTTGCTGCAGTTTTTGTCCCTGTTCTAGGCAAGACCGGCACGAACGCCACATTGCTTTGTCCTCCTGTCTAACCATGAAAGCCCTTTTTTTTGTTTGTTTGCTTGCTTACTTAGTTTCATTTCGTTTGATGGCTTCCTTTGATTTTTCTCGGCATCGGGAGAGGCCAGACTCTCTGTGACATCCCCTCTTTTGAACTCGCTCAGCCACCTTGCTGCCCTCTTAGCTTCTGCTGCTTATCAGCGATAAACTTCCGTCCCTCCCTGCTGTTCGTAAAAAAACCCCACCTTACAAATGTGCACGTAGCCCCGTCTTGTTTCAGAATTGCTTCTTGCGTTAGCCCTTGAGCAAAGCTAAACTCAGCAGTGCTGTTGGACTCTGAACATTTAGCAGTGTGTTGAGTGTGTTGGTGAGCTCGGCCCTCCATATTTCTTGCATAAGTTCTTGGAGGCCAGACTGGTGACTGGGAGCAGCCGCCAGGACCATATAACACAGGTCCTAAAGGATCTGCACTGGCTCCCAGTATGTTTCCGAGCACAATTCAAAGTGTTGGTGCTGACCTTTAAAGCCCTAAACGGCCTCGGCCCAGTATGCCTGATGGAGCGTCTTCACCCCCATCATTCTGCCCAGACACTGAGGTCCAGCTCCGAGGGTCTTCTCGGTCACTACACCACCTTGTAGAAACACTCTGCCATCAGATGTCAATGAGATAGGCAACTATTTGACTTTTAGAAGACCTGTTCAGGGAAGTTTTAAGGGTTGATGTTTCATGGCATTTTTGATATTTTGTTGGAAGCTGCCCAGAATGGCCGGGGTAACCCAATAATAATAACAATAATTAATAATAATAATAATAATAATAATATAGCCATGGTGGCTATACTCAACCTCTCTGGTCAGAGGCTGCATACTTCTGAATACCAGTTTGCTGGAAACCACACAGAAGAGTACTTCTGCACATGTGTCCTGCTGGCAGGTTTGCCCCATACATCTGGTTGGCCACCAAGAACAGGAAGTCACAGAATCATAAGAGTTGGAAGGGACCCAACAGTCATCTATGACAGGCTACCTCAAACTCAGCCTTCCAGATGTTTTGAGACTACAATCCCCATCATCCCTGACCACAGGTCCTGCTAGCTAGGGATCATGGGAGTTGTAGGCCAAAAACATCTGGAGGGCTGAGTTTGAGGAAGCCTAATCTAATGACATACTAGATGGACCAACAAGTTCATCTTATGTCCAGGTGTTTCTGAACTACAACTCCCATCAGCCTTAGCAAACATAATAATAATAATAATAATTTATTATTTGTACCCCTGGCTGGGTTTCCCCAGCCACTCTGGGCGGCTTCCAGCAAAGATGAAAAATACATTAAAATGTCACACATTAAAAACTTCCCTTCAGATGTCTTCTAAATGTTAGATAGTTGTTTATCTCTTTGACATCGGATGGTAGGGCGTTCCACAGGGCGGGCGCCACTACCGAGAAGGCCCTCTGCCTGGTTCTCTGTAGCTTTGCTTCTCGCAATGAGGGAACCACCAGAAGGCCCTCGGCACTGGACCTCAGCATCCGGGCAGAACGATGGGGGTGGAGACGCTCCTTCAGGTATACTGCCAGGGATGATGGGAAGTTCAGCAACATCTGGAGGGCCAACAATTCCCCACACCTTTAGATGCCTAGGTGCATTATTCCACTTGCTTCAAAATGTGCAAAGCTAAGTCCCGGGCGCACCTCCTCCTCGTTCTTCTAGGGGGAGGATTAGACCTTTGCTCCAAAGTCAACTATCTTTAGGACAAAGGAAGAAGAACTGGCATGCCAGACATTGCCATTCCTTCTCAGCGAGCTCAGCCTGTTTTATCTTTGCATTTGTTTATTTGCAGTTCCAGACTCCCATTTATGCATGGAATGCTCAGCCCAAGGCAGGCTTAGCCTTCAGTGGTCGGGGGGGTCCATCTAATCTCGACCATCCAGAGGTTTCCTTGCACTTAGCTTTGATGTGCTGTAGTGATCAAGCTGTGTTTTGCCAGTGCATTCATGCACATTTGTACGTGTGTGTGCAAGATCTTTCTGACACTCTTGCGCATGTATATATCCTTGACATGTTTTCCTTGTTAACGTAGCTGGCTCCATCATACCCCCCCCCTCCATTTTTTAAAAGTAATGCTTAAAAATTCCTCATGTGTCCGCTACTTCTGCCCCCATATTAAGTAGGAAAATGCCAGTTATGAAGGATTGGGGAGGGTATGTGGACAGAGGGAAGACCCACGCATGGCTTTATTGATTGATTGATTGATTGATTGATTGAATTTATATCGCGCCCTTCCTCTCTAAGGAGCCCAGGGCATCAAATAGACAAACTATTGAAAAAGAAAACAAAGCAAAAACATTCTAAAGCAGCCTTTCTCAACCTGTGGGTCCCCAGATGTTGTTGAACTACAACTCCCATCACCCCTAGCTAGCAAGGCCAGAGCTCAGGGATGATGGAAGTTGTAGTCCAACAACATCTGAGGACCCACAGGTTGAGAACTGCTGTTCTAAAGGAAGTTATAAACATTCTTCCATCCACTTACCAGGGACGGTGTTTTTCTGCTGCCAAATGCCTGGGTAAGCTGGAATTCAAATTCCTCCTGAAGGTTAATAATGACGACGGCAGACTCACCTTGCTAGGGAGCACATTCCACAGGCAGGGAGCTACCACTAAAAAGGCCCTGTCATGCGTTGGCACCAACCAGGGAGACCTTGGTGGGGGCACCATCAACAAGGCTGCACACAGTACTGTGTCACAGGGGGCCTATTCTGCTGCTCTCCCCTTCCCCACCCAATTTTGTAAGAGAATTGGGTTCGATCTCTGTTGGTAGTCGCTTCCCTTCCTACAGGCTTGAGCATTGTTGATCGGTCAGTGCCTTCCTGCTTTTTCACTTCACAGTGCAGCATTATCTCTAGCTGTCTTGGCTTGAGAAACATGAGCAGCTGCCTTATACCAGATCACATAATTAGTCCATCTAATGGTAAACCTCTGGGATTCCCTGCTACTGGATCTTTTTAAGTGAAAATGCTAGAGAAGAAGGCTTGGATCCAGCTGTACAGTGCACACTGTTGAACAGTGGTCACTCACCATGGGCTGTGGCTCGAACCCATAAGGTGTTCTTCCTCCAGGGGGTTCCCTCCAGATGTTTGGACTACAACTACATCAGCTGAGGCTGATGGGTGTTCTAGGCCGAAACATCTGGCAAGCACTGCATTGAGAAAGACTGTCATAAAAAAACTTCACTGCTTAGATATCCCAGGGACCCCAGGTACCTTGAGTCTATTCCTATTTATGACATTTTTAGTCACAGTGTAAGCAACTTGCACTGAAACCAGTTAAAAACAATGGAAAACATTCCAACCAAGGAAGAGTAGCAGATAAAACTAATGGACTATTCTGAAATGTCAAAAACTCGCTGGAAGAATCGGAAACCAGGAAGAAACAACTTTTAATAAAGAATGGGGGGATTGTGTAAACTGTTTGGAAAATTATTATGTGCAAATTCATTAGCAGGGTCATCTTGAAACTCATAGTTAAAACGATTGACTAAGAAATAGTGAGAGAATAAATGAAAATTGGACTATTGAGGAGATGCAGTAAGAAAATTATAACTGAAGGAACCATGATAGTTGGGGGAGGGAAGCCAAATGGGATATTTGTATTGGATGTTTGTTTGAAAAATTGAAAATATATATATATATATATATATATATATATATATATATATATATATACACACACACACACACACACACACACAATGAAAAACGAAAAGCCAGAACACCACAAGTAAGCCATATACTAAGAAGGTCTGCTACACACAATATATGGAGTGATGCTTCCTCAGTGTAAATTTAATACTTAATGTTGTCTTCTTTTTTCCAGTGATGAACACGATGCCATAATTTAAAGCCTTCGCTCAGAAGACAAAGATGAAACCCCACTCTTGTTCCTGCTTTTAGAAGCAATTTCCTCCCCCTACAGAAAACAAGTCTTAAACTGTCCAGAGCCTACACTGGGTGCTTAATTGCTTTTTTTGGGGGGTGTACCTTTCTGTAAAATTATGGGGGACCCAGATTCCGCAAGGATGCTGGATATTTCAAAGTGCCTTCACTGGAGAGTTCTGAGGACAGTCTACACAACTGGTCCCTACTTGGGGACTGAAGACATGAGCTTAGTTAAAAGTTGCGACTTCTTAGCCATTACACGCTGAAAATCAGGGGATGTGGGCTCCACAACAGAACACAATGCTGTGAACATGCTTATGTCTACCACTCTTAAAGTTACGTTGTCCTTCTGTTCAGCAAATAAACCAAGCTTCTGTTTTCAAGATGGCAGGTGAATCCAAAAGCAACCTTTTTCACGTTGCTCTTCTTCAATTTGTGGAATGAGGTTGTTTGGGGCAGGGAGAAAAATATTTTTGTTAATGATCTGACATTGCATGTGCCTTGAATTTTTGAGGAAAATATTTTTCTACTTTTAGCATGTACAAGGGTGCGTGAAAGGGTTTTTGCATTTGGGCAGGAGAATTGTTTGCTTTCTTTCGTTTACCTTGTGTGTTGTTGTTTTTTATAATGATCCATCGTCTGTGTGCTAGTCCCAGCTGGGTTGGAGGTATATAATTCCAGTTAATTTTCAGCGCAACCCTGCACCACAAAAGCAAAGACGTGTTTGGCAAGGTACACCGGAATAATTGCTCCGCTGGTTCGTGTGTGGTGAAATCTTATCAGGTTCAGTACAGTGTGTCATTATGAATTGGCTGTGTGGGACAGTGGAATACATGTTACCGGCCTGCCTGATATATACAGTTCCTTGACTAGTTCATTGCTTGAATTCAGGCTTGTGTCTGTTAAACGTCGTTGAGAAGAAAGGCAGATTCGTAAGAAAGCTTCCACTGGGGATTATTTAAACTTGAATACATTCTAGGGATGTTTTTTAAAGGACGAATCACTGTTTTGAGAGAAGCTTTGCGTGGCATACACAATATATATTTCTTTTCCTGCTCTTGCCTCTGTTCTTTTTTTTATTTCATAGTGTAACATTTACCAGATGCAAAAGAGGGGAGTGCAGGCTTGTCCATGAGCCGTAATTCCTCTTCCAATGAACTAGTTTGCATTGTCACGCTAAGCCACAGTTTGTTTTAAACCGTGGCTTCATCGCAGACCCCAGCAGCTACCATAAATAAGCCATAGTATGGCTTGTGTTGTGCAAACAAGGACTGTGCTTCACAGGAAGCGGTTTCAGACCTGTGGTGCCTTAAGCTCAGCGTTGTCTTACAATGACTGGCTCTCCAGAGTTTTGGCAGGGGACATTCCCAGCTCTTCCTGCAGATGCCAGTCATAGGACCTTCTAGTTTTGCGCAGTGACAGTATCGTAGCCAATGAGGTTAATCTGAGGCGCGATTATTGCTGATTGGACCTGGGACTATCTGTGTGCAAAGCAAGATGCTGTGCCACTGAACTGTCGCCCCGCCCTAAAACCACGAGCCGTGAAAGGGAAGGGGGAAAAGCCAATATTTGTTCTGGGTTTATTTCTAGCTTTTCACTCACGTTGTGTTTGGAACAATCGGAGCACGATCTGGGTTTGCATGACATGTCCAGCCATGTTGTGGCTTAGTTGTGCCACATGCTGCACCCTCAGGAACAAGCAGAAGTTGTTTGGGAAGTACATTGATGCTTAAGCCATTGTTTGTAACCAACTATGGCTCAGCATGGAGTGCAAACCAACGTAATTTCAACTCTCTAAAAAGAGCTGTTCTCTGTCTCCAGCCTTGCTTGCTGCTGAGAAAAATTATGCACTGTTCACAGAGAGAAGGGAAGCTTAAACTCCTTTCATTTGTTGTTGTTGGGCGGGGGGATATCTCCTCCTCCTAGTTAGGACACAAAACTTCCTCCCAAGCTCCTGAATGTAGCCAGCAGACTTTCTCTTGCCCTCATGACTCCGACATGAGGTGCACATAAGGCTTTTTCTACTTCCCTCCCTTTTTGCATGGATGTAACTACAGATTATGGGACGCGGGTGGCGCTGTGGGTTAAACCACAGAGCCTAGGACTTGCCGATCAGAAGGTCGGTGGTTCAAATCCCCGCGACGGGGTGAGCTCCCGTTGCTCGGTCCCTGCTCCTGCCAACCTAGCAGTTCGAGAGCACATCAAAGTGCAAGTAGATAAATAGGTACCGCTCCAGTGGGAAGGTAAACGGCGTTTCCATGCGCTGCTCTGGTTCGCCAGAAGCGGCTTAGTCATGCTGGCCACATGACCCGGAAGCTGTACGCCGGCTCCCTCGGCCAATAAAGCGAGATGAGCACCGCAACCCCAGAGTCAGCCACGACTGGACCTAATGGTCAGGGGTCCCTTTACCTTTTTAACTGTACAGATTGCAGTGGAGTTCATACCTAAGTTGTTTTGAAATCTCTCTTTTTAAAAAACAAACAAACACAAAGAGTAATTAGCCAATGCACTTGTTTGTTTGCTTGCTGTTAATGTGCCCACTGTTTTGCTGGTCTCTGATTGCATATCAAAAGTTCCCTGAAGTTGGTGGCGGGCAATTGATGCTTCTGTTTCATCTCAGAAAAGAACATACTAGCTTTTCACCACATCTTCAGTGGAAGATTATTGAAACTACTGCAATGTTCCAAGATATAAGAAGCAAAAGAAAGCATCATGGGGCTGGTTAATAGCTAAAGACTGTTGAGCAATGCTATACTTACCATGGGCGAGTCTGTGAATTTTTTTAACAAACACTTCCCAAGGGAAGTAGCTGGCACTATATATAGAAGCATTGTGTAATGGTGATTGTTGTGAATGCATCCAGTCTCCATGTACCCATAGGATGTTCCTAACAACCACTGCTAAGGGATGGGTATTCATGATTGACAAATATCCCTCAGGGAAGCATATCTCAATACTGCAAGTGGGAGTGCCTTTGAGTTACTTAGAAAACCCTTTGCTCTATTTAGCAGTTTTAAACCAGTTCAACGGACATTGCTTCTTCCTGAAGAATCTTGGCAACTAGGAAGTACATCTCCCGTTCCCAATCCCCATATTGCAATTCCTAGATTTTGGAAGTGGTGTGAAGCTGGTATCTGTTTGTCAACAGGCTTCTGGGAGGTTTTTTTTTGTAATCCTCTTCCCCACCCCCCTTTCCATCAAAAAAAGTTTAATATTTAATATGCAAGAGTGCTTACTGTTAAAATGATGGAGTCTGTTCATTGAACAAGAAGATTGGGGATTGGGTTTCCATCTATTTTTAAAAAGATGAAACAATTAGATAGATGATGCTCCAAGCCCCCATTTTTTCCCCTGATGTGACAAGGATGCAAATTGTTCTGAGTAATTGTAATGAACATTCTTTTTTCTACCAAACAGTTGCCAGCTTTATTCCAGAGGTTTTCAACATTTTTGAGTCCATGGCTCCCTTGAACAACTACATTCTTTCTGCATCTCCCCTGGGGAGAAATGCTCTCCGAGCCTTAGAAGCCCAATTATGTCCCCCCTTGCCTGCAGAGCTGGCAGCCTCTCACCCTTTTCCAAACACCCTCCCTTGTGGATTGTTCCTTCAGCCTCCTCTCCCCTCTCCTTGGGAGTCCTCTGAGCTGCCACAGCTACCGCCCCTGCTCTCTGAGCTGCCCTCCCCCCAAAGAGATGTGCCTCCTCACACTGCCCCACGGGGCCTGGGAAGCACCCCTTAGCCAGCCCTACAGACACCATTTGCCTGGGGAGCTTGTAGCCAGGGCTGCTGCAACAAACAGCTGTGCAAGCCTTTGGGAGGCAGAGACGCAAGAGGGCATCAGAGGAGGGAGGGAAGGGAAGGAAAGGGAGACACACTGTTTGAAAACCACTGCTTTATTCAATTAAACTTGAGGGCCTTTATTCAACATTTTGCAACAGCTGGTAAGAAATACTCAGTTTCTGTATTTGACGGTTTCTTGTTGTCACCTACCTGCAGTATATATTTGATTTATCTCATTTTTTTTCTGCTACCCTTCGCTCACAGAAATAAAGGTTAATGAAAACTTTCGTTTGCAATCTGAGTGCTTTAAGGGATCTTGGAGGTTACTCCCAAGCCTACCTTCTCAGCATGTTTGCATTCCTGTCTGTGGTGTAGTGGTTAAGAGCAGTAGACTTGTAATCTGGTGAACCGGGTTTGCTTCCCCGCTCCTCCACATGCAGCTGCTGGGTGACCTTGGGCCAGTCACACTTCTCTGAAGTCTCTCAGCCCCACTCACCTCACAGAGTGTTTGTTGTGGGGGAGGAAGGGAAAGGAGAATGTTAGCCGCTTTGAGACTCCTTAGGGTAGTGATAAAGCAGGATATCAAATCCAAACTCCAACTCCTCCTCTTCACGACGTCTTTGCCAGCTTGGTCCTACCCACAGAATGGAAGATGGCAGAATCCCCAAGGTGCTCTACAGGGAGCTGACTTCAGGCACCAGGAGCATTGACTGACCAACTCTGTGTTACAAAGATGTCTGCAAACGTCTCATGAAGGCTGGCAACATCAACCCTGCCCTGTGGGAATCCCTTGCAGACAACCACAGTGCCTGGAGACAGGTCGCTCCATCCAACTGTGTGACTGCATTCCCCCATTGTATCCTGAGACAGGCTGATGCCAACAACAGCACATTTATTCCTCAATAGAGTGGAGTGTCCATATATATATATTGTTCTATAATTCTCAGATGAGACAGAGGTCCCCTTAGTACTGCGGAACATATGATCCAGTGGAGAATCTGCGTTCTAGGTGTTGCTGACTTACGCTGCCATCATTTCTTGACCTTTAGCCATGTTAGCTGGGACTGATGGGAACTGGAGCCGAACCAAACCTGGAGAACAACAGGTTTCTCCACCCCGATCTTGTGTAAGGCCTGATTCTCGTATTGCTAATTATGCAGAGCCACTATGGGTCACCTTGGTGCATCTCAGTGCTCCCTCGTGTGGCAAGATAAGACATATTGCGGCCAGGTAAAGTACAGAATTTCACAAGTGCGACCTGCAATGACACGTTACAACATGGATTGCCCCTGCTCAGGGTTTCAGCCAAGCCTTTTCCCTTCCACTTTTGGCAGTCGTCAAGCATTCTACGTTCATGGAGCATGCTCATGCTGGACTTGGCTGAGCCCCCCACCCCAATGTTCTTTGGTCTTCTGCAAGGGCCATGCCAACTCAGCTCATTCTATGCAGAGAGCCCCAATACCTCAAGGACTGCCTCTCCATACATGAACCAACCCTACTCTTCCATCCTTGGAAGCCAGACCTTTCTTGGGTGCAGGAGGAAAGGAAGAAGTCAGGAAGTTCTGGAAAAACTTGGGAAGTTGCCATATACCAAGGCAGCCCAAGGGACCATCTAGCTCAGGAGTAGCCAACATTGAGAACCTCCAAATATTTTTGGACTACATCTTCCATCATCCCTGACTATTGGCCATGTTGCATTGGGCTGATGGGAGTTGTAGTCCAAAGCATCAGGAGAGCACCACATGGCCAACCCCTGAGCTAACTTATTAATATCCGCGCTGCTGGGCAGTGGCTTTCTGGGTTTTGAAGCCATTTCAAACCCTGTCTGTGGTGGAATCTGGGTCCTCACTGCACAGCACGACCATCACTGAGCTAAAGCCCATCCCTTATTCACACGAATTAAAGAGCAGCTGAGAAATGATCACTCAGGATGAGGTTTCTTAGTGGCCTAATCTTTCCTGCCCTTTAACATAAACAGGAGGTTTTATGATGCTGACTTTCTGAAACCTTCCCCAGCCATTCAGCCTTCGCTTAGGAAACTGGTGTTTATCTTTGCCTTTTGTCTGCCTGGGTCTGTTCAAAACTGTTGTGCAAAAAAATTATATATAAAGGTCACAGGGAGTTCAGTCCTGCACAGCAGTTAAGCATTTCTATTTTTGCAGCAGTTCCTCAAGCAGGGCTGTCAGAAATGGTTTGTTTTATTTTCAAAGCTTTGACACTTTATTTTCAAAGCTTTCAACATCCGTGTGAGTGGGAAGGAAATTCACTTTGTTACAGTTACGACGAACGTTTCTATAGCTAAATATGTTATGCATTCTAGCTATAAGGGACTAAAGTCATCCAAGCACTGATTATATATCCACATACCAACTCTTGAAACACCCAAGAGGCTTCTAATTCCTGCATTCCCTCCCGCTCCAGCCCATTCCCTGCCAAAAGGCTGAACATTCTGCTCAAACTCAAAAGGCTGAGACTGGGAAGTGATGTATTTGGGTGGCATGCATATCTGTGGTATGATAAGGTCAAAGCACATAAAGCATTTAAAAACCATATTGTCAGGAAAGCATTGTTTAATGTCTGGACAAGATATAAGGACCTACTTGAAAACAAAACCCCAAGGTGGTTCTCACCGATGGAAGCGAAGGCTCAGAAAAAGCTCAATATGGAGGCCAAATGGCCGAAATATTGGGAAATTCTGGAACAAGAGGGAGATAAATTGAAATTGCAGAGCTTTGAAAAACTAAAAAACAAAGTGCGAGATTGGCTTCATTATTATCAAATAATGGAGGCATACAATTTGGACAAGAAAACTGGCTTCCAGGTGGAAAAATCAAAATTGGAAACAGAACTGTTAGATCCCAAAACTAAGACTCTGTCAAGGATGTATAACTTGCTGTTGAAATGGAATACTCAGGATGAAACGGTGAAATCTGCTATGATTAAATGGGCACAAGATGTTGGACATAATATTATGATGGCTGACTGGGAACAGTTATGGACCACAGGTATGAAGTTCACAGCATGTAATGCCTTAAGAGAGAATATTATGAAAATGATATACAGGTGGTACATGACACCAGTCAAGCTTGTGAAAATTTATCATTTGCCCGATAATAAATGTTGGAAATGTAAAGAAACTGAAGGTACATTCTTTCACCTTTGGTGGACATGCCCAAGGATTAAGGCTTTCTGGGAGATGATCTATAATGAAATGAAAAAGGTATTTAAATATACCTTTCTGAAGAAACCAGAGGCCTTTCTCCTGGGCATGGTCGGCCAATTGGTGCCAAAGAAGGATAGAACTTTCTTTATGTATGCTACAACAGCAGCAAGAATACTTATTGCAAAGTATTGGAAGACACAAGATCTACCCACCCTGGAAGAATGGCAGATGAAGGTGATGGACTATATGGAACTGGCGGAAATGACTGGCAGAATCTGAGACCAGGGAGAAGAGTCGGTGGAAGAAGATTGGAAGAAATTTAAAGACTATTTACAGAAATACTGCAAAATTAATGAATGTTAGATTGATGTCGGAATGAATTTATGTGGTTTTAGCAGTAATGTTATAAAGGAGTATGTAAAAATGGGTTGTTAACAGGTGAGAATGTAAAGTTACAATATATTAAGATAAATGATTAAGATAAAAACAAAGATGGAAAGGATTTGCTGAATTAACTAACTGAACTGGAATACAAAAAAGGGAGGTGTGAGGAGGTCAAGGAAACAAGTACATGAAAGATAAGATATGGAAAAATTGATTTGTTTCTAATTGCTTTAATTTTTCAGTATTTTGTATTTTTTGTTTTATTATTTTTTATTTTTGTAATTCTTCGAAATTTTAATAAATATTATTTTAAAAAAGAGAGACTGGGAAGTGTTGCAAATTCATGTTTATAAATGTGCATATTTTAAATCCTGCACATGTGGGGGAAACTTGCCCCTTGTATGGATAGTGCCATAAAGTTTAGCCACTAGGTGGTGCTGGACATAGCTGTCTGCTGGGTGGAAGTCAGCAAACTTTTTCAACAGGGGGCCAGTCCACCATCCCTCAGACCTCGTAGGGGGCCGGACTATATTTTGGGGGGGAAATGAACGAATTCTTATGCCCCACAAATAACCCAGAGATGCATTTTAAATAAAAGGACACATTCTACTCATGTAAAAACACCAGGCAGGCCCCACAAATAACCCAGAGATGCATTTTAAATAAAAGGACACATTCTACACATGTAAAAACACACTGATTTCCGGACCGTCCGCGGGCCGGATTTAGAAAGTGATTGGGCCGCATCCGGCCCCCAGGCCTTAGTTTGCTAACCCATGCTCTTGTGTTTATTCTGTCCTTGATGGAGAAAAGCCAATGCAGACTGCACAAAGAAAACACAAACACAGATTATATTCCATTGAGATCAGACATGGAATATTAGATAGAAATTAACCAGGAACGAATAATCACCAAATGCACAGGCAGTACCTGAAAACCAAGTTCATCTAGGGCAGTTTTCCAAGACAGTGATGTTATTACTCAAGTTGTCACTTGCTCTCTCTGAGTTACACAGAAGCCTTCAAGATTTGGAGCTGAATGGCTGAATAAACTGAACTAATGTGATTCATTTAATTGTCGATGATCTCAATTAAAAGGCTGTGTGTGTGTTTATAGTGCCAGCATATATCAGGGAAGTGGAACCACAGGGCAGGGGCAGGGGCAAATGTTTTGCCCTCTTTTGCACCTTTGTCTGGCTAGAATGTGATGCATCTCACCTGTCTACACAGAGCAAGGTGGAGGTTGAGAAACCACTGACATTTGCACGGTTGGAGTATAGGTAAAAGTGACATCCATTGCTTCACCCACTTCCATGTCTTCCACCAGTGGCATGAAGCATTTGAAATGCTTCCCATGAGCTAATGCAGACCCTGGGATGAAAAGCAGCTCAAAACATTTGTATTTAGAAACATCAAAATAGTTTTTCCTTTTAATATATTTAAGCTTCTAGCATCACAAAATCCTCATATAATATGAAGACTTTGCAAAAAGATACATCTTCCATTAGGGTAGATTCTGCTAGGCGATGAACCAGTTTAACAAGAACACACACCCTGTTAATATGCAACATGGGCTGTAGGTGCATATATTCCTCTTAGTTTCTCTATGGCTCTAATGCAATCACAGCTAATAGGGATGCAAATATTATTGCCACGTATGCAGAAAAGTATGTTTGCGTACGTTTTGACACAGCCAATAAGAACGACGAAGGCAACAAGTTTTTTTTCTGAGGCTTAAAATTGAGATCATAGAGGGACACACACATACATGCAACAGCTGTTAAAGTTAAAAAGTTGTTGTAACAACCTCTTTTGACTGGAAATAGTGGAGGGAAAGGAGCCACCACATAGATTTGGTCTCATAGTAGCAGAACAAACTCCCTCTGCTGCAACCAAGTATACTGGCAGGCAGCTAAAAGATGACAATATAGGTGCATCTGGTGCTCCCAAAACAAGTCTAGGAGTGTCCAAACACTTTAAATTACTGTTTCCAAACACACACACCCCACACACCAATTTGTCACATGGAGCATGTGCTAAACTGGAACTGCATAGGGTGTGATAAGGGGAAGCAGCTGCAGCAGTAGCAGTAGAACAAACACGGAATTATTTCGTTTCTGACACCCTGATGCAGCACCTCATTTATTTTTTTTAAATTTTCCACAGGATCTAGCAATGTTAGGTGCTTAAGAAACATTTTAAGAAGTTCAGCAAAAAGTTCAGAGTTAGAATCATTTGTTGCCTTCAAAGTTGCCCTTATGCCCTGCTAGCTACTTGGCGCGTGTCCTTTAGGTTTTGACCAGCCTGCACCAGAAGCCTCAGCAACTATCACACACAACGATGCCAGTGTTTATACGTATGAGCAAGAGCCTAATGTAGCATACATGACATTATACTTAAATTCCTTTGGATCCGTTCCAATTTTTCACTCACATTGCACATGGAGTGCTATTGGACTCATGTCCTCTGTTTGTGGGCTTCCCATAGGCATCTCGCTGCCCACTGTCAAGAGCACAATTATTGGAGTAGCTGATCATTTACTCTGATCCAGCAAGACTTAAAATATATCTCTCATATATCTCACACACAAATCTCTCACATCTTCCCAGGAGACAGAAGAGGGTTTAATTGATGCAGTACGTGGTCATGACGGCTTACATCTGAATCCTGCTTTTCCAAATGATCTGACAGCATGCATCAAGGGTGGCTAACATTTGTCCCTCCAGATGCTGTTTGACTGCAATTTCCATCATTACTGCCTTCTTGGTAGTGGCACCCACTCACCAGGTGTCAAAAAGATAAGACAACTGCACAACTTTCTGAAGGCAGCCCCTTATTGACAAGGTTTTTAATGTCTCATGTTTGGCTGTTTTTAAGTTGAAAGCTACCCAGAGGAGCTGGATATAAATAATAATTATTACTATTATTATTCTTCACAATGTTGGCTGGGGCTGATGGGAGTTTTGAGTCCAGCAGCTGCAGAACCACAGGCTAGCTGACCCTAGCGTATATTATGGTTATTACATCAAGATTATCCTCACTTAAGGGCCTGAAAGATGGGTCACTTGCTGTCTCAACGTAACAATGTTATAACTAGATAGGGATTCAAATTGGGCAAGCCAAATGCATTATCTACTACATTGGCTATCAATTCCCCCCCCCCGGGGGGGTGATGCTAGAAAAGCTATTGTTAAGTGGACTTTATGATCAAGGAGCACAATTCCAACAATATTGGAAAGTCTATATGGCAACTAGAAGGCAAATATCTGAAATCAAGAGAACACAAGGGTGAGAGCACTGTAGTGACTAGCTATTGTTTAAACACAAGTATTTGTGAGCTGCATCCTGCTTAAGATTTTAAAAACACATGTATAGATCTATAATACGGACAGTGTCTAAAACAGTTTTTCCTTCCCTTTAGTGATGGTAATCGAGCAAGTCTGAAAATGAGGCTGAAAATAAATTCCAACAATGTTCCTTGAACAACTTTTAATATTAAGTTTATTTCACAAATAATTTTTTAACATTATCAGATCATGTATAAAGCAACGTAGCACAAGTCTTTTGCATTGCATCTTGGTGGTATATAGCTTGTCCTATGACCAACTCAAGCAATCCTGCATAGATGCTTCAATTATCAAACTTCTGCTCATAATTCAGTCAGTTATCAGGGATGGGGAACCTGCAAATTCCTGGGAGCCATTAGACTCCAGCTCCCGCGTCACTCACAGTTAGCAGGGCCTACGGCTAAGGTTAATGGGAGCTGCACTAAAACAACATATGGTAAAGCTACAGGTTCCTCAAATGTGGCCTATATAAAATATATTTTAGACTAACCAGTTATACATGTCAGCAAGCTTCCCAATAGGTTAACAAATAATCAACAACTACTTTTGTGAACCACAAACTGTAACACACCCTGCAAGGTTGCTCACCCCCATCTTTAGTAACATTTGGCTCCAAGGCACTAGAAAGCTAGACTGGATTAGCAATCCAGTCATTTGAGAAACAATAACTGACCCAAAAAAGTGCCCACTGGGCTGCAGTGTGAGGATCTTCCTGATCAAACTCATTTTATGCCCTTCATGAAAGAAATGTCCGCACTGTGCCCTTGATTGTCCCTCTGCATATAGGGCATTTTCTAAGGGAAGGGGCACATTCTTTACACACAACTAAGTGGCCACATGGGATGAAGACAATGGACACTTCCTTGTCCATGCAAACTTTGCATGTTCTCTCTTCTTGCAATCGTCTCAGCTGTTCTTCCATGGGCAGGCCTGCAGGGGAGAAAACATATGTTATTTATGTTCCAAATTGCTGTATTTTACAACACAAAGAAATACTACTGTTTCCAAGTCTCTCCCCCTCCATCCCAAAAACTCCCTTTGTTTTCTTTTTCTGCATGCACCAATACATGTTGGAGTTATTCTAACTGACAAAGAGCCTTCAAAATCAGAGCTTTAGTTTTCCTGAAGGTGTACCCATTCAGAAACTGCTCGCAAAAATGATTCAAAAAGCAAATGTGAAGGTGTGCTTCATGATGCTATTCTTGCAACAAATGTGAAGGCGGCATTTCCTATAGGGGAAAGACGTGGAGGCTCCAGATAACAAACTACAAGGGATGTGCAGAAGGCAAGTTTCCATTTCATTCTTGTTACAAGAAGAAAGGACTGGAATTTACTCAAAATCATGGCACCTGCCTAGACTTCTTAAACTGTGATTTCAAACTGCAGAAGTAGGAAAACTTTTATACAGTGGCACCTCGGTTTTCGAACATCTCGGAAGTCAAATGTTTTGGCTTTTGAACGCCGAAAACCCAGAAGTAACTGCTTCAATTTGTGAACACTTTTCGGAAGCCAAATGTGCCATGTGGCTTCCATATTGAGTTTTCCAGATGTAAATGCATGCTTTGGTTTTCAAATATTTAGGAAGTTGAACGGTCTTCTGGAATAGATTACATTCGAAAACCGAGAAACCACTGTATATGGTGCTTCTCTATACCAAGTATCTGAAACTATTTAAAATGCGAGTTTTAAAATTTATTTTCATAAGCAATCCATATTATTTCAAATGGTGCCCAATGTTATTTTAGTGAATTCAGTTTTTACCTGAAACATCTTCTGTCGGAATATAAGGCATTTTCTTCTCCTCTAAAAAATAAAATAAAAAATAGTTCTGTTCAATAAACGTAAGACTTCCTGCAAGCAATAAGCTGCCATACTAATCGACAGGGTTCTATGGTTTCCGGCATACAATCCCTAAAGCAAGGCCAATGACCTCTATTACTGCTCTGAATTATAACATGCTAAGTCTGTTATCTCTCAGAGAAGTGGCAATTAGATGTTAACCAGCACATTCTTTTCTCAAACTCACCGAACAAGTCTTTGTATAATACAAAATCGCACTCTTGTAAACAGTTTCTGAATATGTTTGCAGCTGTGTTTCCTTTCACCAAGATGGTATCAATCAGTTCTCTCGCTTGCAGTGGTGTCTGGGTTTTTTGTTTAATAACATGGTATTCAATGTCAGTTATTACTTTGGATGTTAATAAACTTTCAAGGATAGGAAGCACACATGTCAAGCGCTGAAACAATGCATTTCGGTTCTTCCTGATTAAGGACAGATCTAAAATATAAATAATGAAAAATGATTATAGTTCAATTTGTTTAGCATTGGAAGATTTAAGGAGAAATTTTGAAATCACAAGAGGGTGGGGGAGAATGGAATTGAAAATAATTTATGCTTCTGAAACAAGTTTAGGTATGATAAAGAAAATACAACATTTCAACATTCACAAAGCCTCCAGGTCTTCCTCCCCAGCCTTCCCTCACCTGAAAAATGAATGTCCCAAAAGGTTGGAAGAAAGTTGAATTATGTTTTAAGAACAATTTTCTTATGTGTTAACTTAGCATATAAAAAGAGTATACTGTCTGGTGTACTGATAAAATGGATTGGGAGTGAATGCGGACAAAGCATTTGCATTGTATCATATTTACGTAGATAGCCTATTCTGGACCAACTGAAGTTTCCAGGCCATTTTAAAAGGCAGCCCCACATTTAATAAATTGCAATAATCCAACTATGAGGTTACCAGAGCATGGATAACTGTAGCAAGGTTCTGTCCAAATAGGGCTGACACTGGCAAATCAGTGAAAGATGACAAAAGGCACACCAAGAGCACTTCAAGTTATGAGTCTGCTTCTTTAGGATTAGTACAATGCCATCCAGAGAAGACTGATCACTACTTAATTGGGTAAACCAGCCACCAAACAACAGTACCTCCAACTTGCCTGAACTGAATTTCATTTAGGCTCACAGGTAGAATAATAGTTTCCAAGTTACAGGAAGTAAAAGTCACAACTTTATTTTGCATTCACTTGACACACAGAGTCCAATGCCAGGTACCACAGATTAAGAAGAATGTAGAAAAAATAATAATGAGATTGGAGGGCAACAAAGATGGCTAATGGTACTGGAAGTAGGTCCTATGCAGAAAAACTGATGGAACTGGATATACCGTATTTTTCCGGGTATTGGACACAGTTTTTCGACTCAAAAACCACGTCCAAAGACTGGGGTCGTTCAATACACAGATAGTGCCATGGCAGGGGGGGGGGAGCGGTGCAGCACCAGCCATTCAGTTGGCAGGAGCACGGCTTCCGATGCCGCGGCGAGCGATCTGGGGGGTGTTTACTGCCCACAGCTGCATGAGGGGGGAAGAGAGAAGCTGCACATCGCCAGCCAACTCTTTGATGGGAGCGCAAATTCACCCGATGCCGCTGCGCACGGGAAGCACTCCCTGGATCATTTCCCATGCACGGAGGTGTCGGGGGAGGTTGCACTCCTGCAAACTGGATGGCTGGAGGGAGTGCAAATTCACCTGATGCCGCTGTGCATGGGAAACAATCTAGGGAGTGTTTCCTGCCTGAAGCTGCATGGGGGGAGAGGCTCAACAACTTTGGGCCATCTCCCCTCACTTTCTTAAAATTTAGTCCCCCCAAATGGGGGGGTGTCCTTATACAAGGGGGCGTCTTATAGACGGAAAAGTACGGTATTTAGCCCAGAGGTTGATTGAGACAGTAACACAATTCAAATACCTGATGGACTGTCATCCAGCGACCCTAGATGACAGGACTAGATCTAATGAAAGCAATTTGATAATGAAATTCTTGAGGGCTGTCGGCTCTTCCCTTCTGGGAATCTTCCAAGTGGAAGCTGGGAAGCCATTTTTCAAGGATGATTATGAAGAGAATGAAGCAACATACCAGATTCTATCACTAGAGCTTTTTACATACCTGATGTCACTTCCTCTGCTTGCACCACCTTCTCTTCTTCATTCTTCTCATCTCCTGCAGCAATGAGGTCGGACACAAGATCATTTACAGATTTATAATTCTCTCCGGTTGTTAAGATTTTACTCTGAACAGTCTGCTTGACTAGTCTTTTGCTGAATCCCATCTCCAAGGCAGCTTCAACCACTGGGGTTTTCATCATGATTGCATCTTCTGAAGCATTCTCACCAGGTCCAAAATGAATAACTGCTCAGAGAAAAATTAATGGAATTGCTCATTAGATCCATATGGATTTTGAAGAATATGTTTTAAAATTAAATTAAAACAGAGAATAAGATCATGTTTACATCAGGTTCCATGCCCAACATTGAAAAAACCTTTGCTTTACTCTTATGCAAATTAACTTTTATATTAGGCTATACTAAAGGCATTTTCACACAAGAAGCTTACGGATGTGAACATATTAAACTGTCTTATACTAAGTCAGACCATGGATCCATTTAGATTAGCAGTGACTCAGAACAGAAATCCAAAATCTCAACAAAGGCTTTTCTGAATTGTACTATCAGGGACCTTTTTGACTAAACATACCAGGGACTGAATCTGGAACTGTAGGCACACAAAGAATGTGCTCACCTACAAAGCAATGAGACCGCCCCTTCAGAAACATACAGACCCTGTATCTTGCTGCAATAGGCAAGAACCAGCCAGCTTCTACTCCATAAGTAGAATCACTAATCAACTTACTAGGGTTGATAGGTTGTAAGTTACAGCAGCTGATATAGGAACTATGCTTGACAGCAACACTAATTAATTCACTAGCTGTATTACTTTGGGAAAGCAGCTTTTTAAAGTCCAGAGCAAGCTATCAAAGATTTCTAGCCTCTATTATACAGTCTCCATAAGTGATCTTGGCTTTCTCCAACTTAGGTCAGATCAATTCACAGGATGATACCTAATGTGGATCATATTCAAGTCCATTGATTTCATTGGGTTTACCCTGAGTATAACTTATTTGGATCACCAACAGTAACTTCAAAGCTATCCACAATAATTTTTTGCACCACTAGGGGGCCCCTATGAAAATGTTGAGAGAGGTTTTGCTAGCAATCTCAATGAAGACCTTAAGAAGAAAGTCTTATCTGAGTGTGCTTTTTCAGGAACTGCGCATTGAGTTTGGATTTTTTTGAAGTGTTTGCCATTGTTGCTGAATGTTTTTGCAGTTTTTGTTATTTATTATACTTGCTGTAAGCTACTCTGAAGGTCCAATTACTGGTGGAAGAGCACGAAAAATTATTCATTATGTTCTTGCCAAGTTGTGGCAAGATATGAACTGCATCAACATTCCACTTAGTAAGCAAGGCAATGCAAATGAGAATAAGACAAACAGAAGTCTCCTCATTTTGAGAGTACAATACCAAGTGACAACAAAGTTATTTTTGAGAATCCATAGTTAAGTTGCTTTGTAAGACACAATACTTCTAGATAATTGATTAAAACCTGATAGTGCTAAGTGTTTTTGGTATTCCCTATTTAACAAACAGTGCTTTCATATTCCAAGTGTCCATACCAACTTAAATATCTTGTAAAAAATACTTACTTGGCTCAACATTTTCATCCACAGGTGTATCTGAGGTGGATAACAGCTACAAAACACAGAAAGAGTGTTTTAAAATGAATGTAATTTTTGTGTATCAAAACAGAAGCGAAAACAAGAAGTTTGCCAAAATTTAAACCACTTAAACAGTTACCCTAAACATCTGCATGCACTCTGTCCTGAACACCACAGCAATGGTTTTGTCAAGACACTTTGAGGGCCGACTGTTGCTGTCACAATACATTGTCAACTGCCAGAAGAAAGGGGAAGCCCTTATCATCATCACTGCTTGTAGCTCCTATATGCAATTTTGATTGTTAGCTGCAGTGAGCACAGTAACAGATCACATGTCAAGCAATTTGCTCAATTAGCCACTTAGTCACTCAAACTATCTTAGGAAACCATCACAGTTGCCGTGTGAAATTGACAAGTTTCTACTGAATCATAGAAAACTCAGATGCTCTCTAAAAGACCACATCCTTTGACCTTGACATTTAATCAAGTTCACACCTTTATTTGTAGCCACTTTCAGCATGCCTAACACATGGTTAGCTTTTATGTGGTTAGAGGGAAGAGATTAAAATTAAAGGCTCTTCTAGAGAGCTTAGTTTGAAAGTGCCCAATTTAAAAATCTATGAGGTACAGTGGTACCTCGGGTTACAGATGCTTCAGGTTACAGACGCTTCAGGTTACAGACTCCGCTAACCCAGAAATAGTACCTCGGGTTAAGAACTTTGCTTCAGGATGAGAACAGAAATTGCGCGGCGGTGGCAGGCCCCATTAGCTAAAGTGGTGCTTCAGGTTAAGAACAGTTTCAGGTTAAGAAAGGACCTCCAGAACGAATTAAGTTCTTAACCCGAGGTACCACTGTAATACACAAGAATACTGTTGAAATCAAAGCAAAGTAGTTGTTTGAATACCTGTTCAAGAAGATGGGGGAATCTTACTTGAATCTGTTGGACAAACTCCTGTCCTTTCATATGCTGCAGGTACTCACATCTAGAAGATAAAATGCAGTGTTTCAATTCTAATATACAGATTGTACATTGTTCCAGATACATGCAGATCGAAGTGCCTCAGATAAGCCATATGCATGCCCAGTTCTAAATGTTCACTTTTGAAGTGGAGTTTGTAATCTGACATGACAACTCCTCCAGATACATAACATATTAACAGAGAATCTGCTCCGTTTAAACCACGGTCGGTCAATCTATGACCAAAAGGTCACATGCAGCCCTCAATCTAATTTCATGTGGGTAGGGGAAAGTCTGGATGGAATAAGCAGGGGAAATATGGAGGGAGAAATGAGAAGGGTGCAGAGAAAGCCTTCTGAGAATGATCAGTTCAGTCCACTGCAAAAACTATTTAGTCACTCCCTGGCAGCCCACTTGGCAGGGGAAAAAAGAGAATAGAATATAGTCTGCTTACTGCTAGCATCTGCCCCCAACAGATTGCCCCAAGGAGAGTACAACTCTCAGCAGGAAAAAAACAATACTCCTCTTAAAATAGATCTCTTTGGGATACTAGTTTTGCCTTTCAGTTCCAAATATATTAAGATTAGGACTATAATTGCTACTATTTCAAAGAAGTTTAGATGTACCTTGGAAACCATTTAGCATGTTCTACCCATGGATCATCCCCAGACTCCCAACACCTGAGTCCACCATCACAGCAGAAACATTTAACATCATCATTGCGACCTGAAGAGGGGAGGGGAAAAACAGTTTATATAATATTTTTAAAGATACGTTCAGCAGTCACTGATTAAACAGTTAAAAAAAATTAAATAGAGTCCAAGTGACCAAAAATAGGCAGCTCACTTACCCACATAATAGAAGCCAGCATCTGCAAGCCGCGGTGGCTGAACTGGAACTGCAGCTGGCCAGCTTTTGAAAGTGTTGAGGCGCATTACGTAGGTCTGCATGCTCATATTGGAGACTGTGAAACTGGTCTGGTCACACATTTGTTCCACAAAAGGGCAGTTTGGAAAGTGCCTCCGATGTTCCGACATGGCATTATCCTTAGGCTCCCAGTTACTCAGTTGACCACCACAGGCAAAACAAGCCACCTTGTCCGCAGGCCCAATGTAATAAAATCCAGCTTTTGCCAAAGAAGATGGTGACAGAAATGTCAGTGGCCATGACTCAAAAGTGTGCAGTCTGTCTTCCTCTGCACTCATTGCATAATTGACTGTTTTAGGTCTCAAATGGGACAAGTCTTCAACTGCCCTGGATGTGACTGGATCATGAGGAAAGCTTGAAAAGCTTCCACTGAAATAGCCAACTTGATCCATATTTGCTGCTGGTGTCGGGGAATGTGAAGAAGAAAGGCCAAAGGCAGTTGGAGGTGAAAAGGCAGAATTAAATGATGAACCGAGAATGTTCAATGGAGTCAAACTCTTCACAAAGTTGCAGCTAGGGTAGAGTTGCTTATGCTTGTCCAGAGCCTTGTCACCTTTTTTCCAGTTATCCAACATCAAGCCACAACTAAAACATTTTACTTTGTCTTTCACACCAGTGTAATAGAAACCAGCACGGGCGAGACTCCTTTCAGATACAGGTACATTCTGAGGGAAAGTTGAAAAGGTGGACATCCTGTAGAGTTCACATGACAGATCGTACGTCAGTTCACTTACATCACTGCTATTCCTCAGTTTGGACGGTAATGAATCATATATGTTCATGACGATGAAATAAGATAGGAGAATGGGACGAGTCTGAAGCCTGGGAGATAGTTTTGTGCAAATCTGATTAACTTCCAGGCCATAATAAAATAAAAACCTGAAAGCAAAACATTGCATGCAATTTCTTTATAAAGTATCTCTTTCATTCAGTACTTTCATCTTTCTGGCTAAACATAATTTGTTCTCTTTTTCAAAATGCACACTTCCTTAAAACACTGTAGTTCCTTCTTTCTTACAAGTGCTAATGTTCCCCTTCTCATTATGGCAGAAGGGAGAAAGCCTTAAAAATAAAGTGTGAAGAAGAAAACTAAATATTTAGCCCATAGCCTGTAAACTTGGACATGAGTCCCACCCAAATCTAAGGAAGTCCAAATAAATTAAGTTAGTATCAGGCTGCAGCATTAGTTTCCAAATCCTGTTACTATGTAGAAAATAAAAGTGCAGAAATGTAGGGTATTAAGGAAACGTGGAATCTGTAGGCATATGTATGACTTGCTTGTAGTTGGCTACATATGCTGAAAAGCCTTTTCCCCTTTAAAGTCAAATTAAACCAGGAATGCATGGGTTGTCCCCAACTAGGTAAAGGTAAAGGTACCCCTGCCCGTACGGGCCAGTCTTGACAGACTCTAGGGTTGTGCGCTCATCTCACTCTAGAGGCCGGGAGCCAGCGCTGTCCGCAGACACTTCCGGGTCACGTGGCCAGCGTGACAAGCTGCATCTGGCGAGCCAGCGCAGTCCCCAACTAGGTTTTACTTAAAGGAGACCCACTGAAAGTAGTGGATGCAAATCTCCATTGATTTCAGTGGTGCTACTCTGAATATGCCAAATATAGGATACCACCCTGTGTTTTGAAACTATGGTACATAAATACATCTGCTCCCTCTTAAGATTAGTTTAATTCTTGCCAAGAAGATACTCAAGGATTTCCCCTCAAATACATCAATGAAGTTTTGGAACTATTAAGCTAAGGGTGATCTCTGCAAACCACTATTGCTCTTGCCCTGGACACCAACAAGCTTTAATCAGCCCTGGAACATTTTCTTTCCTTATGTTGTTGCTGAAGTTTTATAGCATAATTTTAACCAGGTTGCTTTACTATTATTAGAAGTTTATTGTGTTTAACATAATTATATTGCTTAGGAGAGGAAAAATGGAACATCGGTAGGGCTGTATAGAAATTTAATAAATAATAATAATACTCATTAGCTAAAATATTTAGGCAAGTCATGTCTCTCCTTAATAAAAGCAAAAATAATTTTAGTATTTATGCACAAAACTATCTCCCAGACTTCAGACTCAAGTCCCTTTTAAGGGGCTTAGGCAGCCATATTGCAATATTGGGTCCACAAGGAGAAACAGTAAATGTAATGTGTGATAAACACAAGGTTACCAAGACCTGCATGAAGAGAAAAAGATATATGAGCTTCTTTAAAAAGTTACAGTATACTGTGTGTGTACACAGTTGTAAAGCACTACAAATAATCAATGGCAATAAACTTCACTTCACAGTTATATTTTTAGCCAGAGTCTAATAACTTGTCTATGCCAACTGTTAGAATGGACTGATGTTGAACTGAAGCCAATTTAGCCCACAAAGCATCCTTTGTGCCTATACTGAAAGACCATAAAGGAATCAGTGTTAACACCACTGATGTAGAGTTGAGCAGTTCAGGTTAGCTGCAAATCTCTCAGAATGGTGGCGGGGAGCAGGGATCAAGATTCCCTGCTAACTGTACACAAGAGAAGGCCATATATGAAGGCTCCCATAAGTTGATATTCACCTGCACATAGGAAGCACTCATATCTATCTGCCAATGTGTAAGCTTTCTACGCAGGGATTTTTATGTGGAAAACAAGGCATCCTCTGAAAGCTCTGACATTGAGGTCAACGCTTCCAATTGCGCAGTGTATTTAACTAATTCAAAAGTTGTTCTGGAATTGACTGCCGATTACTACAGGTATTATTATATCAAAATTATTTTGGTTCACAGTGCTTTGATCACAAACAATCAATACTTTTCAGAATTCCATTATGCTTAACATGTGACTTTTTATACACAGGCTTTCCATCTAGGAAAGTGCCTGTGCTGCATGATGTATCACACACCATCATGGAGTGAACACATGCATATTTATATCCAGGGCAGAAAGAGATCTTAAGTTCACAGTTCTTCAGAACTCAAAAAATAGCATTTCTGAAGTATGGGAACACAGAAAATTAATGAGTTAATTAGAAAACTAAACAGTCTGTTAAGTAGTATCTAAATGAGCTAGCAGCCGTAAATTAAGTGCATCTCAGCTACTGCCTCTTTGGAGGAGCTAAGGCATATTTTAAGTGCCTGATGTAGGTAGGCATCCATAATACTCAAGTCTTGTACACCTACACTTTCTGAGTAATTAGCAAATCATTTTAACATAGCAATACACCACTGGCTGTCAGCAGGGATCCATTTTTTCCTATGACAGACAACTCTAAGGTTATGTCAGACTTAAAAAAATAAATAGCACTTTGGATTTTTAGCATCTTCAAATAAAGTTATTTTTTATTTCCTATGAATCTGTCTGTGATAGTCTAGATAAAATCCCATACTCAAATAAATTAAATTACAGACCCTTATTAGCCTATTCTATTATTTGACACCATAAGGCTAGCACATGTACTGCAGCATAACCTTTCATACATCCATCAGATGTTTGAAGAGCCAACTTCAGAGGATAGGTATATAAAGCACATAGTGTGTGAAGAAAAAAAGGTATTATAAAAATAAAACAAAGTGAGGTCAAAAGGAGAAAAGTTACAAGGGATGATTTATAGAATACAAAATGAGATTTAGGCACAAACAATAAAAGATCCAGAATGTTTAAACTAGTAATAGGCTGACAGTAAAAGATGAACAGCACACATTAATACCCACAATAACAGAAATATGGCAAGTCTATTAAGTAACCCTGGCTGTGCTACAAGTATATACCTATTTGCCTATACTGTGTTCCTACTATGTGAACCGCCCTGAAGCCTCCGGGTATAGGGCAGTATATAAATTCAATAAATAAATTAATATTATTTTAAGACGTTTAAGTATACTCAGCTGAACTAAAGTGGAACAGCAGTCTAAGATATAAAAGAGCACCTATTTATTAGACTTGCACTGCAGGATTGCAAAATAACAGTGCAGTCCACATAGGTCAAAGGAACATCAAACAAAAGGATTAAAGGTCTGGTGTGAGCAAATGGAAAACTACAAGTGTGAGGCCATTAAAGGAGGAATGAATAAAATGTCAACAGACTGTGCTAGATGACAATGAGGAGAAACAATAGTTACATTCCAAAAGTAATAACTAAAGGGAACAGTGGAATCAAAGTACCAGCAAAGTTTAGTAGCAGTTGTTAAAGCAGGATAGGAATGAAGTGATAAGGTACCCATCATCTACTGCTATCTTCATGTCCTTCTCTGACCACTAGAAGAGTATCCGTCTGGCTGCTGTTATAAACAGAATGCCGGACTTTGATAGACCCAGGTCTGAAGTGCTTGGTCATCCCTTGATTTTATCAGTTGCTCCCATCAGCTGATAATGTGAACATGTGGCTCTGATCTAGGTAGCCACAGAGACTGCATGCCACTCTATTTAGCATTAGCACATCAATTTCTTTTCATCTCTGAATCCAGCTGTCTCATCAATACGTAGTAGCCTCCAATTTATGTCTTCCACTTTCATGTCCCGTTCCTAGCAATTCTCCCTAGTCATCACAGTAACATGAAGCCACTTTCAAACTGTTCTAGGAAGCTTATCATTAACTACAGACAAACTTCTCAGAAAAGAAACCTGACCACCTCTAACTAGCATTTTCCTGCAATGTACAACAACTGCAGGAAGAGAGGCTATGTCCTAAGACCCTAGTCTTCAAATGACTGCCCAGTTGCTAATAATCTCATTTTGTTTGTAATATGCTGGGGGGGGGCTTTTTAGACAATCAAGCAGCATATAAATTATATTAAAGTAAATAAATAAATGCTTGTTAACTTTGTAAGCTTACTTTGAGGTGACTCAACAAAATAGTAAGCTCAGTCCTTTCATAATATGCTTACTCACCTAAGCCCCACTGTACTCTATGGGGCTTTGCCCACCGGGCAGCTTGAAGACTGCAGTCCCACCCCCACCCCCTTTTTCTCTCTCCATCAACTGCTGTGCACTGCCGATTTGTCAACTTTCCGGCTAAGCTCTGCGGCTTTAATTTCGTACCCCACCCCCGCAAATAAAATATAAATGCACACCACGCCTGTTTTGATCGGGCACTTACGTGTCCTCCTCCTACGAGCCCAAAGTTTCAGCTCCCCGCCCGGTTTAAATCGCGATAGTTGGCAGTGGCCCGACTTTTTTAAAAAAAATTCGCTTAAGCAGCTGCGTGTGTGTGTTAAAAAACAAAACTGCTCCTAACCGCCGAGTTCTTTGCTCTAATTCTTTTTGCAAAACGCTTTGAGGTTCCTCCGTTTAAAGCTGAAGCGGCACAAGGAGCTATATTGCATTGTTCGGCACTTAAACCGAATTTCGCATTTTTTAAAGCCCTGGGACCGTCGTGTGAACGAAGGGCGAGCTACAGATGATGACGATGATAGTAGCAGTCGTAGCAGTAGTAATGTGTAGTTATAACAGCATTATAATGATAAAAAGAAGAACAGCAGTAGCATACTAGTATACAGTAATATTATAAGTATATTGTTATACAGTAATATTACTAGTATATTGTTATACAGTAATATGAGCGTGTTGTTATACAGAAATAACGTATAAAAGTAATAATAAAAATGACAGCAGCAGCAGTAGCAAAAATGTAAAAAGAACAATCCCCCACAAACGCCCTCCAGCAGCGGCGGCACAATAAGGCCCCACCCCGACCCGACCCCTCGGCCCCACTTACCGCTAGGCCCTCCCAGGCGGATTTGGAAGTCTCCGCCGGCCGCCTCCCGGCCCCTATATACTGGGGGAGGGTGGGAAAGGGAAGCTCTCGAAACAAGATAGTCGGAAAGAACCAAGGAGCGGGGCCAGAAAGCCGAGCGGGGCCCGCCCCAAAGGAGGGAGGGGAAATAACTCGAGGACGGAAATTCCTGTCATCAACCGCGGGCTCCTCCTCCACAGGCCTCGGGTTTCTTCCACAAAGGGAAAAAGCCCCTCGCAGCCGAACAAGCCAGGCTCTGCGGCCGTTGCGGCGCATGCGCGGTTAAGCGCCCTGCGCTAGGACGGCCTGTTTTTATATTTACCTCAGGAGGCGGCTTGGCTGGATCCGAGGGAGGAGCAACGGCGGCAACAGCGGCGGCGTCCTGGGTCCTGACAGGAGCTGAAGCAGCGTCCACTCAGGTGGACGCCAGGCCTTTCCACACGACGCTTGACGGTGGTGTGTGGGGTTTTATTTTTTTTATTTTGCCTTCACGTTATGTTTTGCTTTGCCTGCTAGTTCCTGAGTGCTGCTGCTGCTGCGTTTGTAACGGGAACGCGGTTTAGGGCAGGAGGCGTTCCGCTTCTGAGGGGAGTCTTTTATTTATCGGAAGCCGTTTATGAAGAAGTGCTGTCGGGGTCGAATGGTCCTCCGCAGAGCCGGCCCAAGACTTTTTGCCGCCTGAGGCGGACCACAAAAATGGCGCCTCTCCCGCCCCGCCGCCTTGGAAGAAGCGGGGAGCGAAGGTCAACCTCGGGACCCTGCCGCCTGAGGCGGTCGCCTCACCTTGTCTCGTGGGTGGGCCGGCCCTGATGCCCAGTCACGTTTAAAGATAAAAGCCATAATAAGGAGGGGGAAGCAGGAAGGGTGTTGATGTTGCTGGACGGCAGACTCCGCAGCCACATGCAGGTCACACACTTCCCCCTCCGTGGTGAGATATATCCCGCTTCTCTCTGGATTGCAGTTGCTGTTTCTACATTTGTGTCTAGACAGAGAGGAACACAGGAAGCTGCCTTATACGGAGTCAGACCTGTTGGGGCATCGAACTCAGGGTTGTTCTGCATTACTGGCAGCTTCTTTCCCCTTGGGGTTTCAGGCAGGGGGACATTCCCAGCCCTGCTTTGGAGTTTCTGCATGCAAAGCAGATGCTCTGCCCCTGAGCTGTGGCCTTTCCGAAATGTATAGTGTGCAAGTCTTTCCCCCTTTCTTTTGGTGATGGCTTTCCTATTTTGTGTGTGTGTGGTTTGAGGCTGAATTCCAGTATTATCAGGATGAGGAATCTGTGTCCCTCCAGAGTCTTTGGATTGGGAACATCACCCTCAGGCTGCATGGCTAGTGGTCAGGAATGATGGGAGTCCAGCAACATCTGTTGGGACACAAATTCCTCAGTACATCTGGTCCCATTGAAATCAGGGTGGTTTATTTCTGAATAGACATCTACATGATTGCGCTGTAATTCTATACTGGAGGTGTATATGTGCTAAATTAAGGTTGGCAATGCACAGGGGAGGACCACAGGTTGTTATGAGTGACAAGAAAAACAAATACAGTCTAACACACTCTTGCTCTAATTCTTACTCCTGTCCACTTTTCCCTACCCCTTTTCTTCAGAGATTCAAAGTATATTTTATCAATTAAGGCTAACTGTGCTCAACCTTGGTGAGTGTAAACCCCTACTGAGTAAGCATGCATAGGATTGGGCTGTCAGATTCTCAAACTGAAGGACAAGACCCAAGAGTGGACACTTGCAGGGGTGAAGTGGGAGGTGATCTGCTACTTTTAGGAGATAAGGAAGCAGTTAGCCTAGTCATGTATTGTCATCCTGCTAATGGTGCAAGGGTCTTCCTGGAACCTAGAATCCCCTGCGCACGTCAGCCTTCCTGCTATTCTGTCAGCAGCCTTGAAGCAAGGTCATTACTCTGTGTGGGTTGCAGAACTCTTTGCCAAGTTGCAGCATACCTGAAAAAACAGTCAATTTTTAGTTGCCTGAATTCTGCATATGCCCAAACGCATGAAGTTTACATATGAAGACATGTGCAGTTGTTAATTTTGTGTATCTGTGACATAACTGGAGGAAAGAGAGGCAGGGGGAGGACTCTATGGATGTAATTCTCCTAGGCAACAGTGATTATGTACATGGACGGGATAGCTCAACCTTGACAGGTGCAACCTATGTATTTCTTGGTGCAGTTCAAAAATCTGTAGTTGTAAATCACTGTAATAACAAGATAGTCATTACAATATTTTTAATGTCCCTATAGCATATTTATTCTGTGCTCAAAGACATTTCATTCTCCATAACCCTAACAACCTTGTAATGTAGGCCAGTGTTACTGTCTGCATGTTATAGATGGGATGGGGCTTACAGTGAAAGAGTGGCTTACATACGGCTGCCCAGTGAGTTCATGTGAAATTTTCCTTTCAGAAAATTTCCAGTATTGGAAAAGAAACTGAGAAGAGTTCGGGTGAATACAGTGAAAATCTGTCACTGCTACATAGTAATAACAAAGAATGGGGGAAATTCAATTGATCATAGAAAGTAAACACCATTATTTCTTTTAAATCAATGCAAATTAATCTTGTACCAGCTTGGCAGTATTTGTCCAGGACATTAGGTACTTTTTGTCTAGGGGAAACCCAGCTGAACTATATTTTCACTTCACATGACCTTTTACGAAAGGGGGAATTCCACTCCCTGAATTATTTCCTGTGTGTCATGCCATTCTGGCAGACAGCCAGATTTGGGTTTTTTTCTTTTACAATGCTGGAGATTTGTTTGAAATGACATACAGAAAGATTGTCTGACTACTAAAAGTTTCTTTTTAATAAAATTCTGGACTCTCCCCAGTTTTCCCTTATCCCTTTGGTTTCACAATCATTTTTCTTCCTTCAGTATCTGACTTCATGGGGTTTTATATGCAACAGTGAAAAGTATATTTAAGATCACTCATGCTAGTTGTGAATTATTGTTATTATTCCATTTCATACTTCCCCTTTATAGGGCCCAAGAGTGGGTTACAGTAATTTAAAAATGCAATATTTTAATTGCTGTTGTTGTTGTTATTTACTTTTTTTACTGTCCTTTAAATTTTAATGCACCTGTAGGACAAGGATGTGGTTTGAGGCAAATCACCCATTTCTCAGCCCACATTGCCAGGAAGCCTAGGAGAGGGAAAAGAGAGTTTTGCTGCCATGTAGTGAACTTTAATCCTTCTGGCACAGTATCAGTCCTTATTGCCCCCCCCCCAACCCATAAGGGAAATTTTGATCAACAATAAACCTTTTAATAGGATCACTGTAAAATATCAAAATGAGAAATCCAGTAAAAAAGCAATCTTGTGAGTAGATATTTTAGACAAAATTTCTTTCTGCATGTAAGATTTGGGGGAAATTCCATGACAGAGCTCAATACAGGTAAATGATAATAATTGTGTATTTTTAAAATCATTAAATAAGGGACATTTTTAAAAGTCAATGATTCTGTATAGATAATTAAAATCACAATGTAATTTTCTGTATAAATATGTGACTATTAATCTGACACTGATACTTGAGGCCAAATCCCATATCTCTTTAAAATACAGACAGTAGGTTTGCCCAACTCAGATGTACCTAAGACATGACTTAAACACTCTTTCATAGATAATGATGTAGCAGATTTCAAGTGTCTAGCCAATACACTATTTGTAGAGTCAAAGGTTTAGAATAAGTGACCTTTCAAAAATCTGATGAGCTTCTTCAGTATTGCCTAATAACGATTTCTGTAAATAATTTACTTCGTAGTACACTATTGTAACTGTACCTAAGCCTAAGTACAGCTAACCAACCTGGTACCTAGTGCAGCTCTTTCAAGAGTGGTGTAACATGGTCACAGTTAGGTGCCTCAGTCAGTAGAATAGCTGTTGCATTCTGCACCAGCTGCAGCTTCTAGGATAGCCCCACAGGGTAATCTAGTCCGGAGGTGACCAGTGCATTTCTGTCCAGGGATGATTATAGTTGTGTATCAAACCAGCCAAGTATGGTAGAAAATGCTCCTTGCCACTGAGGCCACCTTAACGTCCAGTGGCAATGATGGGTCCAGGAGCACCCCACACTATGTACTTGCTCCTTTAGAGAGAATTGCAGCCCCATTTCTGAAGGAATTACCTAATTCCTGGAAAGAGAACCACAACCCACAGGACCTCCATCTTTTGGGGATTTAGTCTTCCATTGCATCCAGGCTCCGGTCCAGAACTTGTACAACCTCACCTCACTCAGATGGAAGAGAGAAATAGAGCTGAGTGTCATCAGTATATCAATGGCACCGTGTTCTAATTCCCATAATGGTCCCTTCTAGCAGTTTCATATAGATGTTAAACACCATTGGGGACAAAATGACATTTTGTGATACCCTATAGTGTAACTGCCAGGGGCCTGACATAGACTTACCCAACGCCACTCTGGAACTGACCCAGTGGGTAGGAGAGGAACAAATGTATAACAGTGCATTCCTCCAGCTACCAACTCATGGAGTCAGTCCAGTATTAGCCCATGGTCAATGGTATCAAAAGCTGCTAAGGGAGCAAGCAAGAGCAACAGGGTCACACATGGTGCTGTACAGAAAAAGAGGAAACAAAGGAAAAGGAAATGGAACTTTTAACGTCATTGCTGTGAGTTCCAGTTAAATGACTAGCAAAAAACAGTACACTCTACATTTCTTGCTAGCAAGCAACTTTGTCATTTTATTTATTTGAAATATTTATAAACTCAACATATAGCAGTGTACAACAACAAGAAAATATAAGGCAAAACAAACTATTTCCAAGGAGGAATTTGATACTATCTGCACACTCATTCATCCTTTTGAGAAAGCTTGCAGAAATAGAACTTTTAGCATCCAGTGGAAGATCTACTGTGTTGGAGATTGTCTACTTTCAAAATGCTCTGTGCTTCCCAAGGTAGGTGCCACTGAACTGAAGGAGCAACCACCATGGATTGAACATCAGGCACGGCACCACAAGGAAGACCTCCTTAGACGACCACAGTAAATAGGCAGGTATAGAAGGGGTAAAGCAATCTCTCACATCCTGGTCCCAAGTTATGTAGGGCTTTATACACTAGCAGTAAGACCTTACATTTGGCTCAGTAACATAGTGGCAGTTGGTGAAGTTTAGTGCTGATGTTATGTGTTGACAGACAGCAACCCTGGCTGCAGGGGCAGCCCAAGACCTCACTCATTTCACAAAATCACTAAGAAGGTGCCTACAACATTTGCCCCCATTTCTCTCTTTCTAGGAAAGTTAGACACTTCTTTTAAAAAAATGAAAGCTCAGAGTCCGGGGCACCTGCCCTGGGTCACTAATGTAAGTCTTCATGGGTGCCAGGATGGCAACCCCTGCCTTAAAATGATGTTTTCATTCTCTTTGATTAGTCATTGATTACTCCAGATTTCTTGTAAAGACTTACTGCTTTTTGCCCAGACAACCTGACTCGTAAGATTTGGCCCTGTTGTTACTGATTTCATCTTCTTTACTGATCTTTATGGTGTATCTTTTTTAAAATGTTGCAATTTTTAGTTTACCATGTAGAGTTTTTTTAATATTAAGCAGTTTGGAAATGCTTTTAAATAAATAAATAATCTATATTTACTCTCTGTGCCAGTTTTGGTCTGTGTTTTACTGGATTCGGTGTCATGTGTGTGCATATGGTTTTTTTGTTTTTAAATTTCATTTAAATAAAACAATGAGTGTAATAAAGACGTAATAAATACAATAAACAAGCAAACATGCCAGTCCATATGCCTAGAATAGCCACCTCTCAGGTATGTTTCATCCAGCCTCCCAAAATCCAGTGTTGCTTTCATGTTACCTGTGTAACAAATGCCTATCCTTATCTGTGGTCTCTGTACCTGTGCAGAGTAGGCTATACACACACACACACACACACACACACACACGTGTGATTCTAGTCCATACTGTTGCAGAGGACAATTTTAAAGCATGCTTTTAATGTTTCTAAGAAAAGACCTCTGGGTAGGAATTCTAGGAAGTCAGTTATTTTGCCTTTTCACTTTTTGAATTTCTTTTCAGGGTGTAATTTGTGCCACAGCAAACAAAAGATTAGAGATAGAACTGTTTATTCCTGGGGTGTAGTTCTAGAAAATGTAAAGCAATAATAAGTGATTTAGGCTGTAGCCAAGGACCTGCTTCCTAATACAGTAGCATTAAGGCACATGACAAATAGGAAAGCATCATACAAATTTGCATAAAGACTCCATGGTTGTGCATTAGCCATTCTCACTGGTTGCAGAAGGGGAGGCGGGGATACCATAATGATTAGTCAGGTCCACATAGTCTCACAAGTATTTGCTGCCCACCCAAAAGGTCATTAGATGCAGATTTAGGAATTTTTTCATTACGTGTCTTGCAGTGCAGGTCAAATCCTCCCACACAAATGAACCCCAGGCACGATTTTTACATTGTTTTCTGCTTCTCCGACTGGTAGTGGGGAAATTCTTGTGGATAAATATTAAGTAATAATAAAGAAACTGGAAATGAATAATGTGTGTTTTGAGTTTCCTGAGATGACTAAACATTCATGCTTATGTTAAGAAATGACCCCTCAAATTTAAAATAATTCAGAAATATAAAAGAATGCACTAAGATTTTTTGCCAAAGTGATGGTCCTTCTAGACTAAATGTCCATTTATTCCTTCTCTCTGTTTCCTGCTACTTAACAAATTCCTGATCCACAAGATGATCTCTCTTCATATCCCTTAACTGCTAAGCTTACTTAGGAGCCCTTGATAAGGACCAAGTACACTGGGTCAGCTGAAACATGTCTATTTATATGCTTGTTGACACTTTCAAAGAACTTGTAATAGGTTTGGGAGATAGGGCTTGCTTTTGCAGAAGCCATGCCTGTTCTGCTTCAACAATATTTCTTTTTTTACGTGTTTAGTTATTTTATCTTTAAATACATGTTCGACCCGTTTTCCCTAGACGGACATTAAGCTAACCTGTAATTTCCAGGATCTCCAAATAGATCCCTTTTAAAAAGGGAATGCAAGTGGCGCAGTGGTCTAAACCACTGAGCCTCTTGGCCTTGCTGATTGGAAGGTTGACAGTTCGAATCCATGTGGCAGGGGACCTCTCCTTGCTCTGTAACATCTTCTGCCAACCTAGCAGTTCAAAAGCATACCAGTGCAAGTAGATGAATAGGTACCGCTGCAGTGGGAAGGTAAACTGCATTTCTGTGTGCTCTGGCACTCATCATGGCACCAGTAGCAGTTTAGTTGTTTTGGCCACATGACCCAGAAAGCTGTCTGTGGACAAATGCCAGCTCCCTCAGCCTGAAAAGTGAGATGAGCTCTGCACCCCATAGTTGCCTTTGACGGGACTTAACTGTCCAGTGGTCCTTCATCTTACCTTTGTTACCCTTTTTGAAAATTGATATTGCTTTGGCTACTTTCCAGTTCTCTAGTATGGAGGCTGATCTGGGAGAGGAGTTACATATTTTTGTTAAAAGTTCTTTGATAATTTTGGGGGTGATGCCATCTAGACCTGGTGATTCCTCAGTTTTTATTTTGTCTATTAGGCCTAGAGTTTCATCTCTTGTGACTATGCTGCCTCAGTTCCTCAGATTCCCCTCCTGCAAAAATTAATTCAGTTGTGAAGACAGATGCAAAGAATTTGTTAAGCTTCTCTGCAATCTCCTTTAGCACAGGTTTGACTCCCTTATCATCCAAAGGTCCAACTACCTCCCTAGACTGTCTCCTCCTGTTTGTTTGCATCCGTCTGTCTCGAGAGAGACAATGGAGTGCGCTTCTAGAAGTGAAGTCAGACCACTGCATTAACAGCACCAAACTGACGTCCCTGGGGTCCAAAGGAAAACAGCAATACATTTCGTACTAGCTTGGTTGAAGGAGTTGCAGGAAGGAGGTTTGCAAGGCGCCATCCAACTGTCTTAAGGACTCCACTCTGGATTTGTGTAGGGTTTACTTCTTAGCCTTTTCTTGTGAAGATATCCCACAAGACAGTGGAGGGGAAGGTCTCCTGCTACTAGCATATTTAATGAACATCGTTGTTGGTCTTAATGTGGTTCTGCTCTCTTTTTTAAAAGAAGATGTATAGGACCAGTCTTTTTTAAAAACAACAACTACAGTATATGCCATGGGGAAAATTAACACCTGCAGACAAAGAGGGATATTTATTTAAGTTTATTCATAGGGAGTTGGGCAAATACATCCTTACTGGGTTTAACCTCACAACACTCTTGTGAGGAAACATAAGCTGTGGGGTCTACTTTGGTCTATGCTGTGAGCCTGAGCTTGGGTCCTTTGTAATCCACACTTGGCATACTGTAGCTTTCATGATGACAAATGAAGGTGATAATGGGTGCTAAAGCTTTCTCTGGACTTTTTGATGAGCAAACTCTGACTTGGCCAAAAAATAATTTTGACTAAGTGGAAATTATTTGGTCTACTGTCTCCTCCCTCATCAAAGTTAGTCAAAGCTGATGAGTATATTTTTAGTGAACTGTTGTGAAGCATATCAATTGCAGCCTTCTCCATTTTAAGAGTTTCCTTACATTTTATGAGCAACACAAACTGTCCCTGCAGCTTAAACACATTTGTAGGTGGTTTTTGTTCAACAGTGAATAGGTTTCCTTAATTGAAAAAAATTATAATTTTCCTGTCAATTTTTATTTTTATCATGCAGGAAATGTATGACAAACATAAGGCAGATTTATACATTTTCCAGACGCCTTCCTTCCATGACATTTAACAATATAATTAGGTGGTGATGTCACTGCGGAACTGGGTTGGGAAAAGGAATTGAATACACAATTGCATCCTGCATATTTCAAGCCACACCTATACAGACCCATCCACATCATTCAGGAAATTGTGTTTCATAAAAGGACAGCATGACACTTCCACGTTCAGCAAATGAGACAAAAAGTCCATGTGGGCAAAAAGGATGCATTGGTAAAATGTTAATTGATTAATCTGGTAATCAGCTTTGCAGATCTAGCATACACATAGATATGGCAGTGAAAATCGTTTCACAAATAATGACTTCAGCCTGAGGAGAAAATGAAACTAACATTATGTAATCAAGTTCAGGACACAGAAAAGAAATGCTGGTGTTGAATCAAGGTAATTCTTTTCCCTTTCTCTTTGGTTTAAGTCATTCTAAAACAGCTGCTTACAAAAGGGCTACCATTCAATTGATGTAGGGATAATTAGATTCTTTGTGGTGAAATGCCCCAGAGCTTTTTGACTAAACCTTCATTAGTAGATCCAAGTAACAAGATAAGTACCTATTTCTACATAAAGTGTATAATATTTCTTTGTCATTATATTTAAAAGACACACGCAGAGAGAATGCTCTATAGCTTCCCTTTGTGACATCAGTAATAAAAACAGGGTTCGGTTGGGAGACTTTCAGGTAGTTTGCTCCTGTATAGCAAGACAAATGTCAGATACCTTAATGCTAAGTCACCAAAGATAGCCACAGCCTTATCCATGACAACTATGACTGGGAAGTTGCTCTCAGCATAGAAATGTACATGCATACTTGACCATGTGAAAGAAAAATGTCAACCTTTGTATGTTGCTGACCTCATTGCTCTCAAGGTTTTTGCATCTCACTTTAGAAAATGCAAACGGAAAACTTGATAAGCTGTTGAAAGTCTCTTGAGCCAGGCTTGGATACAAACAGCACTGGCTCATAAAATCCTACCTCAAAGGAGAGACAAGCTTCTAAATCCCCTGAAATCTTTGCTTCAGATAAAAATCCAAGCCAGAGAAGGATTCTACTCATCCCTACCAGCACTCACCATCCCCAACTCCCCAAACTGCTGTTCCCTGTCAAGCATGCTGCTACCCAGTGTGCCAGTGTGTGGGGGGGGGAGAGGTGGGGGGCATAGGTGCCAAATCTAGGGGGGGCAGAGTCACTTGCCACCCTTAATCTTTTTTTCTGGTGACTCAACACCCTTAATATTTTCTCCCCAACCCACACACCTTCCTGCCTCCCAACCTCCCTCCCTCAGTCTGCTGCCTCATAGTTGGATGCCACATGCCTGGGCAGCTGCCATAGAAGAGGTGGGCACCCAGCTGGAGGGAGGCAGCTGACCAAGGGAGAGAGGCTGAATGAGTGCCCTGGCCATGCTGCCAATGCCCACACTGCCACTGACCCCTATGTTTTGTTCAAGTTGGCTCCACTGGCGAGGGGCAGGCCTTCCTCTAGCAGCTCATCACAGCAATAACTTCCTAGTATCTCCTGTGCAGCCTCTCTCTGTGTGCTTGCCATTCCCACCACTACTTAACAGGGCAGGGGAGAGACAGTGTGTGTGTGTCCATGTGAGAAAGGATTAGCAGGGAGGAATTGTCAAGAGGTTGTCAAGAGCTGGAGTGGATGGGTGACAGCATTTTCTGAAATCCCCAGATTGACTTGAGGAAACAATGGGAGTTTCTTTGGAAGATCCGTATCATTTCCAAGTTAATCCAAGGAGAGATTTGGAGAGCTTGTTCCCCTCTACTCAAAGCCACTTTATGCCAATTTAATTATTAGGGATTCCCACCAAGAACCCATTGGTGGGGCTGCTTCAAATTCTTTGTTAGAGATCCCTAGTCATCTGAGAGAACTACCATTGTCAAGGTTCCCTCTCAACAAGTTTAGACAAGACATTTAAAACAAGTTTAAGCTCGTATGGTAAATAAACCCTGGATCACAGTCTCCTGGCTGCCTGCTGTATGTTGACAGATTCTCCATTTGTCTGGTAACACAAAGGTAGTTGTGAGGGTAAAAACTCCCTTCTTTGTTTATAGCAATGCTAAGGAAATGTCCAGTCCTTCTTGGACTGGACTGGTTCCAGAAAACTCTTTGTTGGCACTTTGTTAAGGTCTTTCCACGTAATCCGTTTCCAGCACAACTCACAAGTTATTTCTTGTACCCAACCAATGTTGTAGTAACATTACATTTTCAGAGCAACTGTTTTCTGAGATAGCTCTTTTTATTTGGTGCGTGGCAGAAACATGAATCTCGTAGACATTTTTTCCAAACATAATGACATAATTCTCCATGTGTAGATATGCACACCCACACAAATCCGTAGGGCTTAGAAAGTCCTAGTAGAAGAGAACTCAGCTAGCGCTAAAAAAAAGTGGAGACTGAAGCAACACCCCATAATTTTGTAAAATGCAGTATTTTTATTAACAGGCCATTGGGCTATGATCATTCAAAGGCAAGTACCGCACAAAGTCTAAAATATAGTAGGGGTGTGTTTTGAAAACTTAGATGGAAAAGGCTTCTAGTTACAAAACAGAACAGCAAGTTTACACAATTAAGGAAAATGATATATATTTGAAGAGAAATATGTACTAAATCCCAAGGACAGAATGTTCCTTGCTGCCATGGGCTTTGGGGGTGGGGGGACCTTGGGTATTTCTTTTACACAATATTGACAAAGTTCACGAGGGCAGAGGAGAGTCTCGTTGGAAGTTCATATGTGTCGTAACGCTGATAAACATCTTAGAAAGATGGCCATCCCTGTACAAACTCCTGGTGATAAGAATGGAAGCAAACCTGGAAAGAATTCAATGACTTCTGCCTGTTTGACAGAACTCCCCTTCCTCCCTGCCCCCAACTCTGCTCTGGAGAGTTGGGGCGCAGAATGTGTAGGGAGATTCCTCGGGAATGCAGAGTTGGGAGCAGGGAGGGCAAACAGGCAGAAGTCATTGAGTTAATGGGATTTTGGGGTTATTTTCTGCCTAGCATTCCAGATAAGAAAACTGAGGAAGTCGATACCAAGAGGTACATCCTGGCTACTCGGGGTATTCCCTGATAGTAGTATTAACAGAATTAGGAGTGTCTGCCATTAAAGAGGAAGAGGAACAGAGCCGCCCCTACCATTAACCAAAGCGAGGCAGCTGCCTCAGGCACCAGATGGAAGTGGGGGTAGTGGAAGCATTTTCACCTTGTTCCTCCTGAGGCCATGTGGCATGACTGACTTTTTGCCCTGAGGCGTGGTGCAGGATGCTGCCCCATTGCTGGTGCTGAAGTAAGGTTTAACTGCTAGGCAGGTCAGTTTCTGCATCTGTTTAGGGGGCAGGATCCTTTGCCTCAGGCAGCAAAACGTGTTGTGTCAAAAACTCTGGCAAAGGAGAGAAAGGAGCAGAGAGTACTTGCATTTGGAGCCTGGTACTGGTAGTTGATAGGGATGGGGCTTACTGACCCAGCTCTCGTCTAATTTGTCCCTCAGAGTTTCTAGTCCTGATGCCAAGGAGTATAGTCTCTAATCACCCTCCAGATTTTGCTCTGCTTTACTTGAAAAGGGATGCAATCTTTCAATCTGTTCCAATCTTTCACTCGTTAGTTAATCAAGGATGTGTGTGTGTGTGTGTGTGTGTGTGTTTCTCAATTGGCCAAAAATAACCCATCATCATGAGACCAAAGACCCTCTTGTCTCTTTTGTATGTGGCTAAACTGATCCTTGAAAGGTCGTTCTCAACTTTAAAACAGGGTGTGGATGTGCATTTTATGGCACCAGGAAGGGTCTGCACTATACTGCTTTGTTTTAGCACCACCGTGTGGTGTGAAAGAATAAAAGGAAAAGGAAATTGCTGGCTAAGATGACTTTACCATTTAGAACATGAAACTTGAAACCAAGAGTCACTGTGTCATAAGAAGAAAAACAGGTTCTCCTTCTTCTTTGGTGATCACTCGTAGCCAAGTAAGATTGTCTTCCATAACAGTGAGTCCGTAAGTGACTGTGGAGGCTAATTCTGGATCCACACGTCCTTCCACAGTGGGGACCTAGGTTTTCAGGTAGGAGTTGATCATGGTGAGGGTTTGCCAAATGTGCCTTTCTCTTAGCTCATTGCTCCTTTTCACCCTGAGTTTGAATGTCTTCAAAGTCCATGACACCTTTGGTAAAGGCTGTTCTCCTATTGGAGCACTCACAGGCCAGTGATTCCCTGTTATCAGTGCTTATACCACATTTTTAAAGATTTGCCTTGAGAGTGTCTTTAAACCTCTTTTGTTGTCCATCAGAATGGTCATTTTCCATTCTTAAGTTGGGAATAGAGTAGTTTTGGAAGATGATAATCAGGCATCCAAACAACATGACCAGTCTAATGAAGTTGATGTTGCTAAGTATAGGTTACTCCTCAATGAGATCCATCCCCACAATGGTAAGGTGATTTGAAGACAGATCAAAAGAGATTGTCAGGTGCATATAGTAGCTTACTATCACAAGTGTTTCACCCTTTTGTTAATCAAACAGGAACAGGACGTTAATCAAACAGGAACAGGATGACCAAAGATAGGCAAGGTAAGAATTAGGTAGGAAAAACTGGATTATAGGAACCACTCATTTCACAGCCCCCTCCCATATACACTGGCATGACTTGGCAAAAAGATATTTAAAAAGCTAGGTTCAACGGCTAATTAGCTCTCCTAGCTCATTGGGACTCTGCACACTTTCACTTTACTTTAGGGACAGGTATACTTTCTTCCCCCCTTCTCCTAGTGAGGGTTTATGGCAAAATTGCCATGCCTATGCTTCCATAGGTCTTTAGAATAGTTAGGGAATCTTTTACTCTTTAATAAGGTGTGTATGTATGGTCTTCCTCAAGTATCTGAGGAAGCTAAATAAATTCCACCACACAACAAATCATGCTACCTTCAGGATCAGAAATGGCATGCCTCTGAATACGAGTTACTGAAGAGCATCATTCCTTCATGTGCAGCTTCTGGGCTAGTTGACCACTGTGGCAAACAATATTGAACTAAATAAGCACTTTATCTGATCCAGCAGCTTAACCATTTAGGATTCTGATTTCAGTTTCTGTTTTGAAGGTGCAGGAGAGTTGGGCAAATGTATTCGCTCCACGTCTTTCTCATAATCAGGGCCATAGCTGTCAACCTTCTCTTTTTTTGCAGGAAATTCCCTTATTCCAGCGCCATTTCCCGCTGCTATCCTGGATTGTTAGATATCCCGTAGACTGTCCCCGGACAGGTGAGGCTGCTGATCCCTTATTTTCGAGGCTGCTGATCCCTTATTTTCAAATCTGAAAGTTGACAGCCATGATCAGGGCACATTGACAAGAGAAAGGGCTTACAGTGCCATCCTCTGCATGCTTGCTCAGAAATGAGCGTTCAGTGCAGCTTGATCCCCCGTTAGTATGGTCAGGGTGCAGTATTTAATATAATGGGACTTCAGAGTAGATACAGCTGGGATTGCACTGTTAAACTGGTAGTGAGTCTCCACATTAAAAAAAAAAAAGTTTAAAAGGTGGTAGTATTTATGCTGTCATCAGTACCCAGGATCAAAAGATTAACAATGTGAATTCCTTCTTGCGTGGACCACTTTTCTAGGTACTATGCATAGGAAAAGCAGTTAATGTACCTTGTGAACTGCTCTGAGATCTTAAGATGAAGAAATAATAATAAAACACTTTAAAGACCTACTTTCTGCATTTGCCCTCTCATCATTCTTACTTACCTTTGTTCCCTATGCAATGGCTTTCCATGCAAACAGCCTGCCGCTGCTCTGATTCATTCAGCAATTTCACAAGCCTGTGTGACCTTCGAGCACCCAATCCTCCCTTGGGAACCAGCTAATTAAAGAGAAGAGTGACTGATTGTGTTCCTACCCCTGCTGTCTCCCAGGAACGAGAAAGACCATGTAGGAGAGGACTGAGCACAATATTGCCATTGTTAAAACTTGCCCAACTGTAGCCGTGGCTTCTCAGGATATAAATGGTTGCAAGTTTCCTTAATATTCTCTATAATGATCTTTGAGAGATTAAAGGCCAGAACATGACTGGCTGCACCAGCAAGCAAGAATTCAGAAGGGTGCCTGAACAGCCACTGTGCAGGTGGAAATATCATAAGCAGTGATGCTATAGTCTATCAAGATCATCACACAGGTGCCACAGAATAGGGTACTAGACATCATGACTAATAGCCAGTGCTGTCAGTAGATAACACACTAGACATTAGATAACACACATTAGATAACACACTAGTTCAGTGTTAGATAGATGGTGGCAGAACAGGAGGTACCTGACGTTTTCTCATTCCAGCTGAGTTCAGTTCCAGGATCAGCTCAGTTGAGGAGAAAAGCACCTCAAGGATAGTGTTTTTTTTTACAACCCTTGGTAATTTCAAAACTGGATTGCTGCAATACACCCTAACTGAAACTTCCATTGTGGAAAATGCAGCTGGATTGCTGACAGGAGTGGGTCTGTCAGCAAAGTTCTGTACCAGCTGCTGATTCTCTACCAGGTCAAGTTTAAGATGTTACTATTGGTTTGCTATCAATTCATGGATCACCTTACCCCATACACGGCTGTTTGATCATTTCAGTCTGCAGAACTTGCAGTTTTTTACAAGTGTGACACTATCTCTGTCAAGCGTTTGCGAGGGGCTGCCCTATTTTTGTGGCAGGACCTGAGCTCTAAAAATCCCTGACTGTTGACATTAGGCATTACTATGCTCTTTCAGACACGTGTTAAAAGTCTCTAATCACCCTCCCTAATTAAAGCCCAAATTTAATCTCTCGGAAACAAGTAACATGACACACTCGCCAACATTTCTCCTATGAAAATAGGGACGGCCCATTCCATAATGATAATTTTACTATTTATACCCCACACATCTTACTGGGTTGCCCCAGCCACTCTGGGCAGCTTCCAACATATGAAAACAATAAAACATTAAACTTAAAAACCCCCAAAAACCTTCCCTATACAGGATTGCCTTCAGATGGCTCAGGGGTTGAATAACTCCATACCCGCCAACATTTCTCCAATGAGAATAGGGGAAATAGGAAAAGTAGGACATTCAGGGATCAAATCAGAAACTGGGATGGCTTCTCTAAATCAGGGATGTCCCTGGAAAATAGGGGCACTTGGAGGGTCTGCCATTACCACTCCACAACAATCTGTAGTATAGTATTTCTTGCATTGGCAAAAACTTTTCATGTGAGTTACGCTATATCCCCACGCAACAAAAAAGGCAAGTACCAGGCATGGTTTGCAATGTGCCAGCCGGGCCTAGAAGCCTTAGTTGCTCCTCTGTGTGAAATGTACACACGTATGCACCAGCTGTGTGTGTTGCGTTTGCACTGGTACACAGAATAGGCTAGTTTATGGGATGGCGGGGGCAGTGGGCGGACGATCAGTCAGTCACACTTTTGGTGTCGTTTCATCAGCTTACAAGGTCAAGGGATAGCAAAGGTGGAAGAAACAAGGTTATGAAATACGAATCCATGCCTAGGACAGGGTTTGCTAAACTTTTTGGATCAGAGGGCACATTTGGGATTTTTGAGAAAGTGCTGTGGGTGCCAGGCATAAAATGGCTGCCCTGGGGTGTGTGGCGTAGCACAAAATGGCTCCCCTTTTCTGAGTCAGACTTTGGTCCACCTAGCTCAGTGTTATCTACCTGGACTGGCAGCAGCTCTTCATGGTTTGACAGAGGACATTCCCAGCCCTCCTGGGGTCAAAACAGGGAGATTCTGCATGCCAAGCAGATGCCCTCAAGTTCTTTTTGTGGGCTTTCCTGCTGGGCCTCTGAGGGAACAGGAAGCTGCCCTATACGCCTTTGGAATGATCCAATAGGGCTTATCTTTTTACGTAGGAACCTACAGTGAGCCTCCTGGATCAGGCCCAGGGCCCATCTAGTCCAGCATCCTGTTCTCACAGTGGCCAACCAGATCCCTATGGGAAACCCTGCATCTTCTGAAGGCAGACTAAGGGGTGCAGTACCCCTAAGGAGCTTGGTTATTACAGTGGTACCTCGGGTTACAGATGCTTCAGGTTACAGACTCTGCTAACCCAGAAATAGTACCTTGGGTTAAGAACTTTGCTTCAGGATGAGAACAAAAATCGCACAGCAGCAGCGGGAGGCCCCATTAGCTAATATGGTACCTCAGGTTAAGAACAGTTTCAGGTTGAGAATGGACCCCCAGAACGAATTAAGTTCTTAACCAGAGGTACCACTGTATAGGTTTGGGAGACACTGACACAGATAAAACCTAATCAGTTCAGTGGGAAAGAAGGACAGTTTGTTTAAAGTGGCAGCCTGTCTGAAGAAAGCAGTAGCACTAACAGCTAGGCCTGGTTAGGCCAACGTGCCCAGACCTGAAGTTTCACCTTTGGCTGTTTGTTCATGGAACGTTTGGTTCACAAAAGTACATCTGAAGGGAAGGGCGTCCTCCTGAAATATGTTGTTGCCCATCTCCTTTTGTCAGCTGTGCAAGAGGGGGAAAAGCAAATAAATGGAAACATAGCTCAGTAGGCAGCTCAGAGGGTTAGTGTGCCTTAAAACCGCTTTGGGCAAAGGCCTGCCTGGCAAAATCAAAAACAGGCTGAGCATGTCTTTAAAGCACAACACAGGTGTCAACAAACCCATGTAGGGGTTTGTGGACAAGCTGAGAGCCTAGTGACCCTTTTGGCCTTCCACCATATAAGTGCCCTCCCAGATGGCTTTGCACACTAATTCATTGCAATAGGTGCCTGCCAGCTGAACGAGGTTGTTGCAGACCATGGCTTTATCAAATTCCCAGTTTCTCTTGCTCTGTGAATCCAACCTGCTGTTGCCTGGTCTCTGGCTAGGTGCATAACTTCCTGCTGCGCATCCCTGCCTTTGCAGCCCCATCTGAAAAAATAAATCTGTTGTACCTGTTCCACTGGAAGACGACCAAGCTTTCTCACACGGTGACAATACCTACAGAACCCAGCCCTTTCCTGGATTTGTGGTTTCTAGAACAAATGTGTTTCAAGTCAAGAGGAAAATGCACTTACTGCAATATAGCTTCCTGAAACTTTGTACTACAGGGATGTCAACTAGTGGCCCTCCAGCTCCCCTGTTGATGGGAACTGGAGCCTAAAAACAAAGAAACCAAGCCTTATGAGGAACGGTTTAGGGAATGGGGTATGTTTAACCTGGAAAAGAGGAGACTCAGAGGAGATATGATAGCCATCTTCAAATATCTCAAGCGTTGTCACATGGAAGAGGAAACAGGCTTGTATTCTTCTTCTGCTCTGGAGGGTAGGACCCGAACCCAAGGGCTTCAAGTCACATGAACGGACATTCTGACTAAGGAAGAATGTTTTGACAGTAAGAGCAGTTCAACAGTGGAACGGGCTCCCTCAAGAGGTGGTGGACTCTCCTTCCTTGGAGGTTTTTAAGCAGAGGTTGGATGGCCACCTGTCATGGATGCTTGAGCTGAGATTCCTGCATTGCAGGGGGTTGGACTAGAGGATCCCTGGGGTCTCTTCCAACTCATTTTATGATTCTGTGAACATCTGGAGGGCTCCAGCTCTGCCTTAGCAGGACGGGTGAGAAGCAGCCCTTCCCCAGCTGAAGTGGCTCCTTGGGTCACTTGGTGGGACCTTCTGTCTCCATCAGTGACATATAACAACAATAACAACAACAACAACAATTTATTATTTACACCCTGCCCATCTGGCTGAGTTTCCCCGGCCACTCTGGGTGGCTTCCAATCAAGTGTTAAAAACAATACAACATTAAATATTAAAAACTCCCCTAAACAGGGCTGCCTTCAGATGTCTTTTAAGGAGAAGATAGCTGCTTACTTCCTTCACATCTGAAGGGAGGGCGTTCCACAGGGCGGGTGCCACTACCGAGAAGGCCCTCTGTCTGGTTCCCTGTAACCTCACTTCTCACAGTGAGGGAACCGCCAGAAGGCCCTTGGCGCTGGACCTCAGTGTCCGGGCTGAACAATGGGGGTGGAGACGCTCCCTCAGGTATACAGGACCAACGGCGTTTAGGGCTTTAAAGGTCAGCACCAACACTTTGAATTGTGCTCGGAAACGTACTGGGAGCCAATGCAGATCTCTCAGGACCGGTGTATATAATATAATCTTGCCATGTAATCAATGGCAACCAACCCTGATGGCTTTGTTCTGCCTCCACCATTGGAGGCAGAATGCTCCTGAATACCAGGACCTACAGGTGTGCAGAGTCCTGTTGTGCTCAGGTCCCATTTGCAGTCTTCCTAGGAGAACAGGACAAGATGGACCGCTGGCCTGATCCCACAGGCTCCTTCTTGTTTCGTATGTCATACTTCAGCTGCATTTTCCATGGGTTCACCTCCTCCCAGTCAGAACACAACGAAGCAGAGCACACCCTAAAAGGCAGTGTGCTTTTTGACAAAATCTCTCCCACTATAAATCTGGAAGCCTTCTTGGTACACGGCTCGGCTGTCCACTTGAAAAAGCCACACACGCTTGTTGTGCTGAAATTTTTTAATAGCCCCACAGTTCTTGCCAGGCCTGTCAGCGAAGCAGCAAATTTTACAACTCTGTTGCTGTGCAACCAGATAGATGTCAGCTTGCTAGTGTGTTCTGTTTTGTCTGAACCAGAATTCTTGGCAGAGGCTGTCTGGCCGCCCCATCCCAAATTCAGCCTTGAGCTTCTTTGGTCGAAGCGCCTCTGGATAGGCGCTTCCAAAGCAGGAAGGACCTCATTGGAAGCGGGGAGTGGGGGGATGGGAAGTGCCAGTAAAGAGGTCCAGAGTAACTGGGTTTCCACAAGAGCTGCTCTGTGCCAGCATGTGGAACATCAGCCTAGTCGACATCTGGCCTGCAGGTGCCAGGCACCTCTGAAAACAGAATCACTTGATAAACCAAACATCTGGAAGTCTCCCTAGAAAAACATCTGCATCTCCAAACACAGTCAGATCTCTCCCCCCCCCTTAATAGTTATGTTAAAACCCAATTCAAATGCAGTCAGGAATGCAGAAGAGCATCTCACTTTTTTCTTTTAAAAGTTACAAATTCTGTGCCTAGAATTCATGGTGCTATGTCATTTGCATACATGTAGTAATCATATAGTTCTTATCCATAATTTGAAGCCATGGGGAAGAATGGGAGGGGGGATGAGGAAACGGATCCCATGCGGAAATATTTTTTAAACTTCTTTCTCAATTGCTTTTCAAGGCTGGAAACTTCCCAAGGCAGTTTTCAATAATAAAAGCAAACATACCATTTCGTAAAATAGTAGAATTGCAGAGTTGGAAGGAATCTCAGCTAAAACAGCCATGACAGGTGGCCACCCAACCTCTGCTTATAAAAGCATTCCAAATACCATATATTGTTGTTATTGCTATATTTAGATTAATACAATATAATACAATGCCAGAGACTGAACATTTGAAGTGAAATAGCCTGTTTAAAACGCAAGGTAGCTACTGAAAAATGCATTTACGAACTTAGCCAAGCTCCCAAAACGTAGGAAGATAGGAAGCCGTCTTATACTGATTCAGACTGTTGGTTCACCTGTCTCATGATTTTCTACACTGGCTGGAAACCAGAGTTTGAGAAGTCCTGATTGAGATTGACAGGCAACAGCCCTGCAGGGTTTCAGGCACGGGTCTCTCCTAGTCCTATATGGAGTTAAGTTAAACCAGGATGAACCCAGGAGAAGCATGTGAAATTAACAGCCAGATAAAACAAATAGTTCACAACTGATGGAGCCAGTTGTATAATACCTCTAGATATGACAAATAAAAACAGAACAAGAAATGCTTGCAGAAACCTTACAGGACAGACACTACTCAGATAGGGCACATCCTAAGTGATTATGTAGCGCAAGTAATGCTTCTGAGCTGGGCATCTCTAAAACTGCCCACAGGAGCAAGAGCAGAGGTTTTCCTTTTGCTGCAGATGTGTTTACCGTATTTTTCGCTCTATATGACGCACCAGACCACAAGACGCACCTAGTTTTTTGGAGGAGGAAAACAAGAAAAAAAATATTCTGAATCTCAGAAGCCAGAACAGCAAGAGGGATTGCTGTGCAGTGAAAGCAGCAATCTCTCTTGCTGTTCCGGCTTCTGGGATAGCTGCGCAGCCTGAATTTGCTCCATAAGACGCACACACATTTCCCCTTACTTTTTAGGAGGGAAAACGTAAGTCTTATAGAGCAAAAAATACAGTACTTTGAGATTTCAAACGGGGGTGTGGTCAACAGACTAAGGACTTGGGAGAGGCACTTTTTTCATGTTGCTTCTTATTCCAAGTTAATGAAAACAAATGTTACCATAATATAGGGTGTTAGTCATGCAATTGTTGACAGTTTTATTTAGCCCTGATAAGGTTTCAAATTATTTAGGGCCTTCCTGCAACTCAGCTGAATGTCCTACTCCCCTCAAAAGGCACACCAATAGCAAGGCTGATGCCATAAACGTGATGGTCAACCACGTAAGGTTTCAATATGACAAATTCTGGAAAGAAAAAAAATAGAATCTTAGAGAGATCTTAGAGATTGTCTAATCTAACGGTCTCCCGAGAGCTGGAAATCCACTGCAACAACATCCCTGAAAGGCAGACATCCAACCTTTGCTTTAAAAAAATCTCTAAAGGCGGTGGCAGTCAGTCTTACTATTGAAGCAGCACATACTGTCAAGAAGTTGTTCTTCGCAGTACTGAAGAGTTGGAAGGGACCCTGTCTAATTCCTTTTTATTGTAAAAGTTACTGCTCACAATGCTGGAAAATTGGGCAGGGTGGGAGTGGGGGAATCCTCATACTAGAAAAGGCCCAAAACAGGCGCTGCACAGGAGATGGTCAATGTTTGTAGCTGCAGGTGGTGGTCTGCTCTGCAGTCCGTGGTCCAAGGAGACAAAACAAGCCAGCTCCACAATGCATTGGGCTGCAGGCTTGCACACAAACCATATGCCTGGCTGCCTGCGGCAGGTAAGGATTTCCCCCAGCAAGGATGAGAGGAAACTTTCCCAGCCGCTGGCTACTCTTTTCTGGTAATAAAGAGCTAACCCAAGTGGATTGTGTTTTGGTCAAAGGCAAGGTGCCAGTTCCTGAAAACTGAAGATGTGGGGAGAGGGGTCTTGTGATCAGGTCCTGCTCATGGGTTTTCCATGGGCATCTAGTTGACCACCGTGTGAACAGGCTGCTAGACTAGAAGGGCCACTGGCCTGATCCTGCAAACCTCTTCTTACATTCTTATTTGCAAAGCTACTTGGAGCTATGTAGCATTGAGGGCTTCACATGGGCTGTAGCACACCACTTCAAGGATCCCGTCATGTACCACTAAGCATATGAACATATTCTATATAATATTCAAAAGAACTGCAAGATTGAAGTGGGGAATAATTTAATGATTAAATACTACAAGTATTTAAGTAGTATATATACAAGTATTACACACACACACACAAAATTAAATTGTTGTAACCTGCCCTGGGGCTTTCTGTTGAAGGGCAGGTAATAATTATGATTATCAGCCTTCCTGGATCAAGCCGTCTAGTCCAGGACTACATTCCTACAGTGGGCAGCCAGGTGCCAATGGGAAACCAGAAAAGCAACATGTGAATGTAACCGTCCTCTCCCGACTTGCAAGTCCGTCAACAACCGGTATTCAGAGTAAATCACCAATATGAGAAAATACAGTGGATGCTCGGGTTGTGAACATGATCCATGCGGGAAGCACATTCGCAACCTGGAGCGCCGTGTCTGCGCACGCGCGGGTTGCAATTCTGTGCATGCACAAGCGCTGAAACCCGAAAGTAACCCGTTCCGGTACTTCCAGGTTCGGCGCAGTGCGCAACCCGAGGTATGACTGGGATACATGTATCCCAGGTATTAAGCATTCTGAGGAACAGTGACACAGACTGAGTATTGGTAAATAAAAAGGGAACGCTAGACTACCCATGCTTGAAGATCTGAAGTTTTCCTCCAAAAACGTTCCTTTATTGGAACTGTGTAATGCAATAACATTACATACACGGGAGGCGCTGTAGGGTAAAACCTCAGCGCCTAGGACTTGCCGATCGCATGGTCGGCGGTTCGAATCCCCGCGGCGGGGTGAGCTCCCGTTGTTCGGTCCCAGCTCCTGCCCACCTAGCAGTTCGAAAGCACCCTTAAGTGCAAGTAGATAAATAGGTACCGCTTTATAGCAGGAAGGTAAACGGCGTTTCCGTGTGCTGCTCTGGTGCCGGTCGCCGGAGCAGCTTTGTCACGCTGGCCACGTGACCCGGAAGTGTCTGTGGACAGCGCTGGCTCCCGGCCTCTAGAGTGAGATGAGCGCACAACCCTAGAGTCTGTCAAGACTGGCCCGTACGGGCAGGGGTACCTTTACCTTTACCTTAATGCAATAAAGGAGAGGACTTATTCAGTGGTGGTGACCTGCTTTCCAGCTGCTTCCCCATATTAATTTTAGTAGTGCAGTTTTAGAGTTTTTTGTTGTTTAGTGCCATGGAAACTATTGAATGAAGTATGATATACAAAAATACAAGCAAAACTGGGAAAGGCACTAAACATTGTTTAACACCACGCCCCCCCCAAACGATGTTACGAACATCATAACCCTTGGGCTGAAATATGGTCTTCTGCTGACTTTGCTGGTATCTGCTGTTCACACTACACGGTATGAGGAAAATTCCGAACACGGCACATATGCGCTGCTAGACGAGGATGGTTTCTGGGGGAAAAAAATCTTAATTTTCTTTCCCTCTCCCCCAATAAAATACCTTTATTGGTTGCAAAGTTGATTTCTGCCAATGGCATAACGGCCAGAGTTTTCCTTCTCCTTGGTCAAAGAGACCTTATCCAAAGACTTGCATGTGTGCATGTACTGCCCCCCCCCCCTACACACAAAAGCCAATGAGTTTGGGCTGGCTGATTGTACAATATAAAAATGGTGACTGCCAGCAAACAGTTTATAGAATTTGACAAACATGGATATGTAAAATTTGATTGCTTTTTTATTAAAAAAAGTATTAAACGTCTAAGGATTCTGCATTAGCTGTAAAGACCTGGTACAAAATTCCTCGTGCCTCTGCATTACAGTATGTTTAAATGTGGAAAAACCAAACAAGACACTGTAAGCGCAAAGTATATATTTATATCATGTAAAACAAAAAAGCAATGGGGGAAAAACGTATTACATAAAAGAAAATGTAACAGAATTTACTACGGTACCTAACAGAGGCATGCTCTATAAAGAAAATATAACATTCATAACTTTATATATATTTGCAAAAGTTGAGTTTCAGAGTTCTCTAATAGAAAACATTTTAAAATATGGAAGTTTTTCACCCTAAAGTGTCGTTTTAGACACACACACGCACACGCACACCTGCATCTTGTATAAAAAAAATCCCACTATGATTGCAAGTGAAGTCGTTTTAATATGGATTCTCCAGATGTGCAAAAACTAAGTTACCGTTAATCACTCCAAAATTGTCTTTTCACCTTTTGCATTGCTTGAGCTCCAACACTGATTGGTACAATTTTTGATCCATATGATTTATAGAAACAGTACACATTCCAAAGAAGTTATGCTGTCAGACATACACAAGAATTCATAAACTTCCATTGCAATCTGAACATAACTGTACTTTAAAAAAATCTCGAAGCTATAAAGTTAGGACAGTGATCTGTTTAAATATATACACCAATCAATACAAAATACTACTCATAACACTTTTCTTCCTTCCTTTCTCTTTCTCTTTCTTTCTTTCTGCATTTCAATACACACACAAAAGCTAAGCCACTCTGTCAAGTGATCAATCTGAATAAAAATCTAGACTGGCTTGTTTTTCTTCTCCTGTTAACGGTACAAATAATCTCTAAGGCACATTTCCCATCGAATGAAGAGGCTTATAGGGTAACTTGCGTTAAGTACTACATAAACGGTTTAGTGTTAAGAGAAATTCAAGAATTCCCAGTTTTATGTCGGTACCTCTCCAGCAGTGCTACTCGAATACAGTATAAGCTGTGTAGTGTATGTACAGCAAGGAAAAAAATAATAATTAAAAAGTTCCAACCTTAAAGCTGTGACCAAGAAAAGCAAACAGAAACTGTTTCTGTGCACTTCTATGCAATACCCAGGATAGGAATTCAGCAATTTCTACTTGAGGCTCAAAACAGATATAAGTGGTCCTCCAATATCTGGATATAAATGAGCTCACTGAAAAGCAGGAACGCTCAATGTCCAACTTCTCTTCATTTATACAACTGCTAAAGTCCAATTATATTTTGTGTCAGTTTGCCTTTTGAAAGGATCTTTGGAAAAATGTGGGGAGACTAGGAATAAAGGAATCCTCTTAATGGGAGTGCGATGTGTTCTTACGACTATGTCACAAGTAATGACTTAGGAGTTAACATGATGTTGCGGAAGGGAGCCATTGAGCCTCTTGGCCAAAGCTTCGCTTTTAGGTTTCATCCCACACGTCAGCTAGGGAGTGGGGTATAATGAACCTAGGAGATATTGCTGACATTAAAACTTAACACGCAAAGTTTCAGCCTGAACGGTCTTTTGATGGCCAGGTTATAAACCCTTGAAAATAAGGACAATGAATGAATGGGAATGTTGAAAGATCCAGATGGTACTAGCTGGTGCCAACGCATTACGGAAAAAACCAAAACTTCATAGCTTATACTGTAACATTGATTCATGCTCATTTTGTTCACTTAAAAATACTCTTTGGAAAACGTCACAATTCCTACAATCAACTTCGAGGACAATCATTTCTGGTAAAAATAGTTCATGGTTTCAAGATGTACTCGGCTCCTCGACTTCAGTGCTAATCTCTACTGCTAAGATACACTACTACTTGCTCACGTTACAATCTAACACATATCTTTACAATCTTCTATATGCACCATGGGCTTATTCAGTATGCTTCTGAATGCACCTTAACTTTTAGTGTTCATGTTGCTAGCGTTGTAAACTCAAGATGACAGTGCAGGTGATATCATAAAACTAACTATACGAAGGCATCTCAGTTTTTATCCATCAGGGACTTTAGAATCTCAAGCCACCAATTTCATCAACATTTTAAAAAGCTCTCTCAAAAATGGCAAGAGCTGTCCCGTGATGAAGAACCATAGTATACTTTTTTTTTTTTTGCTGTGTTTAAAACTCATGATATAAAAGCCATACAGGTTGGTCACTTTTAAGCGGTAGTCCTAAAAACATTTTGATGGATGTAAATTCCTCTGAAATTATTGGTGCGAATAAGCGTATTTAGGAATAGTGTTCAGTAGGAGTTCCAACTTTTAAAATTTGCTTTGAATTCTGGTACAGGCGCAAAAGATAAGCCACCGGTCCTTTAGTCTAATAATACATTCAAAGCTATCTTTTAAAAAGTTATAAGCAAAACATAGAACTATAGATATTCACTGGCTATCTGGCTATACTAGTTAGGTATAAAAAAAAGTCAACCATTTCAGACTTAAATAAGACTAGGTGAAGTCAGGAAATTTAGTTTTCATTATTTAAAAATATGAAACAAAAACCACAAAACTGAAAACAGTTAACTTCTTAACCTACTGCTATATATATATTTTTAAAAAGAAGGCCTAGAATTTGAAAAAAAAAGCTAAAATAAGAGGCAACAATCAAGATTCTAATGATTTTTTGTGTTAAATGAATCAATTATGGTGCCATAAAATGTGAACAAGCTAATAAAGAGAACTTTTAAGTAGATAATGATGGGCTTAATCCAATAGAAAAATCACTGCTGTGCATATTTCATTCCTTTCAACGTTGATCAAGCAGCCATAGTGTCTGATGGACTGTGCCCAATAGTAAGATCTCGGCCTTCTTCTGATCCTTATCTCCAAATCCGTATTGACTTCTATTCCATCAGATACATCATTTTTGGCTTACTGGACCAGTAAGTCATATTTTTTTTTGCAGCTTGCCACAGGCAAAAGAGCAAAACTCCAAGCAAAGCATAGCCAGCTACAAGAAGGGATGTGCAGAGTTGAATTCATAAAACATCTGCATTATTAGATAAAAGGGCATACAAAACAGATAGCAGGACAAAAGGAATGGCAGTCATCATCCAAATCAGAGCCCTCGCCACTTTCCCATCCTTCCCTGTCTCCATTACGACCATGTGGAACAGTAGTTGCAACAGAAAAAAAAAAAAGGATAAAACAAAACATCTAATTCTTCAGAGTCAACTGTGAAAGAGGTCAGCAGTAAAACAGCAGCGTTTGGACAAGGAGGAACAAAACATTGGATGAAAAAGAATCTGGAGTATTTTGTTCATTTACTTGTTTTCCTCTCTGATCATAAGCCAAGAAGCCGTTGCCGTACAGGCTTGTTTTCAACATCAGGTACGTGTCTTATCTCCTTAGATCCTTCCAAGATTTCAAACTCCATCTCCCTGAGGCCCCTATAACCAGGTAAGAAAACTTTCTTTATCTAGCTTGGTGGCTGCCAATACGGATTCCATGTCATTAAGGATGTCGGAACTCAAAGCCTCCTGTAGGCTTGGCATCAGTTCCTCTCCTTCTATATTCATTGCATCTCCTTCCAGTGTCCCAAGGTCCACGTTTGTCCCCGGAATGGCTTCAAGGTAATCTGGAAAGCGGTTCTGATGGGAGGGTATGTTGCTTTGGTTGATAGTGTCACCTGGATGCAGAAGGAATGCAAAACAGGAACATCACATTCACGGAAAGAGATCATCTAACGTCATGTAAGCTGGAGAAATTTGAGGACTTGGTCCCAACACGGAAGCCAGCGAGCTGCATCACATCTCCAAAGACTCTCGGCTGACCTGTTCTCTTCATTAACCTTTGCACTTGACATATGGGCAACATAGGTTTTAAGAAAACAAACAAACAACTTCCAGTGGCCAGACCTGGAGAAAAGGTAGTGATGGACAACCTTTCTGGAAAGCAGCTTGTAAGAAAAGATTAAAATACAAGACAGCATGCAAATCCAGTACATAAGTGTGTGCCACCCTTCCCTAATTTATTGTGATTTTACTAATAGTCTACAGCGGTATGTGTGAGTCCGCCGCAGCCAGGCCATGGGCCTCTGGGCTGCTGTGGACAAACGCCACACACCCCTGCTGTCTTGTAGCACCATAGGGCAGGCCATCCGCACACCTGGCAGCAAATGCATAGGACAGGTATTTCCCACAGGGATGGTGGGAACCACTCTATGAGTAACGGACTCATATTCACAATTCAATCAAAGAGTCGCATCAACCTTAATATTAAATTATATATGATGCATTGTTTAAAAAATATTTTAAAAATATTTAAGCAAACAAACAAAAGCTAGACGCAAGATTATCTACTGTAAACCTCCAGCAAAGGGTCAACCCACCTCCCTCCAAGGCAACTGCTAATTAATTAAACTGCTCTTATTAAAAACCTTTACATGTTCAACCAAAGCCCACCCTCCTGTAACTTCAACCCATTGGATCTTGTCCCCTGGAACAGGGCAGGACAACGGCATAAGAGAATTCTGACATTACCTAGAAGTGCAGTTTTTTCTCTCTTTCTCTGTTACTAGTCAGGCAAGCTACCGAAATTGAAAAAAAATCTCAAGATTTCGATTAGAAGGAAAGGATGCAAACCTGTATCCATTTCATCGACACTGTTGAGGAAGTCATCTGGAGTTCTGGGGACGCTGTAACTGCTCATGCTAAGGCCACTGTCTGTGCTCTCATCTCTCGAGTGGTACGTTCCACTGTAAAGGGGAAATCATCTTAGTTTTAACCAAGAACACTGAAGTACTCATTACCCCAAAGCATAAAGGCAAGTTTAATTCTTCTCACGTTTTTAAAAAAAGACATTAGAAAAACAAAAAGAAGTTTCTTTGGCTTCTCAGTTCTACACATAATATTCAATCCTGCAACAACAAAAGCACATGTATGCATGCCTAAATGTAACCCTGAGAAGGGTTCTAGTTACAGGTAGGTAGCCATGTTGGTCTGCCGCAGTCGAAACAAAATAAAAAAATTCCTTCTGGTAGCACCTTAGAGACCAACTAAGTTTGTTATTGATATGAGCTTTCATGTGCATGCACACTTCTTCAGATACACAGAAGTCAGCAGACCCTTATATATAGTGAGAGGGTGGGGAGGGGTATTATTCAGAAGAGTGATGGGAATGGGTGATTGGCTGATAGGTATGGTGGAAGAAGAAGAAGAGTTTGGATTTGATATCCTGCCTTTCACTCCCTTTAAGGAGTCTCAAAGCGGCTAACATTCTCCTTTCCCTTCCTCCCCCACAACAAACACTCTGTGAGGTGAGTGGGGCTGAGAGACTTCAAAGAAGTGTGACTGGCCCAAGTTCACCCAGCAGCTGCATGTGGAGAAGCAGGGAAGCGAACCCGGTTCCCCAGATTACGTTGGCGTAATCTGTTGACAACTGCAATTGGTCTTACAGGAAAAAGCAAGGGGTGAGATGGCTAAAAATAGCTTTATCATGTATAATGAGATAAGAATCCAATGTCTCTATTCAGACCAGGTCTCGCCATGGTTTTAAGTTTGTTAATAAGTTGCAATTCAGCAACTTCTCTTTCCAGTCTATTTCTGAAATTCTTTTGTAATAAGGCAGCTACTTTGAGATCTTGTATAGAATGTCCTGGGAGATTGAAGTGTTCTCCTACTAGTTTCTCTGTCTTGTGAATCATGATGTCAGATTTATGTCCATTTTGCCTTTGGCGGGTTTGGCCTGTTTGTCCAATATAGAGAGCTGAAGGGCACTGTTGGCATTTGATGGCATACACAATGTTAGAGGATGAGCAATTAAATAGTCCTGAGATGGTATGTTTGATGTTGTTGGAGCCAGTAATGGTGTTGTCCGGGTGTATGTGGCAGCAAAGTTGGCATCTGGGTTTATTGCAGGCTCTGGTAGCAGTGTCCATGTTAAGTCTGGTTGTTGTTGTATTGTGGGTGAGGAGTTGTTTAAGATTGGGTGGTTGTCTGTAGGCAATGAAAGGTCTTCCTCCCAGAGAAGGGGAAATGTGGCTGGTAATTGGTGTGGGGACACAGGTCTCTTCCTGGGATCCTTAGGATATGCCAGCACTTTATGTATTTCCCTAAAAAATAATTGATATTTCACATATTCCAGACCTAAGTAGCACCCCCTCCAATTAAAAAAAAAAAGGTTCCCAAATGTGTGTATAACACACTTGAATCATGCGGGACACAGATTTCAAGTAACAAAAAGGCAGGTTCCTACAGGCCTGCACCAGACTCTCAGAACGCTCAGGCTTCAGGATGCTGTAGCAGAAGGAAAACGAGACCAAGACAATGTGGCTTGGGAGTTATTTAACAAAGTGATTCTACTAGTGCAAGCACTGAAGGCTCCCCTTCCCTCTCATTTCCCATTCTTCCCCTAAATCTGTTCTGAGTTCCTCCCACTAACTCCCACTTTCTGGTGCAGATTCGGGGACGTGCGCGGAGAAATGGACGGGAACTTCTGTTGCGCACCCGAAAGTCCTTGCGCTGGTGGAAGCATTTGGTCAGATGCCACCCGAGAAGTGGGCAATGTGCTTACTTTTCCTGTGTAGAAGGGATGGAGCCACTCTGCTGGGATCACCCCCTCCCACAGGACCCTAAAGAACGTATTGTAAGGCTGCCGCAACTCAGTGTAGCCCCACCTACAGTGATGGAATGTGAAAAGCTGCCCAAAAGCCAAGCGGGAGAAGGAAGCAGTCCGAGAAAAGCATGCCATTCCCTCCTACATCCCCCAACTCTCAAATCCTTGCTTAGAGCCACCTGACAAAAGAGAGAGAGAGAGAGAGAGAGAGAGAGAGAGAAAGAAAGAAAGAAAGAAAGAAAGAAAGAAAGGAAGGAAGGAAGGAAGGAAGGAAGGAAGGAAGGAAGGAAGGAAGGAAGGATTGGAGGGAGGGAAAGGAGGCAGCAGAAAGAGAGAGAAAAGGGAAGACTCAACATCTCTTCGTAGAAAAAAAGGTCTGCTATCCCTGAACTAAATAATGCAAAAATGGCTTGTAGACCTTTCAACACACACATGAAATGCTATAAGCTACAATATCCACATTTATGCTCTGGAGTTATTGACCACAGGCAGGAGTACATTGTAACATAGACCAGCGACAGAAAGTCTGCATATTCAGTCGTAATGAATATAATCTGCACATCCTGTGTGTGGGAAGGAAGATTAAGGCAACAATTTACACTGTCCTGGCATCTGGTACTGCCAACGTCCTATAGTCAATGAAATCGATTAGGCTGTTGAGACACCGGGAAATTCTACTGAAATATATGCAAATGTGGTTATGACTGAGAAAACTTAAATCAGGCCTCTGAATGTCATGCCCTCAGTGTAAGACGTCGGGAGAAAACTTATATACATATATCCCCAGTTTTTCTGAGCTCCTGAAATCTTTATATTTACCGTTTTCAAGCGTATCTTTGCAACAATGAGGGCTAGAAACATTTCTTTAAATTAGATGCACAAAACAGTTCACAAGGATCTATCTGAACAGGCTGCACAAATGAATGCCCCCAAAAAACCCTGTTAGCCTGTAAGCTCTGCAACTTGATATGTAAAAACCTTATCACTGTTTCCTCTGTAAATGCTACAAAGGATAAAAATAGAACCAGGGCTGCTGCAGAAACTCCTTAAAGTGAGCCCAACGTTAGATCTCATTGCTAAACTTTTGAAAAGCTTTTCTGAGTCAGTAATTCTAAACGGCTGTTCATCAATTGACTTGCGCCGGGGCAAACATGTTATGACTTTGAAGACGAACCCTTCCTACAAGTCTGAACAGTTGATTTCCTCCCGCAGGAGACAGCTTTTAATCCTCAACTTAAAAAACAAAGCAAAACAAAACAAAATCTGGACTTTCCATTTAAGGAAAGATTCATTTACAGCTGTGGTTCTTGGAAAAGACAGATGTTCCAAACAGACGATTACATGCACCAAACAGAATCTTTTCTCTCTCTCTCTCTCTCTCTCTCTCTCTCTCTCTCTCTCTCTCTCTTTTGCAAAGCAAAACCACCAATTGTAGTTACAGCTACTAACCTGTTAAGAAAAGGATCCGAACTATTTGTGGTCATTGTTCTCAGTTCTTGAGACATTCCAGGAGAGGACACTGGATTTTGCGGAACTCCATCCTGTTCCATGCTGGGAAGCTGACTGCGAAGAGCCAATTCCTGCCGACCAAGTTGTAGCCGCGTTAGTATATTCTGTGCACAAAGTTCAAAATCCATCGGCACCACTAAAGAACAGGCAAGAACAGGCATCCACACTACGCACAACCAGAAGGGTGCCCATTTCACCTTTGTTTCACATTGTCCCAGCACACATTTTAATGCAAATCCTGCAATAACAATAACAATTATGATTTTATTAATTATATGCCGCCCATCTGACTGGGTTGCCCCAGCCACTCTGGGCATACCTATGTAAGACTACAAATACGATTCCTCCCTCTAGTCTAGAATTCTGCATCTCGTCTCAGAGCTGCATTTGGTTCAGAGCTACACATACATATTCCAAGTAAATCTGATGCAAATTGCCAAGGAGAGGCAAGGAAGGTGATCCTGAGGTGGAACTGTGGAGTCAACAGGTTCGAACGACACGAAATACGGTTTAGCAGTGGAGGCACAGATTCATTGTGATTTATTCACTTTCAGGAAGTGCATGTCTGCCTATTTAGCCAATGGCAGGCAGGCAGGCTGCGGCACTAGCAAAACCCTTTCCCTTAAAGAGGAGATATTTCCAGGGGGGCTTTTTTGAGTATTTTTTTCTCTGAAAAAAATTTGATGCACCATGTAAGTTTGAGAACCTCTGCCCTAGCTACTCATTGAACTACTATGTTATAGGCGCCTGGAAGTTAAAATTTCTGGGGTTCTGGTTTAATAATTCCCACTTGAAACAAACGTGGAAAATTTCAAGAGCAGCAGCAGTAGCCAATGTGTTGCTCTTCAGATGTTGCTCTGTGATTTTCTAACACCAATTCCTAATGTGTACAATATCCTCTGTTTTTAGTATTTTCAGGGAGGGGACGGATCTTAGGCAGCAGTACTCATTCTGGGAGTAATTGAACTCAATTGGGCTTACTTCTGAGTAGACATATATAGGATTGCACTGTTGGGAAATGTATGGTACGTTTTTATTTCAATACAGTGCTTCAAAAGCATATTGGAAGGGTTCAGATTTTTGTCCTTGTTTCAAAAATATATACTATTCTATATATAAAAAGAACTGAAAAAAAATCTGGCTGAAAACTATTTTTATTTCTTCATTGCTTTTTTTTAAAAAAAACTATGTCAAACTTTTCTAACGGCCCTTGGGAAAGAAAGAGACTTAACACTCATTGTTAGTACAAAATTCTAATTTTGGATATTGAAAAATGAGCCAAAACAATCCATCAACCCGTTAGAGAAGCTACTCTAAAAATGAGGTTAGCTTTTTGAAAACTATCCAGTTGGTCTCTTAAAGGCATTTAGCTGTCTGTTTTCCTCTCTCTAAAGAGTCAGAAGGTCTACATAACTTCACTGTTAGTCCCTAAATGTGAAATCCTTAGCTTGGTTTTAAAAAAGGAGGGGAATCAAGCGTCTTCTAAACATTTCCTTCACTCAAAATTTCATTATCTGGCATTCCACAGTTCTGGCTTCTTGTACATTCATTAATAGATGCTACAAAAATCTGCACAAATGTCACAAGTAAAATACTTCACAGGATCAAATCCCCATGCTTCACTCAAGCTCAGCCATTAAATAAGCAAGTGTTTGGCAGTGGGCAATGCTAAAGCCCTATCTGAGCCACACCAGGAACCAAATTAGAACTCTGGAAAAAAATCTACCCCAACAGCGAAGAAGTGAGCCTTCAAAATATGACTTGCTATTTGTTTTTGGGGTAGCTGACAAATCCAATTCAAACCCTCCCCCCTTAATATTTGCTTTAAAGAGTGGAATGTATTGCATATATAACAACTGCTATTTTTTAAAGTACCTATCTCAGTAATTAATATGTGCGATTCCATTAAACTACTGTACTGTATCTTCCTCAGTTTGTCGGTGTCTAATTTCACTCAGTTTTTCCAGTTCAACTTAATCAAAGGTTTTTCTATAGCCACTTCTGCACAGAAAGAAGGTAGGCGAAGTCAAATTTCCAAATAATGTGTCTGAAAGATTTTGACTGCTGGAACATTTGCTAAAAGGGTTCTCTATTACAGTAACTCTGGGTTCTTTAATGGTGCTGTTGTATATAAACGGACAAATCATTTACAGCCCAGCCAAAAACCAGGATTAACCATTCCCAAAATAGTTTTCCAATATTGGTTGTGCTTTTTACATGCTCCACCACAGGTGGAGAGGAAAAATCACATCGGACAGCCTGACATTTCCAGCATCAGAAAACAGTGGTATGATGCAGCCTATTAAGTTTTGATAGCATCAGATACCATCTATAAAACACTTTTATATTTACCGGTTACTTCTATCGTAGTGAAGGAGACATTTTATCCAAAGCATTTATGGCAATGAACACATAATTTATATCATTCCCATAAATGCTCTGGAATCACAATTCTTAAATCTTTGCACCACTGGATATTAAAAATTACTGCTCATGTTTGCAAATTCATCAACATACTTTCTAGGACTTAAACAGGCTCCTTACATTTCCATTCCTAGTAATTTTTCACAATGGGACACTGGACACAACCCATAGTGATTTTTGCAGGAAGTGATCTCAAAAGCTGGCAGGAACCTCTTATATGGTTCTATTGCCATATTCCTGCAGGAACAAGGATGCAAAAACCAAATGCAAAACATTTTTCTATCAGCATATAGCAACATATAAATTCTCACCATCAAGACAAATAACAGGTGATATTAGATGGGCTTTAACAATAAGCTGTCTTCGCAAAACTTAATAAAAACATCATCAACAACAATTTCCCTTGCTTATCCTTCACCATAGGGTCCCAGGGCGAGTTACAAAAACAACATAGAAATGCAAGTTTAAAATCAGTTAAAACAATTTACAACCAGAAGGAGAGGTCCTAAAATCTCTGTTGTCATAGACCAGGATCAAGTCGTGCATCTTAGAATCATGCAACAAAAGCTGTACAATGAAGTTGCCAGACGTACCTTTGAGGGGAGAGATCTCCACTCTTTGTGGGCTTCTACAGAGAATGCCCTTCCCTGGGCTACCAACCCCTCTACTTTGAGGGAACTCAGCGGAAGAGGTGGTCTTTCAAATATTTGGGGGCTATGTCTTTAGGCTTTGCAACACTAATTAATTTGAGGACGTTGAATTGGACCCAGAAACAAACTGGCAAACTAAACTATTATAGGTGTTTTGAAACTAATAAACAACAACAACAACAACAACAATAATAACAATAATAAAATTATTTATACCCCGCCCAACTGGCTGGGTTTCCCCAGCCACTCTGGCTGGGTTCCAACAAAATATCAAAAATACAATAAAACAACGGACATTAAAAACTCCCCTAAACAGTTATGTAAGTTCTAAATGGAGTCCGAGCTCATAATCTCGAATTTTGGATCAGTTGAAATTTCCGAGTCATTGTCCTGGGCAGCCTCAAAGAGAGTGTGCTGCAACAATCCGATGTTGGAAGTTGCCATTGCATGGAATACTGTGGCCAAGTCACCTCTGTACAAAGACAACCTAGCTAGTGAACCTGCTGTAGATGGAAATAGGCACTCCCAACTAGTGACAATGTTCGAACAATACAAGTCCCTTCATGCTAGTAGGAACCTGTTCCTTCAAGGGGAGCGCAACCCTATCCAGAACAAGCAGTCTACCCAACCTTTCAGACTCAAGAACATGAAAAACATAACAACCTCTTTCTTATCAAGATTCAGATTCAATCTGCCCTATTCAATAATTATCCAACAGGTGTGCAAGGAAGGGAGCTTTTCCTCCCAGAAATAGCCTCTGCAGAGGGGGAAAAGTGCTGAAAGCCTACTTCTCAACAGGAAGTCATCTAGATTCCACCTTGGTTGAAGGACTGGCCAAATGCGTGTTCTAGAGAAGTTTATGCTCTATTTTGTCAAAGGAATCATGAGATCACACAACAGAATAAAGCAATTGCATATGGAATTGCTTTACAGCTATGTTTATCACGGCATACAGAACGCTAACCAATTCTATAAATAAGCCAGCTGTAGGTATGTATCAAACTTTATTTTACTTTTTATGTGTCTGAATGCCGCAAGGAATACAGCTGCCAAAAATGAATGGAATCTTCCAAATTACTTTCAGCAGAACTGCAGAAGACTCTCATAGAATTGGATTATTTAAATTTGATCCAAAATAAATCCATCCCACTAATGGCCCTAAATCTTTTTAATGCTTTTTTTTCTAAGCCAGGCATCCCAAAACTCGGCCCTCCATATGTTTTTTGGGACTACAACTCCCATCATCCCTAGCTAACAGGACCAGTGGTCAGGGATGATGGGAATTGTAGTCCCAAAAGATCTGGAGGGCCAAGTTTGGGGGTGCCTGTTCTAAGCAGTGGACCCTCTCTCATACTGATGGCCTATTTGCCCTGAAAGCAGCTGAACAGAGTTTCAGGGTTTGTCTGCATTTGAACACTAGCAGATTATTTCAGAGAAGGACTGAGGTTCAAGAAATGAGGCCTGGATTCTACAGGATCATGTTCAGCCACGCCCTTTTCCAGCATCACCGGGCTAGTTCCCAAGTCTTAAGACAACAAGCCAATGATTGGCTAGTGCTAAAAAAACTGCTCATACCAATAGTTTACTCACATGGCCAGTAAAAGCACTTTTCATTTGAAAGAAGCTCTGATCTCACAAGCCAGTTTGCAGCTTCCATGTTTACACACTGCTCATGCCAGGTAGTTTAGCACATGTCAGCCACAGGCATTTTGCCAACGATGCCTTTCTCTGCATCTTCATCCATGCAGATAGAATGCTAACAACTTCTTGCAAAACTACAATCACTTGCGAAGTCCTAAGACTTTCTCCTGAAACAAAGAGGGCGACCCACTTCGGTGTCATGGTGCAAATACTTCACAGATGCGGAGTATATACTTGAAGCTAAATTTCCACTTAAACACACAGCTGCTCCCTTGAAGCCCAATTTTTCATTCAAACAAAAAACGTGCTCCTGGCTTTTGAAATTATATTTAATAAATCAAGTGTTTCAGACTTGACGAGGGACTGAACATAACTTACGCACAGAAAAATAAAAGAACACGGCAAAAGCTAAAAAATCCCACAACAGTATCAGCTGCTAAGCTCTCTTGATTTCATCACACCACATGTATTAAAAACCCTAGACATGTTTCCTCTATGTTTTAGATTTACTCCGTGTCACACACCTTACCTGTTCCATTGTTCCATTGTAATTTGTTACTGGCATGTTTCCTGTTTTCCATCACAAGAGAATCAGTAAAAAACACATATATGTGAAAAATTAAAGCGGCAATAGCCACAATAGCTACAACAATTAAGGTGGATTTGCTTTTCCAGTGAAAACTAACCAAACTCGAAGCTGGTGCAGAATCTCGACTTAGTCATAGCACCAAACTATGTTTATGCTTTGAGGAGCTGAGTGCTCCTTCACGTCCCCCCTCCTGGCAAACACATAATTCAAGCGTTTAGAAAAATGCCAACTTATGGTTTGCCTCAAGCCAGGCCAGGAGCACAGAGTCACCACACGCAAGCAAAGGAAGCGTGAGCCTTCTCAAAAGATTGCACACATACCACCAAATTATGGTTTGGCAGCACATGAGAACAATATGAAGCTTGCTTACCCATGAAAATAGCTGCTTATGTGAATGGACTAAAATGGCAGGAGGGGATTCATGAAACAGTGCAGCTTCTCTTGAGCAGTTAGAAAATACATTGCCTGCAAATAATTGCTCACACAAGTGATCTGCTCTGTGTGTTTTTTCCAGGCACAGGAGGAGGAATAACAATCTACCAGGAGTCTTTCTGTAGCTATACTATTCACATGAATGGAGCATTCACATGAAACAGGCCGTAGTTAACTTCTGCCCATTTCACAATCTATACATGCTTGTGTCAGTCAACATCCTGCTTTGAAGCTAGCTACATAGGACTCACTTTCTCCCTGGGGGAAAAAGAGAGAAGAGAGCCTTGTTTAATTTTCTGAAGCACTACCTGTACGTAGCCATTTCTCTCTCTCTATCCAGAAAATAACTTCTTAGTGTTAGATGGCATCAAGCAACTCCTTCATCAGTTCTGAACAGCCTAAAAACTGCTCAGCAACCCGGAATGAATAGTATGTGCTTCTGAGGTCTGGCAAAGGCTTTGAGCCACATTGGGAGAAGATGGAACACCATGACATCTGACTCATAATCACTCACTCACACACTTATTAAAGCTTTATTATTATTATTTCGCCGGGAAACTGAACACAGAAGGGCTCAGTTTTGAACTGAAGTCCTGAGTGAACACACAACCTCACTATTCACAACACCACATGCAATATATGCAAACACATTGGGTGGAATATGGATAGACTTCAGGTCTGGGCTTTGGAGCATTCACTCCAGGTCCATGGCTTTAGTAACAAGTAAAATTTGCCTAGTCTGCCAGGCCCGCAGCCAGATGCAGGCAAGCAAACAGCATTTCAATAAAAAGGTTGTCAGAAAGAAGTCCAAATACTTTTAAGGTAGATGTCTACCCATACTGGTTTTGACAAATGCAAATTCCTCAGTTCAACTAACCTTGGTTAAAAGCATCAGCTACTTGACAACAGGACAGACAAAAAGGAATTACTTTTTCACACAGCATATTAGATTGTGAGTGGCTGTGTGTTGTGATGATTTTGCTATGAGAGGCAGTTGGTGGGGAACGTAACCAAAATACTACTATTGCACTTATGTCCTTCTTGTGGGCTTCCCACAGGTACCCAAATCACCACACTAGAAACAGAATGAATGGCTAGATGGGCCTTTGTATTATCCCAGAATGGCTGCCACCTTCCATTTGAAGCACATTATTATAGGGCAAGCGATGGCGTCAATGTCCTTTAGTCCAAGAGCTAAGCTACATATTATGCAAATCAATGTGGTGGAGTCCTTCCCGGATTGTACTACTTTATAGACTGCAGGTAGGATATTGTATTTTACAGCTTTAAATGAGCTGCCTCCGAATTGCCCATTACATCCAAACTGGCCAACTGGTTTATTCTTGGGAGTACATACCAAGATACAAAAAAAGGATCAGATAGAGTCTGTTGCTGATCTGCATCTCCAGCAATAAACATATTTTGGACCATACACTTTCTTAAAAGTGGTGTGAATTTAACACAACTGATATATAATCTTTCTGTATTCCATTAATTCCATTGTTTTCCTTGACAGCTATTTTCAATGATATGGAAGAGCCTGTTTTACACACATTATTATTATTCCCCTCCCCAAAAGGACCGTCCTCTTAAGGGCACATTTTAGCCATTTTGTTTCAAGGCTCAGTAGCAAGCACAAAAGGCTGCAAGCAAGGCAGCATGCAAATGTAATCGTATGATAGTAAGCCCTGCTTAGATCCTGATCGCTGCATCACCTTAAGACCTGCTTGTATAGACTGACAAAACACGGACTAAAATGCAATCCCACTGATGACGTACAATCCAGGACAGACTAGCACAGATTAGCAGAATGCATAATGGTCCTCAGCTAATACATTTGGATTCCTCTCAGTCATTCATTGCATGTTACAAGCATTTTAATACGGTAGGCTGTAAAAAGAAAGGGGTGTGTGAGGCTTTTAGTGGAGATAACTTAAGAGCTACTAAGGTAAGCAGGCCAAGCAACTGCAAGTAGAGCACAAAATCTTCAGGTCACTAACCAAACCGATGTCTGCGGGGGGAATCCCCCCTCCTTCAGAGAGTGTGGCAAGGAGTGAGTTCACTTTCACTGTAAAAACAACCACCACTCTACATGATGACTTCCACTTTAAGATTTGATTCTGTGTGCTGCAACCCAGACTCTATCCCAGGCGGGTATTTTTACTGGGGTGCAAAACTTGACTTCACTCTTCTAGCTGTGGCAGCCCTCAGAGTAAATGTGTGCCAAGCCTACACCAGCCCATTTCCATTCATTTGAGGTCAATGTGCACGAGCCCAATAGCTTAAAAACAGAAAACATTTTATTTCGGCAAATTAATGGCATACATTAACGTGGGAGGGGAAGTGAATCACCGATTTTATAACACTAGGCAAGGACAGGCACCATCAAAACAGGCTGCTGCAGAAACTTAAAGGAAAAGAGAGAGGCGGTGCTCTGTTTCAACGTTTTAAAGAATCAGCATTGGGTTATTTTGCTCATCTGCTTGCCCTAAGGTAGGATATCTTACTTACCTAAGCATTCAGCAGACACCTGCCAGCTCAGCCTGTTTTTTCTTTAAAACTTTCAAGGAAAGGTGCTTCCTCCAACTTACCTGGGCAATTAATTTTGTCGCCGCCCCCACCCACCCTATCCCCCTACAGTTTCAAACAGTTACTTCTTGACCCATACGACCAGTAGAATGGATGAACAGTTGTTTTAGAGTTGTCTAACCTTAAAATGTTTTTTTAAACAAACAAACCCTGTCAACATGCTTCCTTAAGACTTCTTTAGGGAAAATATTTGCTGGAACTCATAACTTGCCGAAACCTCTGTATGCTGCTTGTGGGTTTCCTCTGCGTTCTTTCAAACAACTTTCTTCGATTAGCCAGAATGGGTCATACAAGGACCAAGTACTTACGGCAGTATTACTTTCCTGTTGATCCAGGTAAGAAGATATAAGGAGCACTAAGAGGGAGAAAGGGTTGGACCACTTTGGCTCCCGACACATGAAGCTGGGTAGGGAAAATCATGACTAACTCATTAAAATGGGTAATTATTTGCGTAAGATTAACTTGAGGGATAGCCACTGTGGTGCCCCCCTTTCCCGATGTTGCTGGACTACAAGTCCCATCATCCCTGATAGGACTTATGATCAAACAACACATTGAGGGTATCACTTGGCTACCCATAGTTGAGCTGTTCTTTCCTAAGCCATAGATCATACACATGGCAAAATGCATTATAACAGGAGTGCAATTAGGATGTTTGTCTCAAGTCAGAGATTACTTCTGCCCAGCCAATAAGCCAATAATATCGCCTGAGACTTGTTCCCACATTGTACCAGCAATGTATGGGGGGTTTGGATAACCTAAGTCAGTGGTTTGTGCACACACACCCCTCCATGGACCACTTGCAAACTGCTAAGCACTTAATGATTTTTCTGCCTGCTGTAGAAATTGTAATGTAGATGCTCTGTGATTTTTAATTTTATTGTTACATGTATCACATTTTATTGTATTCCAGAGATTTCAAGATATAATACAATAACAGTGAAAATGCTATTAAAATAATTATATGGATGTGCCCATTTCCTGTCTTCAAATTCGCAGACACCTGAATGAAACTCATGGATCACTGGTGGCCCAGGGTTCAAGTTTTCAGAACCTGTGACCTATTTTTTCCCCATGCAATATACTTCCTCCCTTTCCCATGGACAGATGAAGAAGACTATCCTGTGACATGAGAACTAGACTTGTTGTGTTGACATAGTAGAAGAGGATGGCTTGACTATGTGGCAGTTTGAATAAAGCACACGGCAGAATCCCTACCTTTCCAAGGAAAATATAAGAGGTTAAGTTAATAAATAAATAAATCTTGGGTTTATGGTAAAGCTTGGATCCAGCAGCTTTGATTCTCACACACATTCTGAAAAGGATGCCAAAATGTGCAAACCGCAGGAGTTGAAAGGCCTGACAAATGTATTCGAAGGCAAGCAATTTGCTCATGAAGCCAAACTTGAGAAGATGGAAGAAATTACAGAGCCACTAAAAGGTACAGAAATGAGAATGGAGGTGGCAAGGACAGAACACAGCAGACAACACAGTGTAGTTTTGCTTTGGTTTCTGTCACTTGTCTGTTACACCGAAGAGAGGAATTTATCAAAAGGTTCTCTCAAGCAATTTCAAGCGCATCTTTAAATATAAAAGCTGAAAGTTTCATTAGCTAGGACCAATATATGGAACATACAGCCTACTGGGATCAATGTTTCATGTCTTGCAGCTTTAAAAACAACTGCAAATATGAAAGGTATATTTGATATTAAGAGTTCTGCTAAAAAGGAATGCTTTGCAGGAGAAAGAACTCACGTGGATCAAATTTTCTTTTCCAATCACGATTTAATCAATCACTTTACGGAGCTAGGAAGTATTTATTCTCAGATGAGACAATTTTGGATGTTGTGATCTTCCTTTCTTCTATATCACCTTGTTCACAATCTTATCAAGAACTTAGCAGGATTCTACACATATCTCTATCTCCTGCTACCTGCTTACAGCACACAGAGAGATAACCTATCAATTCTATGATTCTATCATGGCCATTATTGCATAGTGGATCTTGTGCTAAATAGCTTAATATGTGAATTCCAACAGGAGTGGAACCTGCATTTTAGATCTCCAAGTGGCTCTGAAAATGTTAGACCAAAATCTTTTTAAAACACAAAATTCTAAATCAACAGGATCTCACTAAAATGTAGAAATTGGAGTCAGCCCCATTAAGAATTGGAGTCACAAACAGAAGCAGTGCTGAGCAAAACATAGCTCTAAAACTAACAGAAATATCAGGCTGATTCTAATAAAAGCAAAAAACCTGATAAAGGGTATCAGCATTGCTATGTTTTTATGTGAAACAGAAATGTGTTCCAATTCTCACAGTGAAAGAAGGAAGAAAATACCGTGCACTTTGCTTAGTGATGCTCCTAAGCTTTACAAGAGCCTGCCATGGGAAGTTTAAATTGGCCAAATCCAACAGCTTGCCCTGACAAAGCAAATGAATGACAGTCAGTCATGAGATTCTGATAGAAGGCAGCTCTGAGTGTACAAGCTCTGGTGGTAACAACTTCCAAGCAATAAAGGCCTTGGTAGATTCTCCAGAGCTACCAGATGAATTTATTGAGCCAGATTCTACTATTTACTAGAATTGGATTATTAAAAACAGCATGGGGCGAATAAAGCATAGCACTGAGGTTGAGTATGTTGTTCTGCACACAGAAAAACAAAACTTCATTGCCTGACGGCAGAGCAAAGCCCATAAACTGATGAGATAAAAACAAGCTACTGGGTTGAAGCAGCAAGCCAAACTGAGTTGGAATGCCATGTGATGACACATACAAGATCATGAAGACAAAACCAGTGTGCTATAGCAGATGGAATGTTGGCCTGGGCCAAGGAGATCAGAGTTTAAAACCCAGCTCAACTATGAAGCAAAGCAAATGACGTTGGTGAAGCCACTAACTCTCAGCTCCATATTTCTGAGAATTTTCTGTTTAAGGGACAACCACATCTATGTCATCCTGAGCTCCTTAGAACGAGGGCACTTCTATGATGAACAGAACAAAGTTTTCAGGAAGTTCAGCTTGCATGATGTTGTGTCGCCTCGCTCCTGCTGTAGCCTATAAAAAATTTGTTTTACTCAAGTCTCTGCAGCCACCGCAAGAAGGTAAAAGAATCCAGGCCTGCATCAAGCTGATGTTATACCCTTTTCGCTGAACAGCTAAATTATGAGGCATCTCAGCTGCCACAAAGGATTTTTGAGAGATATCAGATTTGTATATCAAATCTAAAAATGAGGGGAAAGGCTGTTAATATAAAAGCACCCACCAATCTTGATATTTAGTTCAGCTTACTCGATAACTGAAGTTTTATGGCTGTGAGGTGTTGAGGTGAAAGGAGCTAGAACACTTTTAGAGGAGAAGGATTTGCAAGACTGACTGGGAGTCATATTGAATAGTGCTGATGCAACATAGACTCTTGAAGTTGGAACAGAAATCTTGTCTCTTCTTCCTACTGGAACATTTTAGGAGTGTTGAGGTCTCAAGTACCCAAAAGAGAACTTTACAGCAATACAGCTTTGTCTTCAGCATTATTCCTGGCAGTGAGAAATGCTATCTGGGAATCACAGCATCATGTTTGAGAAAAACACAGAGCAAGCAAGACGGTGTATTTTATTAAGCCAACTAGAGCTCCTTTTTCAGGCATGCTGAGGTTACTGGCAGGCTGTGGTTCATAAAATACAAACAGCTTCATATAGCCCAAGCACCTTGTACAGCTGATCTAAGTTAAAAAATGTTTCTTATCTTGCTGAAACATTTGTTAGGAGCCTACCTGACGTTTTGGAGAATTTGCTGTGCTGGGATTGATATTCCGCAATGCCTAAGAGTAAAAGAAATAAGATGGGTAAGCATTACTCTTTTTTTTCTTTTCTTTTCTGCCGAGCGTGGTTGGGGTAGCTAGGCTGATTTGACAAACACATCACTCTCTTAGCATTCTGACGAGGCAAGTTCCTGAGACAGCCAAAGATGACAAAAGGGTAAGGGAGTTAAGAGCTGACAAAAGCTGCTGCATAATGGAACAAGACGCTTAGGGGTGCTTACAGAGCACACGAACACACGTCATTTAACAGATAGGGGACATCAAGGTAGAGAACACGGTCTGGCCTGAAGTTAGTCAACTTCTCAAGAGGAAGTTACCGAAGAAGAAATCCAAAATTAGAAGCCTTATCTAAAAGCATGCTGGCACGGCGGCATATGAATTTGTTTGAGGATTAATAGCAAAGCAGTTATAGGAAAAGCTTAGACTATTTCAGCTGAAAAGACCCTTCTTTTTAACTTGTCCAGAGAAAAGTCATCATCAGTTTTGTTTTTAAGGAAGTGACACACATTCTGCAATAATCCAGTTTACACAAAGTAGTTGTGCCTGCAAATATTCATTCGGTGCAGAATGTAGTGCGAGAGTTAGACTCCAGAATGAGGGCAGTTAAAGCAAGAGGCGATGAAGTCAAAAGCCTGAGGAAGTGATCTCCCAAGAGCATGAAAATATTTCATGATGCAGGACCCATCACCCAAAGGGGAAAAGAAGTTTAAAGAGGTTAGGATGTCTGCGATGCCCCATAACCTTCACAAAAGGTGATGCCAGACATTTGAGACAAGGAGCTAATCAATAATTAGCAAAAGATCTAGGACAGGAAGCGCTAATTGAGAGCGACAGTTCTAGAAGGCAAGCTTAATTGTCTCTTTGGGGTTCATGCCTCCAGGGTTATTTTAAAAAAAGAAAAGCAAAAGCAGCAATCAGCCTACAACCACATTGGAAAAACCATTAAAAGCTTTTAAAAACTAATTAAAACTGAAGTGAAAACACTCACTTAATCCAGTTTGCTTTTAAGAAAGCTAGGCTCTTGAGAATAGCTTGCAACATACACGTTGCCTAATGTGGATGAATTCTCCCAGCCCACCCTTCTGTCTCGTAAATCACAGCGAAGCTGTACATAATGGGATGTGTGTGTACCATTGGCACACTCACATCAAGAATCTTTATCCAATGCCAAGGTTTAGCAAAATGCTAGTGACAAATTTCACATTTGCTTAGGGGGCATGGGGGGGGGATGAAGTGGTTGCTCTTAGATGGGTATTGTGAAGTAAATCCATGATGCCCAAATCATGAATCCAGTGACAGAGTTCATAACCTGGAGTTCGCATGAACGGTTCTGATTTTGTCAAATCGCAACTCATACTTAACTCACCACTACAAGATGTGATGATGGAAACAGGTATAGATGACTTCTTTTTTTACAAAAAGGTGGGGCAAACCTTGAAGACATGTCTATCAATGGCTATAAGCTACGAGAGCTAAAGGAAACCTCCACGTACAGAGGCACTATACCTCCAAAAACAAGAATGCTAGGACTGTTAACAAGGCCAATATCTTCATGCCTTGCCTGCGAACTTTCAGAAGAACTTGGTTGGTTGCTGATGGAAACAAAGCAGTGGACTAAATAGCCCTACAGCCCAACTGCAGTTCATATGTCCTTATGGACCGCTTTGTTTTTACAGACACTGTGGGGAGCATTTTAACTACAAAGGAGTTGGGAGGCCTCAACTCAACAAGGCCAATTCCATTTTACAGGCTCCGTCCTTTGTGAAGCTGGAGAACTCGATAGGAACAATTTTTCCATGCAGAGCATTAATAGCTTTTGCAAAGTATCCCAGCAGATTGTAGTCCATGTGGCAGTGTTTTAAGTGCTGAAAAGAGCGCCAATGCTAGGAAGCATTGCAGCAGAGGTGGGAAGGGGGGAACCCACCTTGCAACAGACGCATTCTGAAGCGGCAATTGACCCTGAGATACATTCATAGCTGTGATGGTCCTGTCTGCTTGCAGCAATGTCACTTTCCTTGGGCAATTTAGTGGAGTAAACATTCCTTAGAGTGCATAGGCCTGAATGCTTACCTTCCACACGAAAACAAGGTACCTCTTCCATCCTCCAAACTATTGATGCTTGCTGGAACTACAAGTGGATGAGCACAGCGCCACCCACACATGCACAAGCAGCCATTTATGTTAGAGTGGAAGCGCTTGTCTAACCTGCGGCCTCACCTGCCGAAGCAGTTCTTGGTGTTTCAGCCGCAACCTCTCTTTTTCCATCTGCAGTTGCTGTAGCCTCATCTGCTGCTGTTGATTGGAGTTGCTGCCCCCCAGAACTCCACCAGGCGGACTTTGGGGGGCTATTGGGGGTGGCTGCTTCACGGGAGCACTTTGGCTGATTCTCTGGCTCATAGCTGTGAAGGAAAGCAATAGGGCAGGCGTTTTAAAAAGCAACTTGAAAGCCGCAGTTCAGAAAGCTATCCATTTGCGTTTCCAAATGGATTTAAGGTAGACATCCAAAGTCGTACAGTGGTACCTCGGGTCTACGAACAGCCCTGTTAACTAAATATTCGGGAAATGAACTCCACAAAACCGGAAGAAGGTGTTCTGGTTAGCGAACTTTGCCTCGGAAGACGAATGGAAGCCAAACGGTGGAAGGGCACCGGCGGCAGGAGGCCTCGGTAGGGAAAGCGTGCCTCGGTCTAAGAACGCTTTGGTTTAAGAACGGACTTCTGGAACGAATTAAGTTCGTAAACCAAGATACCACTGTACATTATCATGGCCCAAAATGTGATTGTGTAACAGGCTTCATGGATCATTCTGGCATAAAGGTATAAAATGAGTAGTGGTGAGTTTCATTTCAAAATGGCAGACGCCACAGGCAAAGATATGGCTCAACTCAAACTTGTTGCTTATTTCTACTTGAGACTGCTTAGCTTCTGAGGAAGTGTGCATGGACACGAAAGCTCATACCAATAACAAACTTAGTTGGTCTCTAAGGTGCTACTGGAATGAATTTTTTTATTTGTTTCGACTACAGCAAACCAACACGGCTACCTACCTGTTACTAGATTCTGACAATTAGGCTTGACAAGGCTTGCTTCATTACTTCTATAAGGTCTCTAGCCCTCATTGCTGCCCATGGTTGAATACATTCATGTAGCATCTGTGGTGAGCTCTGATACAGCAACATTTGCAGTCCCCCTATTCATTCATTCATTTTTGCTTTTTACCCATCTAGTCATTTCTACCCTTTTCTCAATTCCAGTGCTACTAAAAACAGCTGTTGCCGGAAGAGTATCAGTTATAAACTGCACAAGCAATTTATGTGCAGTTTATTCAGAGTGCGGAACCAGGGTTTTCTTGGTGATAAAAATATTGTAGGAGATCTATCTCGGTCCATAACTTTCCAGTACGCATTTATTGTGGGGTTTTTATATACACTGAGATTTTTCCAGTACCAAGTATATATTTATTATATTCCTATGCCTCCCCATAACCACTGGGAAGCATACATAAAATGCTAAACATGGTTTAAAAAACTAAAACATTTAATTCTACTACAGAAGAAGTGTTGTGGGCTGTTTTCTATTTTATTTATGCTGACAATTCTCTGAATGAACTGGCAGACCACTTAAGACTCTAGATTAACTTTCACATCTCAAATATGTATAGTAAACACTGAAGTACCATTCACAGCATCATCCCAAAAATATCAGCCTTATGGCTGCTCTAAATCCAAACTGCAAGGAAGGTGTTCAACAGAATGGAGCATTGTAGTACATTTTCTCATCACATTTAATGTCAGAAGTTTAAAAGGAAGATTTGCAATTGTGGGTGGCAAATGGTAAACATAAGATGATTCGGAGATGAAATAATCTGAATTTAAAGCAGCCTCTCGCTTGTTAGTATGCATTAACTCAGAGAGCCTCTGTTCTGAACACCTAGACATTGTAACTAGAAATGCTTGCATACCTTTCCCCCTTTTTCATTTCTTTTGCGTTAAATCATGGACAAATCGTACACAATTGCTGTGTGCTATAATCACAAGCAGAAGTGGAAATGGAAAAGGACGAAATGTAAAACTTAGGAAACAACAGCACAAAATAAATTCCTGTTTGAAAATACAAATATGTGTTTTTTAAAAAGAGAGAGCGAGAGAAAGGAAAAGGAAAAGAAATGCTTTTTGAATGTCAGAATCTGAAGAAAAGGATAAATCCTAGAACAACTCTGTCTTGGGTTGTGTTTTAGGATGCACCCACACCCAGAACTTTTAACAACCAGGGATCACAGAACTGAAGTCTTCTCTTAGCTGATAGAGACCATGGATTTAGATAATCCAGCAAACTTCACAGTGAATTCCACAACAGGAGGCCCTGCACTGCTTGAAAAGCCAATTCTGAAATGAGGGGGAAGTTAAAAACTAGTTGCTCATACTGTACAAAGAGTGGGCTCTTTAAAAATAAAAAATAAATAAAAGCCTCAATATGCATGTCCAACTTTCCTTGTGTGCATCAAAAGCAGTTGTTAAAATCATGGTCATAAGACAGTTTTATTTTGATGTCTTTTAAGTATTTAGTGATCCAAATCTCTCCCTATTGCTGAGAACAACCATCTTCCCATATATTTTCAACCAGAACAGTCTAATAAAAGGGGAGAACAAACTGAATTCAGAACAGCGACGGCCTGGAAGACAGAAAGCAGGACGCCGAGATGACAGTTCCTCCCTAGGGAGGCTCACTTCACAATTTGGTTTACATCAGGAGCTCTCAAAGTCAGTTTAAACTAACCAAGCACTTGGGCAGCAAGGCTGCTATTCCGATTACACGTTTTAGCCAACTGGGCTGCTCCTAGGTCATAGAAACAAAATACATTTGACGATAAATATAGGCTCATGTAGAAATTGTGCCAGTTTCCATTTCGGTTGTAAATAGACAGCCATCGGCCAGCTCCACTGGGCTGTAGATCAAACCCAGGCTATTTATAGGCATGTGGCAAAAAATAACCAAACACTTTCAATTCCTTGAACATATTCTCAGCCAGTTCCAAGACGCTCAAATGATTAGCATTTAAGAGCACAATTCCTCCAGGAACATCTCCTACAAGAGGCAAAATAAAAAGCAACAGGGTTAGAGTGGGGGGCTGGAGGCACACGGATACTTCTTCGCCCTGCCACTGTAATTCATAAAATAGAAGGAGGGGGCTGCCATGATTTTATGAAAAAAGGCAATGCCCCCAACATCTTCACGGTGCAGAAGAAACACGTTGCTTAAAAAAAGAAAACGAAACATCCTGAATGAATATATCCAGGCTTATCTGAAATCTACCAGGGTTCAGTCTGCAAATGGAGCACATCAAGAAAAATTAAGAATGTCTTCATTGTGTTATGGGCTATTATACAGGTAGCCAGGGCTATTAAATAGCTAACCATGGGTCCAGCTTTGGAAAACACATTTGTTTGTGCTATTAAACATCCTAAACTTGGCAAGCAAAACTTCTTATTGGGGCAGGGGGATAATCTATAACCAATCAAAGAAAGAGATGTTGCACAGCAAAGCCCATACAAATAAAAGCTTAGCTGTGCAACCTTCATAAAGGTAAAGGGACCCCTCACCGTTAGGTCCAGTCGCGGACGACTCTGGGGTTGTGGCGCTCATCTCGCTTTACTGGTCAAGGGAGCCAGCATACAGCTTCCAGGTCATGTGGCCAGCATGACTAAGCCGCTTCTGGCGAACCAGAGCAGCGCACAGAAACGCCATTTACTTTTCCTCCAGAGTGGTACTATTTAGCTACATGCACTGCGTGCTTTCGAACTGCAAGGCTGGCAGGAGCAGGGACCGAATAACGGGAGCTCACCCCGTCGTGGGGATTCGAACCGCCGACCTTCTGATCGGCAAGCCTTAGGCTCTGTGGTTTAACCCACAGCGCCACCTGCGTCCCACTGCAACCTTCATATGGAGCGCCAATGTTTTTACGTACCTTCAACACCACTTTGGAGGTTCAAGAAAGACATCTAATGATCTTTAAATATTTAGCTCATTTTTAAAGTCTGCCCAGACGGAGAAGGGGGGTGGGGGGGGGAGGCAAAATGACTTCCTTTATCTGCTAGAGCTAGGATTTAACCAGCTTCCTGTTCCTTACTTTCATGGGTATCAAGGAAGCATTTAACTATGAGGCTCAACACCCACAAATGGGGCAAGTAACAAAGACCTCACAGGCAGACGAGGAACAAAAATGTCTTTATTTCAAAGAGGAAAGAGAGGGATTTAGGAGGAAAGAGGGATTTGGAGCAAGGAATGAGGGGAACAGCATTTTATAACACATACCATTTAGCTACATTGTTTTTCATAACGATCACACTTTAGTAAGTTAACATTTTAGGATAGAATACAGTCTCTTCAGTTTTTCTACTCTACATCTGCAACTTGGATGAAGTTTTAAGAATATTCTATAATCGGTAGGAATCAAGATACTAGGAATACCCCGCCCCTTTCTATCTCAAAACCAAGGACTGTGCCATTCTTGGTCGTATTGATTGGTTATCTTTACAGAGAGTGGGACAAAGGGAATGCAAACTTTTATTTTATTTATTCAATTCCTATACCGCCCTTTGTCAGAAGATCACCATATTTAAGATTATTAATATTCTCTGCAATGCAAAATTCAGCAATATCTTGCATTTAATGCAGGCTGCATTTGCTCCTTTCAAAAATATGGAGCAAACGTAGGCAGGACCCTGGCATTTTTGCTTCTTTTACATAAGGCTCTCACTGTTTGTATAAATCAAGTAAGAACTGGTCCCCTTGTATTCTCCACAAAGGAAGAATAATAGAAGTTATGACTAAGCTGTTTAACTTTGAAGTGTCAGCATAGTGCACCAACTTCAATTGGCAAATCTGCAATTTATATTTTGCGTTACAAGTATACTATAACTTTCCATTAACTTTGTTTTCATCCTCAAATATGAACTGCGCATGGCACCAAGAGCAATTAAAATGGAGGGGAACTCTTTTGTATAGTATTTCTGGGCCTGAAGTTTGCAAGTGCCTTTGTGCATTCATTATGTTTAAACAATACCTTAAACAACATTTTTGCTTTTGAGGGCAAGCCTGACCCAATGTAACTGTTCAATCCTTTGCACTGTGGTAGGAAGCAGTTTGGATGGGTGGAAGTCACCCTCTGTCCAGCCCCAAACCTTTGCCCATAGAGTAATGCTAGCATCTCTACTCCAGGTGCAAGATGGTGGAAGAAGCAATGATTTCCATTGCAAGCCAAAAGCTCCTGAACAAGGCATTTGGGAGACAGGGAGGGGCTGATCTGGCCCTGGATCCAGAGCCAGCCGCACTGGCATAATTTGACAGCACTGAGTCCAATCCATACCTGATTGCCAGGCCAACACTAGCTTTGGTGCAGCCGAGTAGGGTTTTGCTTCACTCACTTTTCACACCAGCTGATGTGAGTGGCAGGACCAAGATGCAGCGGAGGCTACACTATTCTGACACACACACACACACACTGCTGCCCAGCTGGGATTAGGATTAATATTGTGTGACACAGAGCTACTTCTTACTTTTGGGAACTTGAAAGCACCAATTTTCTAACTGTCAACTCCCTCTTGCATCCTTTGAACCACCAGCAGTACATTCGTACCTTGGTTGTCAAACAGAATCCATTCTGGAAGTCCGTTTGACTTCCAAAAACCAGGGCACGGCTTCTGATTGGCTGCTGGAGCTTCCTGCACTCAATCGGAAGCCGCAGCTTCCGGACGATCAGCTTCCAAAAACGTTTGCAAACTGAAACACTCACTTCCGGGTTTGCGGCATTCAGGAGCCAAAATAGATGAGTACGAAGGCATTCAACAACCAAGGTACGACTGTACTTTAGAGGTACAGTTCTCTGAATGTGAAGTGCTCTTGTTGAAAGACGAGGGGTGTTTTCCTGTTCTGAGTACGTGGTTCTAGTCACATGCTGCCAAACACGCATGCTTGCCACTTCCCTATGGTTAGATTCTACTCCAATGCATAGCTGTCAACTTTCAGATTTGAAAATAAGGGATCAGCAGCCTCACGTGCCCCAGGGACAGTCTACGGGATATCTAACAATCCAGGATAGCAGCGGGAAGCAGCAGGAAATGGCACTGGAATAAGGAAATTTCCCGCAAAAAAAGGGAAGGTTGACAGCTATGCTCCAATAATGTCTTGAGATAGCAACAGGCTGATCATGCAGGTACAACTCATGCCCATGTATCCTAGTCACTGACATTGTGCACGTACCATAAGCATGATTCCTTCCTTCAAGCATTATAGGAGCAGGATGGGATCCAAGACAAAAGGAATTGTCAGTTGTGCTTTTCTGGTAATGAGAAGCCTGGCCTTGCTCCACTCACCTTCTGGGCCCTCAAATTGTCATGAGAATTGAGCAAGTGTTACCTCTCATTCACCCTACCTAGTTATACTTCAAGAGGCTCACGTCTGCTGCTACTTCACTTGGAGAGGCTTCCTATAAAAACCACATATACTGTAAAATGGAGAGGAAGTACCCAGACAGGTTGCATCTTTCTCCAGCCAATGTGTCAAGAATTTATAAAGAAGGTCACTAAATTTTGAACGGTTTATGTAAGACTACCCACCTAAACAGCTGAAAGGGTGAACAGCTGAATGAAAAAGAAGCTGGAATGTGTAAATAAGATGCTTCATTTAATTACCAGTGCTTGTATTCCAGTGAGAACAATGCAGGGAAATGAGGACCACTTTGTGATCCCACAAGTTGGCAAGGAAGGGAAATTCCTTGGTGGCCGAGTCTCAGTGTGTTTGATTTCTTTTGTTCCAAAATGCCTGAACAATTGGGCACATGCTACTTGCTTGCTTTATTTCTTTCTTTCTGCATCTTATGTAGTAATAGAAGCTTCCTGTGGATGAGGGTTAATTTCTGAGTTTTGCTCAGAAATTACATTTATTTCTCCTCCTTGGTGCTTTGTTTTCAGTGTTCACAATGGAAAGCAGACTGCAATGAGAGTCCATCTATTCTTGTGAAAAAAGCATTTTGAAGCCTCCTAAATCACTGAGTTGTTTTTTTAAAAAAAATCTACTTTTAACCTAGAGTTGCTAAAAACACATTTCTTAAAAGGGAGAAGGAGTGTGAAACAGAGGTTTGGACCCCGGCTTGGACTGAAGAAGAAAAGTTGGAAAGATCCCTCTATGCAGGGATTAACTGACTTTTGGGACTTGGACTTGGGTTGGGAGGAGATTGAAGTTTTGGGGGCCTTTGGATTTGGAGGGATTTTGAAATATGTCCTGAAATACTTTATGGATCTTAGTTTCAACTTTGGAAATTTGGCTGACCTGTCCAGAAGGAATAAAAGTATCGTTAGGTTGGAGTCTCCCCGAGATTTGATTTTTAGCATCAAAGAATATGAAGAAGACCTGCAGAAGGGACTTGGAAAAGAGTTAAGAGCCTCGGATATAAGATCTCCAGGTTGATGGACTATATGGAGTGGACGGAAAGGACTGGCAGAATCCGAAACCAGGGAGAGGAGATGGTGGAAGAAGATTGGAAAATTTAAAGTTTATATATAGAAATATGGTAAAACTAATGAGTGATAGAAAAACGGTGGAATGATATTCTATGGACTTAGCAGAAATGTTATAAGGAGTTAAGCATATATAAGTATTTTAGTTTTAATGGAAAATAAGGTTAAAAAAATATGTTATTTACAATATGATAGAAAATGGAGAAAGATAGAAAGGATTTGCTGAAAAAATTATTAGAAGTGGAATACAAAAAGGGAGGTGAGAGGAGGTCGAGGAAACAAGGGAATGAAAGATAGAGAATGGAAAAGGGATGATGTATGTATGTTTTAAAATTGTTTTTGTTTTTGTTTTACTTCGGGTTAGGGTTAGAGAGTGGGTTTTGGTTAGTTTAATTTGATGTGTTTAGTTTAATGGGTTTGGGTTGTGTTTTGTGTTGTTTGTATATTGTTTTGTATTGTGTTTTTTCTTTTTTCTTTTTTCTCTCGTCTTCTTTTCTTTTCTTTTCCTTTTTTGTAATCTTTAAAAGCAATAAATATCATTTTTTTTAAAAAAAAAAAGAACAACAGATGAACCAACACACATTTCAGCAGGTTTTGTACAGGACATCTATTCTACGTTTACATCTGCAGAACTCTATACCATAGCTCACATCATCCAAGCGTCTCCCAATCACCAGCAGCAGATTATTATTTTTTTGTATGGGTGGGTGGGATTATCATGGGGAGATCCTGATCTGTGAAAATTGATTCTGTTTGATTTGTGGGAAGGAAAGTTAAAATTCAAACCACTAATTTTGGATTTTCATATGTGCTGTGAGCCAGAAGGGGAAAAGGTCAGGCGAGAGAAGGGTGCGAGCAGAACAAATTCGCTTGGCACAGACATTTGAAAACTGAAACACAGCCATCACTACCACGTAGAACTTAGAACGTTTCAAGGAAGCCTCCTTTCTCTGTTCAATAGCAGGCTGTCTCCCATTTGCCATCACCCTCAATCAAAGAAGCCCACATGCTTGTGCTTCTCTTTCCCCTTCCCCCTTCAGCCGAGCTCTTTAACTGAAAAGGCCTGGAACAGATTAAAAGTTCAACCACAGAATAATTTTTTTTATAAAAAAAACTTCTGGCGTGTACTCAAGTCTGTCTGCACTATGCATACACACTGGGCCCAAAAAGGGAAACTATGCAGTGAAAAAATAAAACAGCTGTATGCCTCTCTTTTTTGGATATTGAAGCTTTTGAGTTTAACTGATGCAGCACTTCACATCTTAGGAAAGGATGGAATGCTTAAGACAAGTAGTTGCATTGCTCCAAGTGAGGAGACACCACTATTCACAGCAGACTGAGTGTGTTTTTCCAGAGGGAGATGTTCGCAGCTTGTGACCTTTGCTCTAGCTCCTTACTCCAGATAGCCTTTAACAACTCTTGCAAGTAAGAGGTGGGGGGGGGGAGCGAAAGAGATCAATGCATGGGGGAAAGGAGCAAAAAACGAAACAACCCCCCCCCAACCCTTTCCTTCTCAGATCATCAACACATGGCCCAGACATGACACTTTGCAGATCACTCTTTCCTGGGAGAAGCAGAGCTTGCCTCGACCCTACCAAACATGGTTTGGTTCACACAGTAACACAGTTCTAAGAGCTGCAGCTCTAAAATCATTTTGGTATGATCACCAAAAAATATTTTGAGCTGCCAGCACTCAGTGTAGTGATGGGCAAGTAGCCATTCAGTGTGCCTAAATTGCAACCTGCTTGGTCATCATTTCTTCCAGGTAACCAGGCAAGGAAAGTTTTGCAACCTAACAGTTGGTTCCTCTTCTACTGCCTTTCAGGTCACTGCTGAGCCACACAGGGTGGACCAATTTAAAATTACAAGGCTATTTAAATCAAATCACAGGGAAAGGGGCCAATTCATATCAAGTTCCCCATCTTTTGATTCATCTATTTCTTGAACAACTACGAATTTTAATTGGTTACTAATACAGTTAAAGCCTATCTGCTTGCCACTAAACAGAACATTTTACTACATAGGCGCACTGTTAACAGTTGTTCTGTTACAAAGCCCACTAAAGATATAAATCCATTAAGAGGAGTAATTGTGAAATTACGAGTTTCCGTTTGGCTTTATATACACATCCAGGCACTAAACAAGATCATTTACAGTTAAGTGCTCCAAACTTCACAGAAGTAATGGCTGGTAATATTTTCATGGTATGGAAAGTGTCCATGCTAGTCTACATTTTCAGTTCACACAATAAATTATTCCACTTTGGAGCTAGCTATTTTAGTGCTTGACCTTAGGACATTTTTTTTAAATTTTTGCCTCAGGTTCATCTTTTGAATAAAAAAAAATCAGGCTTTTAACTCAGTGTATCTAGTAAGGCATACTTTCTACAGGGAAGTGATCTGGGGTGTTGCAGAGTGTAATACAGGCATAGGCAAACTCAGCCCTCCAGATGTTTTGGAACCACAACTCCCATCATCCCTGACCACTGGTCCTGTTAGCTAGGGATGATGGGAGTTGTAGTCCCAAAACATCTGGGGGCCGAGTTTGCCTATGCCTGGTGTAATACCCTGAAGCACAAATGTTGTCATTTGTGAATATAATAAAAGGGGAACAAATCTGTTACAGTACAAAGAAAGCTTTACTGCATCTGTGAGCAAGCACCCTGCTTTTGAAATTATATAGTTCTGAAAGCTTTTGCAACATACAAAGCTGCCTAAAACTTGCCAAGTTATTTCTAATTCCTAGCTGACATTCACTCTTCAAGACATACAGCCAGTTTAACTATAACTGCAATTATTCAACCGGCCTACAAATACCTTCCAAGTGACACAAGCCAATGGCAGTGGTGGAACAAAAAATGGTTTTCTGACCACTATCTTCATTCCACCTCCATAAACACCCTAACAAACCATCACCAAACAATCACAGGTACACCAATCAGATTACAGCTCCTCCTATACAGCCATCCTGTGAAATCATAGCATTTCTGGAGAGTGTGATGCTTAAATATGTGAATTCTCAAGGGTATCAGCTTATTTAAAAAGAAAAATGAAAGTCATGTGGCATGAGCCTTCAATGGTTTAAGATTTCCAGCAGGGGTGGTGGACAGAAAAATGCATACCATGATGTTTTTGATACTCTTTCCCCATACTATACAATGCCATTTCAGGAGTGGAGGGGGCGTTAGCACCCTTTTCCCTTCCTTGTTCTCCCCATTTCTTCTATCTGGCACTAAAGCGGTTAGGCTGAGGCTGCCAGGCGATCCTGCACTTGACCTCTAGTAGCGCTGAACTATCTAGAACAGAGCAGGAAGGCTTAGGGTGCGTGGGAAAGGAGAAAGACGTCTCTTCTTCCTTCCCTGCTGCTGAATGGTCCTCTTCCCCTAAGTTCTTAGACATCACTGCAATGTTGCTGCTTTATCCTAGCTGGAACTCTGAACGCTGTACTATTTCATTGTGGTTCATCACTTTTTCTTAAGTTGCATAGCACCTCAAATTTACTAGCTGTTTTGGCAGTCTGGTGTCAGAATACCTCTCATACTGAACTGGCCCAAGATCTAAAGATGAAGAACAGGAAACAAATAAACAAACAAACAAACAAACAGGGCAGGGCACTAGTATGGTGTCTCACTGACTAACTCTTGAGCTCCCTGATCTTTTGCAATCCTCAGCCTTCTTCCTCTCCACAAACAAAATAGGGCTGTTAAACTTTTTGCCTTAGTTAACTGTATCATGAAGAGTCAGAAGGCTTATTTAGCGCTGAAAGGTGCAATTCTAACCCTACTTACCCGGGAGCAAGCCCCATCGAATTCAATGGGACTTACCACTGTGCAGGCATGGTTAGGATTTTGCTGTAAAACATTAACACACAAATACGAGTAGTGAGATCTAATACAGGAAAAACAAGAGCTGTCGAGTCTTCCAGCAGTGTGCACTTGTGAAGTTAATGCACCTCCCTGAAGAGGCCCACAGCTGTTGATAGGTCAAAAGCCCTGTGAAGCTTCAAAGCCTTTTGTACACCTTCAGCCTGACCTACTCAGTGATCTGCACATTATTTTCGTTTCACTGCGCTAAGGCCAAGACAAAACTTCAGAAGCCACAAGTATCTGCTTTCTTGCCAGTATCACGCCTGTTGTGTGGTTCTTTATAAGGACATATGTACAGGTATAACATTCTAAAATAAAGAACCAACCAACAGAGTTACTGCATTTTAAAGAGTATCTTAACTTCACATATCCTGCTTTCCTTTACAGAAATACCTAACAGCTTCCCTAAGATTCCAATATCCCTTCTAAGTACCAATGAGGCAGAGACATGCTCGGCTTTAGCAGTGTGGCATCACCACAAGCCTTCAGAGCATTCCCTGGCCCTAGCTGTCTATCACACATTAGTGGCCCTGTGCTTGCATATTTAACATTATTTTCTCTTATCCAATATTATTATATCCTTACTAACCAAAAGAAATTAATAAACAGGTACCCAAATAAGCCGCGGTAAAGCCTATATAATATTTTGTGGAGAAGTTTCCATTAAGGCCAAAACAATTGTTTTTAAACACAACATGCCCATTTTTAGCTTTCCTTTTTTTGGGGGGGTGGAAATATTGTTTATGTGAATTCCAACCAATTTCAAAACTGCAATCCTAAATACTTACTAGTGAGTAAACCCCACTGGACACAGTAGAGCTTTCTCCTGAGTAAACACGCACAAGATTTTTGTGTGTGTGAAACTGAAAAGTTTACTTTCAAGTCATTAGAAACCGCTCCTTCAGGAAGCTGGTTCCAAGTTTTGATTTCCCAATAAGCTACAGGAAGACAGAAAATGAAACCATAAGGATCACAGACAAATTCTAAAGGAATGACGTGGGGGGGATATCCAAAAGGTGGCGCTTTGCCCTGGATCTTAGGCAGGTCAATCGAAGAATCATGTTTTTGTAAGAAAAAGATCAACAACTTTTGGGGTGTCCTGGCTTTTACTTTTTCAAATATGGCAGCTCTATAAATGGCCGATATAAAATTGATCACCAAAAAGCATGGTCGCAAACATGGTTTGCAGACCTGTCACCCACTCACTCCCTTCTACTCCCCAGCCCCTGGCAAATAATCCCTTATTCACCAAGTATTTCAGCATCCTTCACAGCTGTTCAGCCACCATGTATTGTAAAAGGGCAAGCCTGGATCTCTCAACCATGCCAACAGATAAGAAGAGACAACACTCGTGTGTTGCTAGATTTGGAACAAACACTACAGTGAACCCAGTTCTTTGCTATAAACAAGTTTCCAAAGCTTTATCCTTTATGTATCTGCTGAGGGGTTCTCCCACTGATCATTACAGCAAGCTATAGTGCAAGATTTATAACAATGCAAGTTATAATACAAGTCTTGCAGGCATAGCAAAGAAAAAATAATGATGATTTTATATTAATGCGGACAACTATATGGCAAGTACTTCTACTGCCAAGTAAACCCATGAGTGCAACAAAAACGGGCAACCCTTAAGACAAAGATCCTATAAAATCCTGAACCTTGGCATTAAAGCGGTTGTCACCTGTAATCTAACCTTGGATGCCAACCATGGCTGAGGCATTGTGACATCACAGAATGTTCACAACAGTCCTACTTGCTGAGAAGAAGGGACAGTCACGTGCTTGCAATGTTGTTGCTGTGTAAGGAGTGGAAAATCAGCCATGGAAAAGCAAAGGCATGCATTGATTAGCATAAGGGACTAAATCAGAGGTGCTTGGAAAATCAAGTCCTGAGAAATTGAGGGGGATTTACTTCAAGGAAAAGTAAAGGCTGAAAAGCTGAGTGGAAAGAGGACTCAGGAGGCAGATCAGCTGTCTCTAATCCTTTTAGTGTATAAAGCTAGTGTAGATAGAAGCTTGGAGACCAAGCCATGAACTAGAATAATTCTGGGTCAAATTGTTTCCCTGAACTAAGCAGCCTAAGCCCTCTATGGGCATCATTGGGCTAACCTCACAGAATCGTTATAACAATTGTCAGCGTAAGTAAAGCATGTCAAACATTGTAAAGATGTAACATATTATTCAAGGAGCCTACAATACAAGAATCTGAGGAAGGGGTGGGAAGGAGGCTGCAGAAAACTCAAATGTGGTGGGCTGGCGGTGTCAATGAGAGGAGGACACTGGGGGGAAATCTATCCCACTGCCTAGGGACGGGCATGTTATGTGTTAACAGAAGTGGGCAGAGGCACAAGACAGTAAAAGAGACATGAGGTACGGAGATAGGTGGGGGTGAATTTTAGAAATTAATCTGAAATACTTAGCCATGTCTTTGGCTACAGGTAGCCAGTAAAAAGGAAAAAAAATATATGTTATATTTACCTAAGTACAAAGGTGTCTTAAGGGAGGGGAAACAAAAAAAAAAAAGAGAGTCTTAAGTGAGAGGAACTTTTACCAAAGCGTGGGTCAAGCCTTGGATCTAGCCAAGATGTGGTCTTGTTCTTATGGTTTATGTAGTAAATTTCTCCATCCTGGGTCATGGCTTGTTCCCATCCATCAGGGAGCGGGCCTGTAACACAGAAGGAAGCAATTCATAGTAGGCTCTGCTTTGCCCCTACTGAAAAAGTTAGCCAATTTTTATTAAGAACCCCCAAAAATGATTTACACAGCACACAGCACACATGAAACTAATAGTTTCAGTCTCTAGTAGCTCTAGAGGTGTGGGGGACAGAGAAAGATGCTGTGTTATAGTAACACATTCGTTTCGCGCATCTGGAGTGAAAAATCTCAAACTACCCCAGAGTTCACCCTATTTTTTATTTGCTCAAAATTTGCCCTATTCCCAAGATGTAACGCAAGCGGTGGTAAATACACATGCAGGAGACCAGTCTCTGGGCCCAAAGTCCTTATAGTATGTATGTATAAAGCAACTATTTCTGTCTTTGTTTCTCCTTTATCGCCTTTTAGAAGCAGCTGAACATTCAATATTCCAGAAGCGTTTAGGATCTACTTTTGGCTTCCTTTGTGTCCTTGTTTAGTTTTTCTAAATGATTCCCCATATGTTGCACTTCATTTTTAAAGAATGTGAGTTGGCTGGCAATTTGTGGAGTCATTAGGAGGGTTGCAAAAAGTGTTACGACACTGTAGCAGGCAGGCTATTAGCGGCTCCTGTATTTTCTCCTGGACTCAGTGAGGGCCAGTATGGGCCATACTAAGATGGACTTGGGCTGAGTAGACCACAGTCATAGACTCACTAGATAAGATGCCCTGCCAGATACTTTCTCTGTTACTATCTATAGAATGGAAACAGTGACCAACCACTTCTTTCAGGACTGACAAGAGCATAGATGAACTAGAAACCGTGATGCATTTTGTACACTAAAATAACTATGTAGACTGTTAATCATAGAAGCATTTGTTTATTGGCGGGAAACAGCAATGTTCTATTTTTCTTCAGTGTCCCATCTTAATGAGCAGTGAGCTAATGTTCAGCATCAAAACATCACAGAAGCACAACATGCTCCACTAATCTCCAATGCAAATTCCAAATACGCCCATTAATTATGTAAATGTATGCATATGAAGTAGAAAGTTGAAGAGGGTTAACTAATAGGCTTTCAGTGTTGCTCATCCACTGAGCAGAGAGAATGAAGTCTTAAGTTAGGAAGGACCACCCAAGATAGCACATATGGAGAGATTTGAAGAGTACGTTAAAGAGGAAAGTTTATTAGTAATACATTACGCTGCCTTTCCACAACACTCAAAAGGAAGGGGGTAAAAATGGAATTTCACAATAACTCAGATACAGCCATGCCCACCATCTTTGCACTTCCAGTTCTTATCCTCCCTCAGCAGCCTGAAGGTTCCCTTCTCTCTTTCCTCTTATTATCCATTGCTGCCTTTTATGCCCTGAAATCCCTCCCAGATTTTCTAGTGTCATCTACTTCCCTTCAAAATCTGCATTGTCCATGAAGCTGTTCTTGACCCTCCATTCACCCAATTTCAACAAAATCTAAGTACCTGTTCTTCCCCATGTTCTAGACTGTCAAGAAACATCTGGATGAGAGGATCCAGTAGGCATGTCAAATTGGAAGGCTGTAGGAAATGGGGTTCTGCAAGGAACTCCACTGGGACCAGTGCTTTCTAACTTGCTTTAAAAAGGATTCGGAATTAGGAGTTTGCAGTGAAGTAATCAAGTTTGATGATGATGCTATGGCTTTGTACTACTACTTCCATCATTGGAAGCAGTATGCCTCTGAAAGCCAACTGCTAGGAATTGCAAGTGAGAAAAGTGCTGTAGCTGTCATGTCCTGCTTGTGGGCCTCCCATAGGTCTCTGAACACCAGCCTCTGGGGATCATGAAATGCAGCGGGCTATCACACTCATATACCACTTGTTGGCTTTCCATGGGCATCTGGTTTGACACTGTGAGAACAGAATTCGGAACTAAATTAGCTCTTGGTTTAATTCAGCTGGCTCTTCTTATATCCCCCTGTTCTCTTTCAGCTGTCAACTCTTGGACTGAAAGCCACCAGGGCCAGCACCTATTTTAGCTCATGCTGCAAAGCACTATGTACATGGACAGGAAGTATTCTAGCAATCAGGATTTCTTGTTATTTTTATTTTTAAAAGATAATGGCCAGCCCAAGATTACTTAATAAGTTGCATTGCTAAGGATGAATTCGAACACATCCAGTATTTTATCCTGGACACTCCACCAGGATTTCCACAGTGCATACATTGTAAAAACTCCCACCTTCTTCAAAAAATGCATAGGTGTGTAATAAAAGAAGGCACAGGAAAACAGAAACGTAGCAGAAACATAGTTTGCTCCTGTTCCACTTTCAAAGCAGCATAAATACCTTGCATAAATAGCGTAGGGCCGTAGGCAAAGCAGAAAGTATGCCACAAAATTTGAAAACAAGTTATATTTATGCCAGCTTTTACCAGGCCAGACCCAATGGTGGGTGTCTACCAACAGGAGTTTGCAAGTGCAGGAGGTATCACTGGCTGCTGTAATATTGCCCATTTTTGCAACAAATTCTGCTCGTTGCAAGTGGAGACGCAGAATCACACTGCACAAAATGAGTGGACTACATTTTGTCATTGTGGTTGCAGCTACATCTGGGGTAGTTTAACACTGTTACGACTCCTGTCCCCTCCCATTCACCCCAATACCCATGTGTCATGCTCTTTCCATGTTCTTTGATACTTGTAAGTATCTCACTCCAGGCAAACCACTTAGTAGCTATCACTATTAACCCAAGGAATTAGCAATATGCATTACTGTACACACACACAGACTCAAGACTACAATGAAGCCTTTTAGAAGCATCACCACTTCCTAACTGAGGGCTTTGAAATGGAAGAAAAATCATAACCCCCCCCCGCCCCACCTTTGGTGGATAGAGTAATTGACTGTTTCTCAATTTGATCTTTTGTTGTGGCTGCAAATGTGCCTCCCCTCCCACCACACAATCAAACACAGTACCAAATGTGAACCTCTCCTCTTTTCTAACAGATCCATGGAGTCATTGCAGTAGTCCTCCCCCCCAAAAAAATTCCAGTTTCTCTCTCATCCATGCCCAACTTCCCACTTCAATCATCATATGAAAAGTTGCAACCACCATTATTACTTTTGGTAAACTACAAAAATTAAAGCTGCAGAAAGTGACAATTCCTACATAACCTGAGCTCTTAAAAGTCACCATCCAATGTTATGTGATCCATTTGTAATCTTTATTAAAGCCATGCAATTTCACATCCGAGAAGCCAGGTGTTCAAGTTCTAAAAATGTAGTTGTGTAACTCAATAATATACAAAATAATAGGTAGCACAGAATTCAGAGCTACAGTACCCGAGAGCTTGTTTAGATTAGGGATGGCGAACCTAAGACCCTCCAAATATTGCTGGACTACAACTCTCATTGCTTCTGTCTATTGGCTTGCTCAGTGGGTCTGATGGGAACTGGAGTCCAACAACATCTAGAGGCCAATTGGTTTCCCACCCCTAGTTTAGATAAAGCAAGAAGTGGGTATACAATAAGAAAAGCAATAGCTTTGCTCTGTCTTTCCAACAAAGAATCAGCATGGCACAGGGAACTCATCTTAACACTGCACCTATGTCAATCACCACAACTGTTCTCCATCTGGCATTCAGACAGCTGAAGGACTAGCATAGGTTAAGGGCATGGCACATGCATGGCACATGTCTCAAGAGTTTAGAGCAGGTTTCCCACTTCAGTGAACCTCCATGAATTGGAAAGTGACAGAAACTGCAACAGGAGGGAGCCAGACCTAGCATTTTAATTAGTGCCATGTTTTAAAGTAATGCCTGTAGAGGAGGACCATTGGCTTTTTTTGAATGAGAGATCGAATGTCATAGGCAAGAATGGGTTGTGCAGTTACTGAGCCACTTCCCAAAAAAGGGATTGAACAAAGCAGTGTTGACTTTTTCAAAAGGTTTTGCATGAGCCAAATGTTAGGAAAAACACCATGAAATCACACCAGATAGGAGAGAAATACATCACGATTGTAATAAAAATGAAGGCAGAAAAAGGCAGAAAAGATTTAAGAGGACGAGAGAGAAAAACAAGAGAAGGGGTTATGTTGACTAACATGTAGTAACTAGAGCAGCATATGAACTTTCATACTGTTTAAAAGCAGACTTGAATATTTCAAAAGAAACAGTTGCATCTCACGTCTCTATCTTGGAAGTACAGTGGGTCCCTTGTTAATTATACAAATCTGTATTATTTTTAATTGGGTGTTCTACCTCCTCGGTGGAAGAACCAGTATATAGCAATTATATGGGACATAAACTATTTAGGAATTGAAGCATATGTAGTAATAACAGGCTGCAATTCAGCAATGCGTAACTTTTCACTGTGAAATACTAAACTGCTTGACGCAACTTCATTGAAGATTTTTGTTGATTTCTCCTTACCAGTTGCTGAATTCATGATGCTCTGTTGCACCGGAGGACTTGTGGGAGCTGTAACATTCATCTGAGAAAGGAGGGCCTTCCTTGGATCCTGCCATGTTGTTGTCTGATCAATGTGACTGAGACAAAACAGAAAGAGGAATTTAGACAACATGCTATTGCAATACTCAAGGTTACAAGTAACTGGAAAAGCAAGCACCAAAAACATGAGGCCACACAAAAGGAGTATCAGATGATTTGTTCTTCACAAGGAATAGCCCCTATCATTGGAGGCATGGGCTAGCATCTATAAAAACTGCATAGTTCAACATACCCAACAGGCGTTTGGCTTGAGTGCTATACCAACAGCAGGTTCCCATGGCATATAATGAACTGTTTTTGAAACAGGAGCATCTTGTAATACAAATTTGTGGTATGGCATGGGAGAGTCTGCTGTTTAAAGGCCAGAAACAACCTCACCGGAAAGTCTGCAAGAGGGGCATGTCTAAAGTGGCTCTTCGGACCTCCGCCATATCATGTTGGTCTGCTGTCAAACAATACAGGTTCCAGCTGCTTTGGCGTAAGGACAAAAATTGTCAGGGGAGTCAGCTAAAACTAGAGGGCTACACAGGAGACAGGATCAATTCTGAATGCAGTCAGCTGAGGGTTGACCATCTTTGACATGTTTCCATGCTTCCAATGGTAACTGGGGGTATAATTAGCATTCTTATATAAAAAGATTTTTCCAAATATAAATTTAACCATGATGGGGGGGGGGCAAGTAACTGTTTATAGATATGTATCCAAAAAGAACAGTATTATTTCGGATGGCACAAAAACCTAACTATTTTCACTGTGGCGGGGGGAGGCTAGTAACATTTCACCTAAATATTAGTTATGTTTTGTTGTTATGCAACTGCCCAATTACAATGAATCTGCTACCAACAAGGCAAGCTAACTCATGCATAAAAGTAGCATTCTCCCAACCCGCCTTTAAAGCGTGTTTTTACTACCTGCTTCATTTCCACTTCCTCAAATCTGCTTACTCAGAATTCCAGGAACACAAACAGCAGAGAAATGCACTTGGGATTAGATATCAGACTGCTCTAATGAGCCAGTTGTCATTCTTTGGAACATGTGTGTGCCTGTTGCATCACAGGCAACGCGCCTGAGAAGAAGGCCAGGAAAAGATGACACCAGGGTACACAGACACAAACTAAGTTTCATTTCCTTGTCTCCATTCTCTACACACACACACACACACAGAGACACACCTTTTTTTTCTTTTGCCCAATCAGCATAAGCTTTCTTTCACCAAATGCTTTTGGGCCAATAGTAATGCTGCTGCAACCCACAGTCCTCTGTTCCATTTAGTACATTTCTGATTTTTAGCCATTTTGGGCACACATTTTAAGTAAGCCCCACTGGAGTGGAAACAAGACAGCATGGTTCTTCTTGAACTTTTTTTGTGCTTTAAATAACCATTTTAGTTTGTAGTGGTTTGCAGACAAGCACATTTATTTATATCATTGGTTTTCAGCCAGTATGCCGTGGCACCTTGGGGTGCCTGAATGGTGGTCAGGGGTGCCACAATAAACACTGGCCTCTGTCCCTCTTTCTTTCCTTCCCTCCCTCCTCTGATGCCCTCTTGCGTCTCTGCCTCCCAAAGGCTTGCATGGCTGTTTGTTACAGCAGCGCTGGCTACAAGCTCTCCAGACGAATGGTGCCTCTGGGGCTGGCCAGTGGGTGCTTCCCAGGCCCCTGTGGAGCAGTGTGAGGAGACACCTCTCTTTGGGGTAAGGGGGGCAGCTCAGAGACCAGGGGCAGCAGCTGCGGCTGCTCAGAGGACTCCCAAGGAGAGGGGAGGAGGCTGAAGGAGCACTCCACAAAAGAGGGTGTTCGAAAAAGGGCGAGGGGCTGCCAGCTCTGCAGGCAAGGGGTGACATAACTGGGCTCCTGAGCCCCACAGGGATGCCACAGAAAGAATGTAGATTGTCAAGGGAGCCATAGACTCAAAAAGGTTGAAAAGCTCCGATTTATATTATTACTGCCACAGAAAGGCCACTCAAAAGTTGTTCGTGTATTGAACACCCTGATAAACAAAAAGTGCAAGCACAATTAGGTAGGGTAGTGAGCATGTTTGTGGACATCTGGCAACACACAGATTTGTCAGACAAGTCACTGCTATTCAGAGCCAAAAAACTATCCTGGCCAAAACTTTCAGATTTACTTATTTATTTAGCTATTTCAACATGGTCATACAGACTTCTGAGTGCACAATGATCTTTCTTAGTTCAGCTTTAGATAATTTCATGTTTAAGTCTTCATGAAAAGGGAGTGCCGAAAGTTTTAGATTATTTTTCCAATCCTCTTTTAATAAACATCCATTAAAATAACAACTAATCCCCGCCCTCCCTTCTCTCTCACACACACAGTGGAAAAAGAAGCTCAGATCACAATAAAGCTTTTGAAAAAATAATACTAAAAAGTTAGAGCAACTGATGAAGCTAATGTACATTTGTGGCAAAACGTATCAGCAATTTCTCCCTGATCCCTCTAGAGCCAAATTAAATATTTTGGACTGCCTGCTTTGTGCTGTTTACAAAGAGTTTGGCTCCCACTCCTTTAGTAAAGACTGTTCTTCAGAGGCAAATCTCTGGCTCCCTACTCGACTTATGTCTCATGTTACAGTTTCCATAACCAACTTCTTTTAGAGAGGAAAGAACAGAGCATTGAGAGGTTAAGAAGTTTCATGACTTTTGAAACAACACATTTATTCAGCAAGCAAGAAATAAGTGCTAGGTAGTGGGCCTTAAAACACACTAGGAAGAGAAGACTAGAAATGCATAGGGAGAAAAGCAGGCATATACTCAGGCTATTGTTTATCACTATTTCTAACAATTGAAGAGTCTTGTGGAACCTTGAAGACTAACAAATTGTTTTTGGCATAAGGTTCCATGGACTCAATCCCACTTCATCAGATGCAGGCTTGAGTCCATGAAAGCTTATGCTATAATAAATAGGTTAGTCTTTAAGGGGTGCCATTAGACTTTTTGATTGTTTTTGCTACAAGAGACTCCCAGCTAAGTTGTAGGGGGATTTGGGTACCTCTGCAGCTAACTGCACAGGCTGCTCCCCTTTACAATACTTTGCTGGACAAATCAGGGTTCAGGAAACAGCATGGAGGTCAACTAGGAAACAATACAAATAGCTATGCTCAAAATATTGACCAGATTAACTGGGCTCTCTAGCTCCTGAATAGTAACCACCTCTTATCTAAGCGCAGGGCGTGGGTGGCGCTGTGGTCTAAACCACTGAGCCTCTTGGGCTTGCTGATCAAAAGGCCGGCGGTTCGAACTTCCGCAACAGGGTGAGCTCCTGTTGCTCGGTCTCAGCTCGTGCCAACCTAGCAGTTCGAAAGCACATCAAAGTGCAAGTACCGCTACGGCGGGAAGGTAAACGACGTTTCCATGCGCTGCTCTGGTCACCAGAAGCGGCTTAGTCATGCTGGCCACATGACCCGGAAAAACTGTCTGCGGACAAACTCCGGCTCCCTCTGCCAGTAAAGCGAGATGAGCATCGCAACCCCAGAGTCGTTCGCAACTGGACTTAACTGTCAGGGGTCCTTTACCTTTACCTTATCTAAAGGTCAACTGACCTTTATTTCAACCATTCTCAACTGACCTTTATTTCAACCATATTACCATTATTATTATTTTGGTGACATAGTTTTTATTCATTTTCATCTTTAAACTATCAACACGGTTGAATACACACACACACACACACACACACACACACACACACAAGTGTTTGGCATGCAACAATTACATAGAATTACAAACAAAAAATGAAGCAAGAACAGTCAGAAAAACATTTCTGAATATATCAACAAAGTTGTGCCAAAAGTGTAGATAACCAAAATTTTTAGTCATTACATACAGTGGTACCTTGGGTTACAAACACTTCGGGTTAAGAACTTTGCCCCAGGATGAGAACATTAGCTACAGTGGTATCTCAGGTTAAGAACGGTTTCAGGTTAAGAACGGACCTCCGGAACGAATTAAGTTCGTAACCAGAGGTGCCACTGTATATGAAATGATGTGTTGTAATGTGTATTGCTTAGCCTGGTGACCGTAAGTAAAAGTTATTTTGTATCAATAATGAGAATTTATAGGAATGGGGAGGGTACTGTTTTACCATATCCCTTGTTATTTGTATAATCAATAGTCACACCAGACTACATAAAAATGGTCATGTTTCTTTTGGCCTCTTGCTAAGTTTAATTTTTGATTTTTGTTTTGTTTTTTTGCTGCTACAGCCAGCAAAGAAAGGGGTATTAAGGGAAGGAGGAGGAGAAAAGCTTGGGGCCCACTCCCCACCTCTGCACACTGTGTTCACCTTTGGCCTGTCATTAACAAAAAAATTAAATAAAGAGACTCACTCACTGAGATTATTTTTCATCTCCTATTCCAGCTCCTCCTAGTCCTCTCTCTCTCTCTCACACACACACACACATATTGTTTAGGCAAGGCCGTAACAAAATTATGCAAGTGTAAAAGCAAGCTGCAGCCTGACTCTCACTCACTTTCTTAAAAAATGTGCATAGGACTGGAAAACGCTGCAACTTGAATTGGTTGGGGGCACTGATTATCTCTTTGCTAAACTTTTGTGACCTTCTGAATGTTAACAATTGGTGGAGGCAGGAGAGAAAGGATTAGCAGAGGAGTGTAGCTCCAAGCAAGTTGACTACAGTATTCCCCCCCCAGTCCTGCCACGCCTCTCTCCCCCCCCCCCCCCCGCTGCCAGAGGTGGGACTTAGCAACACACACTGATTGCTCTTTGAATGCTTATTGGCCAGAGACTAAAAACTGGTCCCAGAGATACAGAGCTGATTTTATCAATGAACCTGTGAGGTAGCCGAGGCATGGGAATCAGCTAGGGTGTTGCTTCTGGCTGGCAGACTAGCCAGTCTCGTTTGATGTAAAGATTCATTTACCCTGAGAGTGAAAAAAATAAACAAGGGTGGCCGAGAGGCAGGAGGGACTGAGCTCTTCTGTCCTTGGGGTTCTGGGATTTCAGGGGTAGCTGTGCCCACTTGCCCAAGCTGACCAGCCATCCTTGGCCAGAAGAACGCCGTCTCTGCACTTTCTTCCGACCACAATACTGGAGAAAACCTAAGGGTGCTGACTCTTCATCCTTGGAGGTTTTTAAGCAGAGGTTGGGTGGCCATCTGTCATGGATGCTCTAGCTGAGATTCCTGCATTGCAGGGGGCTGGGCTGGATGACCCTCGGGGTCCCTTCCAACTCTACATTTCTATGATTCCATGATTGTAGGAAGCCTTTCTCCGAGTCTCCCTCTGCCCACCTGTATGTGTGACAAGAGTACCATTTCTTTTCATATCCAGATTGATTTCTTCATAAAGTGTGCTTACCCCTTTGTATTCCTCCTCTTGGTTGGAGCAGAAAATTCTGGGGAAGATTAGAGCACACAACCACTTCTACAATCAAAGTTGCATTGCTGTGTCAGGGGAGATATGCCACCTGTTGCATTCCACAGCCCAGCAGTTCTTTTTCCTGTATATGAATCCTTTGTATTGTGGGTTTTTGTTTTTAACCCAATGACCCCATTTCCCTTTATGGAAACAAGCAAGCAGTATAGGCTGAATCCATGAAGCAGAACGATGCAAAAGATGGCTTTGACAACAGAATAGTTTTTTAGCTCAACTCCGGCTCTCCTTAATTTTCTCACCAGCAGTCAATTCAAAATAATGTAATGGCAAGGCTGGCATTTAAAATGCTCAGCAGGCTGACTGCTCAGATTTATGGCCCACTTACCAAGCCTATGTTTGTTGTGAAATTGTTATTTATAAAGTCACATGCTAGGGCTTGTTCCCAAGCTTGCTAAACCTACACGCTTAATTGACTCTCCGGACAATGCTTTATTGTCAGCTAATCTTTCCACAGTTCCTCACACAAAAATGTATGATCTCTTGTTTGGGTTACGCTGTTTGCATGTTCACTCTTGTCTATTTTCAGAATTGTCAACACAAAGTTGCAACTCATTACAGTGAAAATATATGAATGAAAGACTACAATTATTAATGCCACAGCCAATAGGCAGGAAGTCAGTTTTTATCACACTACCAAATGTAGCAAAATAGACATTGAGGAAATCTCAACCGAAAGTTCACTGACGTATTGATAAGCACACCCCTCTATCTGGAGTTGTGAATATCTGGAAGCAAAGATTAAACAATTACACTTTAAATATTTACTATGCCTAGAACAGGAAAGGCATCGCCTTTAAAATAGCTTGGAAATCATTAGCCTATTTATAACCAGGGTAGTAAACCTAGGTTCACAAGGGCAAAATGAAGAAACTTATCTATGGCACAATTCCAACTAAAGTTAAGCATTAATGGGCTCTTTCCCCTCTCCAAGAACTAATGTTTAACAAGTTGCATATTTATTACTTCATTGTTATTGTGTTTTTTTTAAAAAAATAAAAGTTCATTTTTTTCCAAACTACATTAGAATAAACATGCCACTTTTGTAAAACTAATAATAATTGGGAATAACAAGAATTTAAACTGTTGTTGTCGTCACTGGGTGGGGGCATCTCAATAACTCGGAAAGACTGAATCCCCTGTATATTCACAGCTCCTGGGATGGCCTTGGGACCTTAAATGTAATTCTGCCTTTCTTTACCAAGAGTTCAGTGAATGTCGATACCTGCAGCACACACAGCTAGGGATAGATAAACCATATTTGCAGGATCACGGGCAGCGTTGATACACTTGGCAGAGAACAGGAACAAGGAGGTCTACTATAGCGAAGTCATAGCAGTTTGCAGCCAACTGGGGGTCAAGCCAGGAAAAGAGAGATGAGAAGGGGAGAAATGAGAGCAAAGAAGAATAGTGACTGGGCTGCAGGAACGAACACAAATGTAAGAGAAATAACTGGACTGGCAGAAGGTGTGCTTTAGATGCAGCACAACAAGGAGAAATCAGAAGTGAGCTTAAAAGGAGGATCCTGCATCAGAGGCCAGAACAATAGGTAGCAATAGCAAGGAGATGATGACTCCTTGAATCAAACTTAAGCACTTGCCTTACTGGTCCACAAGTTTCATAAGAATAGAAAGAAATGCCACAACCACTTTGATTAGTGTATTGCAATAAGTACTTGGGCGCAACGTCACCCAGTTTTCCCTGAGTCAGCTTGCAGAACAATGAACGGACATTCTCTTTGCCACCTTCAGGATTGCCCAGTTAATAAGACTTCCTAGCAAGCAATTGTTCCTCCCGTTTCCGTAGTCAATCTGGACTCAGGGAAGGGACTGAGATTTCTGGGACATGGTGATACGTGATGGATTTCCAAGGCACAACCTGCATCAGGGAATCCTAGTGTCTCCATATACTCCTTCTGCAGGGAATCACTGCCCCAAAAGAGGAAGGTATTGACACCACACAGGGCCTCCCAACTCCAGAAGGCATAGAATGCTGGATGCATGCAACGTGATGAATTAGTTCTGGAAATGGGACAGGGGAAACTGCTTTAAATGATTTTAAAAAAAACAAACTTACACCACAGTTACCATTAAGGCACTCCAATTAAAAAAAATTCATTGCAAGTCAGGTTACATGCATACCCATTAACCCTGCACATAGATGAAGCCATGAATTGTCAGACAATTTTGCTTTTTCATACAAGAGAAAGAAGGGTGGAGCAAAATGTCTCTTGACTAATGGCAGATCCACGCCAAGGGCCAAATAAGGGAAGCACATCCCTGTTGGGTCTGCTGGACTCCTCAGTAGAGTTTAATACAACTGACCATGGTAACCTTCTGAATCACTCTGGTTAGGATAAGCTTCAGGCACAACATTATTCAGTTCTAGTACTTCCTTGCAGGTCTTTTCCAAGGGATGCTGCTGGAGGGGTCCTGTTTGATGCCACTGGCACCCCACAAGGACCAGCTCTGTTCCTCATGCTTCTTAACATTCCCAGTGGAGAGGAACTGTACAGGGATCTGGGCTGTGTTGTCAGTGTGCAAATAGCTCCTGGACAGGGCTTTTTTTCAGCCGGAACTCACCGGAACGGAGTTCCGGCACCTCTTTGGTGTGTTCCGGCACCCCGTCGCTGGGGGCTGCGTGCCAGAAGAGGCGGGCAGCAAGGTGCTCTGTGTTGAACAATGAAGGCTGCAGTCATCAAGGCACTTTGTGTTGTGCGGCGGATGCTGCGGGCGGCATGGCAATCATTGTGGCATTGCTGAGGTGGCGCAAGCAGGCAAAGGAGAGAAGCTTTTTTAGGAGCGAGCTCAACAACTTTGGCACCTCTTTTTCTAGAAAAAAAAAGCCCTGCTCCTGGGACAGTTCAGTCAGTAGAGCATGAGACTCTTAATCTCAGGGCCGTTCAAGCCCCACATTGGGCAAAAGATTCCTGCACTGCAAGGGTTTGGACTGAATGACCCTTACGGTCCCTTCCAACTGTATACAATTCTACGACACACACCTCTTTTTCTCCATCAGATATCAGGGGAACTGCCAAAGGCTGTCTGGAGATGGTAACAGACTCAAGGTGGGGTGAAGTTTAATCCAGAAAAGGTGCTCCATTTGAAGACAAATGCAAGACTCTGGAATAGGGATTCAGCCTGTTTCGGATGGGGCAGCACTCCCCTTGGAAAACAAAGGAACTGGGCTTGCAGTTTTTGGGTACTCCTGAATCTAACTTTGCATCTTTATGCTATGTTCATGGAAACAGAGATATGAAAGCTAGGAGCTAAATGGCACCTTAAACCTAGGTTATGGGCACCGCAACAGAGTATGTAGGCATGATTTTTTATAACAAGAATAGAAAGCTGAAAACGAATGAACTGCACCTAAAATCTTATGTTCATTTTTCACATGGTCTAGGCCTTATCTGAAGACTGCAATATATATATAAACCATACTTCACCTGCCTACCCCCCTAATATTCTTAGGAGGGTCCCTTCTCCAGTCTTCAGAGAGTGGCTGGAAGTGGGGAGGCAGATAAAAGGTCCTCTTTTCTTTCCAGCAGTCACAGTTTTAATCTGAAATCTTATGTGCAGTACTGCATCCAGAGCTCAGAAGCTGCTTACATTAATGAAATTCCTGTCACAAAACACACCTAGAACAATGGGAGTTTCAAACACTGTTCATGGGCGCCTTTGCACAGCTTAGATTGTGCCTGTTCCTGAGAAAAATTAAACCTGGCCACAGTAACATGCCTTATTTAAATTCAGATTGCAGTGAACTTTACTTGAAGAGTCTTCAGAAACTTCCAGCTAGTCAAGAACATTAGTGGATGCTCACCGATGGGATAATAATATACCTGTTCAAGCAGATGTGCCGGATGCCATTTTGTTTCCCAGGACCATACAATTAAAATCTTATTACCTATAAAGATCTAGATGGCTTAGAACCAAGAAAACTATCATCCTGTCCACTTCCTATGATCTACAGAAGAGGCCCATCTCCATGTACAGCAGTACCTCGGGTTACAGGCGCTTCAGGTTACAGACTCCGCTAACCCAGAAATAGTACCTCGGGTTAAGAGCTTTGCTTCAGAATGAGAACAGAAATCGTGCGGTGGCAGCGAGAGGCCCTATTAGCTAAAGTGGTACCTCAGGTTAAGAACAGGTTCAGGTTAAGAACGGACCTCCAGAAGGAATTAAGTTCTTAACGTGAGGTACCACTGTACTGTCTGTGGCTGGGACATACTTTGAGTCTCAGAGACTGTTCCCAGTGTCTGGAATATCTGACCCTGGAAGATCCATTTGGTTTCCCTCAAATTGGTTTTTACCAACAGGTTAAAAAGTTGGCAAGCATTGGTCTTACTGGACCGTTTATTTTTACGTGGTAGATTTAAATTTGAGAATTTTTGTTTTTATGCTCATTTTTTTAAAAAAATAAATAGGACAGTTATTGTTATAAACCACCATGAGCTATGGCAAATGCATTGTAAGGGTGAGGTATAAATTTTCAAAATAAAGCATTATGGGGATCAAACCTGCAACTTTGGTGTTGTCATCAGCCCCAGGCTCTAACCAACCGCTTCCAGTTCAATAGTGTATTTACTGTGGGCTTCCTACTGAAGCCAGCAGTGAGCAAGCTCCAGCCTGACAATATCCTTCGCTTAAGGACAGAACTACTCATGCAGTTTAACAAAGGCCTAAAGCTATATTGGCTGTGAGTCTAGGAAGACCTGCTACTTGCCTTGCAGTCCTTTTTCTACCTTCCCTGGGAGGGCAGAGCCCTGATTGACTCCAGCTACAAAAGCTGAGGCTGCTGAAGAGGCCATAGACCATCTTGGCTGTCTCTTAGCGCAGACCCGTGTCATTGAGACTGAGTTTCCACAGCTGCCACCCACCATAAACCACCATTGGGCAGCACTAGCAGCAACAACAACAGTCATGTTCTGTACAGTGGACCCTCCAGATACAAATTAAATTTGTTCCGGGGGTCTGTACTCAACTTGAAAAGTCCATAACTGGAGGCGCCGCTTCTGTGCACACACGCATTGCGATAGAGCACTTCTGTGCATGCAACCCGAAAGTTACGTATCCAGACTGGTACATAACTCAAGGGTCTACTGTACTTACAATATTTTGATCTCTTGTTATGTTGTTTTTACATTTGACTTCCTTTACTGGTGTTTTCTTTTGAAATGTTTAAGATTTTTTTCTGTTAACGTTGCTGTGTTAAATGTACATTCTGTAGCTGATCCTCCGCGAATGTCCGCTTTGTCTAGTGTCCATTCCGGCGAACGTCCACTGCAAACCCGGAAGTACCAGAATGGGTTACTTCCAGGTTTGCCCTGCGCACATGTGCAGAAGCGCTAAATCGCGCTTTGCGCATGTGCAGAAGCACAAACCGCTCCGCACGCATGCACAGACGCAGCGCTTTGCCCTGCTTCCTTTTCGGCTAGCGGCCAGGGCTCCGGAATGGATCCCGGCTGCAAAACAAGGTACGACTGTAATAAGAATTTGAAATTGAAATAATTATGTTATTAAAGTATTGCTCAGTTGTATTAATTTTTGAACTGGCGTCTTATGGATGCAGATTAAGCCAAATGCTTAGTTTACTTCACTGTAAACTAATCAGCAGGCAATACATACTGCTATGATATTGGTAGTTTGCTAGCTTTTTGTCACACCTCAAACATGAATGGCTAAGACAAGGTGGGCTTTCCTGTATCATTTTAGGCCATGTGGCTGCAAAGACTAACATTCATATTTCAAAAATTAAGTTGATAAAATCAAGGGCATGAGGGAAAATATAGGGTTACAACTCCTAGAAAGATTCCATCAATGGTGTCTCTGAAAAAGTTGCACATCACTTGGGAAGACAGGCGAACTAATATCAGTGTACTGGAAGAAGCAAAGATCACCAGTGTCGAAGCAATGATTCTTCAACATCAACTTCGTTGGACTGGTCATGTTGTGTGGATGCCTGATGATTGCCTTCCAAAGCAACTACTCTATTCTGAACTTAAAAATGGAAAGCGTAATGCTGGTGGTCAACAAAAGAGGTTTAAAGACTGTCTTCAAGGCAAATCTTTAAAAGTGTAGTATAAACACTGACAACTGGGGAACACTGGCCTGCGAGAGCTCCAGTTGGAGAACAGCCTTTACCAAAGGTGTCATGGGCTTTGAAGACACTCAAACTCAGGACGCAAGGGAGAAACGTGCTAAGAGGAAGGCACGATTGGCAAATCCACACTATGATCAACTCCCGCCCGGAAACCAATGTCCCCACTGTGGAAGGACGTGTGGATCCAGAATTGGCCTCCACAGTCACTTACAGACTCATTGTTAAAACCGTGTTTATGGAAGACAATCTTACTCGGCTAAGAGTGATCGTCAAAGAAGAAGATGTATGTTTGAATCTTGAAAGTATGCAGAACCAAATGCCACACCAAAACATGGTTTGGCATCACAAAAAAGGAGATGCAGGCCTAAGGTCCTTGTACTCCCCCTTCCTTCATGAGCCAAACTTTAGGTGGCAATTTATCGCAAACCATGGCCAACCACTTCAACTGAACCTGGCAGACTATAGTATTTATATTAGTATTTATATATAGTGCCAAACCACACACAGAATCACAGAAGCATAGAGCTGGAAGGGACCCTGAGGATTACCGTATATTTTGCTCTATAAGACTCACTTTTTCCCTCCTAAAAAGTAAGGGGAAATGTGTGTGCGTCTTATGGAGCGAATGCAGGCTGTGCAGCTATTCCAGAAGCCAGAACAGCAAGAGGGATGGCTGCTTTCACTGCGCAGCGATCCCTCTTACTGTTCTGGCTTCTGAGATTCAGAATATATTTTTTCTTGTTTTCCTCCTCCAAAAACTAGGTGCGTCTTGTGGTCTGGTGCGTCTTAAAGAGCAAAAAATACAGTATCTTGTTCAACCCCCTGCAATGCAGGAATATGCAGCTGTCCCATATGGGGATTGAACCTGCAACCTTGGAGTTATCAGCACCATGCTCTAACCAACTGAGCTATGTTCCTTGTTTTACAATGTTAAGTGAAGATAGGCTCCCACCCAAACGAAGTTTACATAACAAAACGTGATGAGGACACAGGAAAAAGAGGCACATTAGTCTGATGCTTGCATCTGCTCATTTTTGTAATGCCAGAACAAATGTGTGGCATGTGTGGCAAGTGGGTGCCTTGAAGAGAGAAACTGTTTGTGCATGCTTATCCCTGCCAAACTTCCTGAAAGTAGTAGCGACAGCATGATGGGAAACCCATTACACTCTGCTCAGAGAATAAACATCTCCTGCTTTGCAAACACATAGTCACAAATTACCACACCAAAATTTACTTTAGCTTTTCAAAGTTCAGCAATTAAATAAGCAAGGTTAACTAGAGAAAGTGGTCATGCACATCCTTATTTGGACAAGCCCACAGTAACATTTGACTTATTAAGATCATTCGGTCAATTGACAAGTATGACCAGTCATGAATACTGCTGTACAGAAGACAAAATCCAACACCCTTCAGCTCAGTAAGCCTGGTTTGTGTTGCATATTTGTTTCAGAAGGTGTATTCGGACACACACAGCTATATGCAATGCCCATGTAAAAGATTGTGTGTACTCTATGTGTTTGCCGAAACAGCTAAATCTTGCCTACACATAAACACTTCAACATGCACATGCCCCTTAATGTTCTGTTCTTTAACCTCAGAATTGGTGGTAAATATTGCAGAAGTTGGGTATGTAGGTGTAGATATGTTTACATGTAACAGCAAAGCGCAGGGAGACAAGACCACTTCCACTGCCTCAGATTCAACGTAAACAGTTTATAGTTTATGTGCCTACTCTACAGAAGTTAATAAGCAACACCATGAAGGTGTGTGCGCGCACACACACTGCAAAAAGCTACAAACTGCAAGGTTTACTGAATTTAAATATTTAGTTTGCTTTTCATATAGTAAAAATGGAATGTAAACTTTGTGTTTTGTTTAGTCTTTCTAGAACAAGAGCACCATTAATTCAGCCTAACCTTTTGGGGGGAGCGTGTGTGTGTGTGTGTGTGTGTGTGTGTGTGCGCGCGTGCGTGTATATAGTAACTTGCAGAGTGAAAAGAAAGCAACTTATGAGGATGCATTTATATTATTGTAAAACAACCTGAAAACTTTGTTATTAGCCTACATGTAAATACTGTAAATATTTTTTAACTTGATGTAACTGATACGGTTGCTCCTCCAACAGGAAGAGTTCTAGTAAGATGCCAGAGCTTTGCGCAGTTTCCCATCCCCTTATGAAAATTCAATTCTCAAGGTTCGTTGGAGCAGCAGAGATGGAGAATTGTATCCAACACTGGCCATTCCCAAGAGTAGACCGACTGCAACTGATGAATGTGACTCACTTGGATCCAATAATTCTAATCTGAGTACAACTTAGTAGTTGGATATAGCTAGCAGGAATTTATGTCTATTTGCATTTGCAGTAGGGTACTTCTCATGATCTGAGTCACAATCAATTATATTCTGTACTCAGAAGTACCAGCATTCTCCAAGCAAGATGTTTGAACGCAATAGTAGGAGCATTCTTCATAAACAACATGTTAAAAAATTAAAGTAACGATGATGTATTAGTGAAGGAACACCCACCTAAAAACCGCTGCAACCGGTTTGTCTTTATGTTGGAATCTCTCCCTTCTTCTTAAGCAACTCAATGCTCTAAATTCTGTGGCCTCTGGCAAAGACACCATGCATTAACTCAGACCCTAACTCCCAACATGCACACACAAAATATTCCAAAATGAATCTCAAGATGAATAGAATTTTATAGGAGTTCAAATCTAGGCCAATATGGCTGCTGGGTATTAAGTTTCATACTCCCTCAGGTTACTAGAACAAAGGCGGGGTGGGGGGGGGGAAGTATTTCTGAGGTCAGCCATAACAGATCAATTGAAATATTTGCTGGGGGGAAACACTGAGCTGTGGCTCAAAATGAATAAAAAAGCAATCCTCCGAAGCCCTTTGTACAACATGATGTATGATTTTCTATTTGGGTTTCCTAGCACGTCCCGTACCTGATGCAAACTTAAAAGCTGGGGTGGGGAATGCTTAAAGAGACTGAATTGCTCTTTCCTCAACTCTGCCCACGTGACCTCTCTAGTTATTATTTCAGCTAAGTTAACTTGCTTTGAAAGTTATTAACCTATTCCTCCCTACTTTTTGCTGGGAAAGCAAAGAACCGGAAGCCATTTTAAGAGAGCAAAGTTTACACAGCAAAAGTTTTGAACTCTTCCTTCAGCAGAACTAAAGGGTGGAGGAATCAATTAAGATTGCAAGTCAATCTCCACCTTGCTCAGCAGCTCTGCATAAACAGGATTCAGGTTGCAGCCCCGAGGAAAGAAATGTAGAAGAAAAAACCTTTAAGGTACTAATTGATTGTTAACAGTAAAAGCTAAAGAACTGTCAACACTGCTTTAGAAAATTAATTTCAGCATGGATTCCTACAGATGGGAGATACTTGCATGTTTAAAACATTTTAGTCAGCTCTGATCACGAGCCAAAACTGCTAGCTTCCAGTTTTTACCCCTCTCCCATCAAAAGTTGAAAGGCCTTGCCATTAGTTGACGCACCTCAGGCAGCAGAATTTGAGTGTCATAAGACAGACCTGACC